>NC_041708.1:35886496-36190593 GCF_900700375.1 Denticeps clupeoides
ATATCTGCTACACACATGTACTTGTGTCCCGCATTTGATTAGGTAATTGAGCTGAAGATTAAAATCGTGCACAGGACTCGGGACCTAGAAAACCAAAACGTACACACATGAACACCAAAACACAAAAATATACATATTAACGGCATCTCTGCCAAGTACACAGAAGTATGCAAACATACAGTAAACATCTACATATAGACAGGACCGGGACTGAACTTATAGGGTTATTAATGGTCCTTTCTCCTGGCTTTTTTCATGTAGTCCATAAGAAAGCCATTCATATTTAAAAATGTAATTGTGTGGTTGATTAAAATGGAGGGCAACGTACAAATTTCAGGTAGAAGTGCACAACAGGATTCTCAGTTCAGGTGATGGTTAAAATTAGTCAGGTGTTAAAAAGGCTGTAGCATCACTTCACAATGCAGCACAAGCCCTGTAATATACAAACTAAAGCTAAATGCTGCCAGCACTGTACTTTCCATAAGCAGCAAAACACACCCGAAATGAAAGAGCAGCACAGGGTGATATAGTTAGTGAATAAGAAGAAATTACTTTCTTTTTTTTTTTTTATGTTATAAATATGCCAGTCCCCTTCACATCAGTGTTTCATTGTCAGTCTATGATTTGTACAACCAACAGAACCATCAATTAAAAAATATATTATGCAATTTTACAAAATAAAATAACAATTAAAAAAAGTGCAATTTGCCTACTCTGAGACTGTGTGAAATGGAAAATTATAAATAAAAAAAAAAAAAAAAAAAGATACAATCTATCCAATCAGAAATGGAACAAAATGACAGTGTGCCTATAATTTAGAGTACATGTCCAAAAGAATGTAAGACAGCCAAATCCTTTTTAATATAAAGGAAATATAATTAGATATTTGTATAAATTTGAAATAAATAAATTAGTAAACATTTAATAAATAAAACCTATAGCCCTAAGCAAACTGGAACTCCTCACTTATATAATAGTCTTCAGAAGAACACACTGTTGTCATATGCATACGATATCTGGTAGACGATTCGGAAGCAGCAAATTCGAGAGGTGATCGTCCTCAAATGGGAAAGTCCAGGTGTACACAAGCTTGTGCTTTTGATCAGATGGAATAAATAACAAAAAAATCTGATGAATAAACAAATGGGGAAAAAAAAAAAAAAAAAAATGTACCCTTCCATTTTACACTTCTCTGCAACGGCACAATACATTCAGTGTCTCGGCTCGAGACTCCTTGAGAGGACGTGGCGCAGAAGCAGCAACGTCATAGTTGCTAAAACCAAAAGAGTCACATTGCAAGTGCTATCCAGTTTCTCCTGAACACTATTCCAATTTCCCTGGGACAAACATCGGTAGTGTCACACTACAGGTGCTTTCCAATCCTCTTGCTGACTGATGTTGACTCCCTCTTTCAAATTGAGTAACACTGGGGGAAGACTTTCCTGTACATATTGCTAATTATTTTAAAGAAGCCCATGCTATAACTATCAAACACCTAGTGCAACAGTCTATTAAAAATAATAATAATAATACATCATTTTTGATTGAATATTCCTTTCAGTAAGCGTAGAACCTCTCATCTGTACATAACTGGCCAGAGTAAAAGCTTGTGTGAAAGGGGAGAAAAGGTAAAAATGCATAACTTGTGTTAAAGTGATGATCACACGCCTGTTAAAAGTTCAGATAAAGATACATTACACCAGCGGTTTCCTACAGGGGGTTGTGTGAGTGTAGAATCTCCTCATTAGAACAGGAGAGATTGGGTAGTGTGGAGGTCTGCTCAGAGTACGAGAGCTCTGGAGATGCAGCCGGGGGGGTAGGTGTTGAGATAGCGCCTGGCCTGCTCAGTCATGAGCAACTGGTCTTCTGTCTTCCCAAACATAACAGCCTCCCATTCATTGCTCACCTAAGTCAATTAAAACAGATCCCAATTAAATTTCAAATAAAGAACATGAAATGACTAATTGTATAATATATTTCATTAATCAGTAATAAAGATGAAGCCTTTTGATGTTATGCTCCTAACTTGAATGTCAAACTATAGCACAACAACAAATTTCACATTTATGGTCATTTTATTCATGGACCAAAATCTACATTCATAGAGTGAATTTCACTGAGGCTCTAGCTATGCTTGGGAATTAATGCTCACAGGTACCTGTGCTGGATTCTGGTAGGAAGGGCTCTTCGGAACAGGCTGTTCTTTCCCTCGGGGACTGGTGGGACAGGCTGGGACACAGGCCTCTTCTTCCACGGAGCAGGGGGAATAGGTCCGCTCCTCTTGATCAGGCAGGGGCGCCATCAGCAAAGCGCTTGACAGAATACCATCCACCTGGGAAAAACGAAAGGCTTTCAGTTGCTCAGAGGTCCAATAATAAACCCTTAAAATGTTTTGCTGTATTTTTCCACACCAGGTAACCATTAACTGACAAATTATGCCTGTGTAGATTGAAAACAAATTCATTTATTACCTGTCCACTCACCTGCATGTTGCTGAGTTGTTGCTGTGGAAAGAGCTGGACACTGAGACAGTCCTTCCCCCAGGAATCAAGCACAAGGGACTTCCGAACTTTCCTGGCTGGAGCATCCAGCTGGGATTCAATAAAAGACAATGGGACAATGCATGTGTCTCTGGAGACAGGACAAGCACCGGCATCACTTTTAGTGGAAAGAAGAAGCAGAATAAAACACATACATCATGCTTCCAAGTTCCATATCCACACTGAATCTCGGTTTGAGTGAAGATGTCCGCTCCAGTTTCTTTCTTCAGAACTTCCCTAATATCTTCTTCCAAGAACGCCAGGGGCTGAGGCTGAAAAACAAACTAATGCTCAGCAACACGGAATGAAGAAAGAGTTAAAAGCGACTGCAAATGCGTTTAGCACACATACCACCATCTTCACAGGTCCATGCATCTTCTCCTGGGCAGCCAGGGCATTTTTGAAGGGAGTAGGCGTCCTTGGGGTGTGTCCCAAAATTGACTTCCGGATTTTGGGAGTCCTAAAACTAATATGCCAATGACGACATAATTAGTATATTAACAACTCACACACAACTGTAATGGACAAATTAATAAATTGAATGTATTAAAGACAGTTTAAAAACCCCTAAGACATGAAATGTAAGCTGTAAACTGATCACTCATACCCCACATTTTCTTTCTGGTGTTTTGGCGTGGACTCCTTCTGCTGAGGGGTGTTGAGGAAACACTTCTGCCCACATACTGGGGTTGATGTCAGTGCAGGATTGTCCAGGCTGAAATGCTCCCCTCCTGATACGTTAAAAAACTTGAAGGGAAAAAAATATATACTTACTTAAACAAATGTTTCCCTTACATTTACTGCACATGATATAATCACCAATATGTGATCAATGCAATTGTAACAATTGCTTAATAGCAGATTTCTTATAATTTGTCTATAGAAGCAAACATAAAAAAATAAATAGTAGTAACACACAATGTAATTTAAGCAATATAATGAACATACGGAGATGAGGAGTCAGTACCTGTGAGGGAGAGAAGGGCAGGGCCTTCACAGGAGTGCTCCTGGGTGAGCTGGTGCTGTTGTCCAAGAGAGAAGCACATGCCCTGTCTCTGATAGGGGACTGGTCTCCTCTCACCATCCTTTTTTTCTTCAAAGTGGATGTTGGGGTGCCAAACTTGCCAACACAAGGCGAAGCCTGAGGTACCACCTTACCCTGATTGGCACAGCGTTTGCCTCCATTTGTGTGTCCCACAGGGCCACCTAGGTGGTATCCTAGAGCCTGTGGATCTCTGTCCTGTGGCTGAAAGCCTCCAGGAACCTGCTTTGGAGGGGCTGGACCCTCTGAAATGTCAAAGCTGGCAACCTCACTCCAGGCCCCAGGATCCTGCATAGTGTTAAGACAGCGTCAGATAAAATTTAGAATGTATTTGACAATGGAGCAGGCATAATACATTTTCTAGCTTCGGAACTAATTATGGGCAAGCGCAGGTAATTATTATTATTAAATACAGCCAATCATTCCCAGACATCTGTCTACTCACAGAGTCAATAAGTTCCATGGTCTCAGCAAACTCTGGGATTGTCTGCAGGGTGGAGAGCACGGCACTGGCCTCCACTGCCAAAAACTTGCTGGGTGAGATGCTGAGTGGTCCTTGGGCCTTATCTGGCTGACCCAGGTCCCTGTTTCCTCCTTCCAGGCTGCCAGTGGTCGTCATGCTGTCGTCAGTCAGGCCATCAGACCAGCTGGAATATTGTTCAGTGATCTGTAATGATTAAAGCACATAGAAAGTGTCAGATTTGTGGGAAATGTAGACACATGTGAAATTAGATGAGCATCCAAATCCAAAGTGAATAGACAGGACACACACAGAAGCATGATCACACTCGCCAGAATCAAGGAACCATGTCATGACTGAGCAGTAATAGATAAAACCTCTCCCAAGTTCATGTATGGACCTTTGAATACTGATACTTTCCCCATATTGTCAATGGGAAAATGTCAATATGAAACAAGTCTCCAAAAGGTTCTCAACCAGTCTGGACACAAGACTTGAAAAAATGATGAAAAAGTCTGTTCCACAGACTGAAAGACTCCCACTACTTTGTACTCTAAACTGCCGTTAGCCAGAACATGTGATGTTTCTGTCCCCATGTGCCATGCCCCCATGTCAAATTAGCAACCGATATATTAGACTGTAGAAAGGCACACTGTCGGTTGCACTATGGTTTTCATTTTTTTTTTTTTTCTTCTATATGATTTTTTTTATACGATTAATAGCGGTGGCAACAGAATACCCTATGCCACTGAAGAGCTTCCAATAAACAAAAAAAAACATTTGCATCTACTGCAAGAGCCTTTCACCCTCCTGTGAACCTGAACTGAAGAAGAAGCAGCTACGAATGGATTGATATTATAATATGTAATTACCATAGAATTATTATTTGGCTGTTTTAGAGACAAGGACAAGGACAAAAAAAAATAACAGAAAGTCTTAAGCATTGCTATAACCATAGCCGGGCACGTGAAAGCCGGTAAAAATGGACTAGAGAGTGCAAGTGAAGAGAAGGGACAGTGCAGTAGAACAACCATGCACAGCTGTCAGGCAGGAGGGGTGAAATGATGAAATGGGTGTGGGGGAACTGAGATACTGGGTTCCAGAGCAGCCTAAAGTGGTCTACGCGAACACACAGTGGTCTTACAAGGGAGCCGGAATGTCTTCTGACTTCATTCTCAGCTGACATAAGCAGCAGCTCTAGCTCCTTAATTCTCTGCTCTTTGTCTGGGTCATCATGGCACGGCTGTTGGTGAGGACGAGGAAAGATAGGAAGAAAAGGGGGAAGAGGGAAAGACGGAGAGACAACAGGTTTACACATAACAGCATTAGGTTCATCCAGAGGTTCACCGAGAGTTAAAATTCATTTATTCTGTTTAGTTTCCTTTATTCTAAAGTAAAGTATCTAAGATAATTTAACAAAATATAATGTTTGCTAACAGTTCGGTGAAACTTTGAATGCCACAAAATCAGAACACGGTAAAAACATGCAGAGAAAAATGAAACGAAAAGCAGCAGACAAGTTTTTTATTTTAATCAATTTAGAGTTAGATCTTTTTAAATCATTGGTACAGAACAAATTGAAAAAGTGGGGGATCACAAGCAGAGAGAACTTCACTCACTGGCATAAAAGTAGATAGGATATTGTCCATGCACTGGCCACTGACCGGCCCATATGGGTATCCTCCAATCTTTTAACAGAGAAATGAAAGTGAACGACACGATTACAGTTTTGGCTCCAGGTTCACAAACGGCGTTTACCAAAATTATATTGTTAAATGCCTATTGAAAGCTTGAAATCAAAACCTAGACAACAAAATGCAAAAATGGAAATTAATATTCAATGATATTAAGCAGGTCTTGTTAGACCCTCATCTGTAAAAGTGCATAGAAACTGAACTGATATCCTACAGGGTAGGGGTGGAAGATGGACGCTGGTGGTGATGGAAGGTGAGGTGGATACCTGTGTTGGACCAGACATGAGCATCTGACTGTGGTCCGGTAGGGGCACCACTGACTGGATGAGTTTCTGCCGTCGCTTCAGGGATTCGTCAGTGCTGAAGCTCCTACAGTTGTCCTGCAGGTAACCTTCATGCTCCACCTTCCGACGCATGGTGGAGTTCCAGTGATTCTTGATCGAGTTGTCTGTCCTAAACAGGGCCGTTGAATCAAAACCATGAGACCAATAGCACAGACCTAACATCAACTACGTTCTGAACATAGAAGACCTCAACGACTAAATGTTTAATGCGAACGCACCTTCCTGGAAGAAGTTTGGAAATTTCAGCCCAACGATTGCCCAGTCGCTTGTGGGCCTCATAGATGATGCGGTCCTCTTCCTGTGTCCAGGAGGACTTCTTGACCTCTGGGTTGAGATGGTTGTGCCAGCGTTCTCGGCACTGCTTGCCAATTCGCCCCTGCAGATGCTTGGCAATGACTGACCACCTCTTGGGCCCATACTTGTGCACCAGCTCAATCACCTGCAAATAAAGTGAGCGTGACGGACTTCAGATGGCTTTCCTGGAACACTATCCTGTCAAGATGGGTGGATAACCTTGACTTTGGGGTTGACTTGTTCAAGTTCGGATCCCCCTGGCAAAACACAGACCGCATCTGAGATATTCTTTAAATGGAAATACTTCAAGAAACAGGGGTGGGGCACTATTTTGAGTGTTAAATGCCACACTTGAGATTCTTCAGCCAGAGTCATGCAGTGATGACTTTATTTCCTATGGGTATTTCCAAACTATGCAACTATTTCAAAACTTTTTTTTTTTTTTTTTTTTTTTTTTAAATAGTAAAGCCTTCAAACCCTTTGCATTGATTCGGTGGATCAAACCTCCAAGGCCAATGTTGTCCATCTAAATAACGAAACAACGGATTGAATTTCCAGAGATAATCATGAGATACTCTATTCCACATTCTTCTCGATGCGCATCCCTCTCTTCAATCCTCCTCGTCTCAGGTGGGCAACTGTGCGGATCCCCTTACCCTTTGATCCTCCTCTTTTGTCCAGGGTCCTTTCACCAGCTCTGGGTTGAGCACCTTCTGCCAGCGATGCTGACACTGGCCATCTGTCCTCGTCTGTCATGGAACAACAAAAGAGCCATGTTAATACCTCAATCCACTTTACATGAAAACCGATGGGAGCCTATCTGAACGTCAAATTCCAGTTAACAGCAACAAGGCATTCAAATCAATCACATTTCAAACAAAAATTCAAATCAATCACATTTCTACCTAATTTTATAAAGACCTAAATATTTCTTAAATACCTTAATTTTGTTGCCGTTTAACAAAATATTTACTGCTAAGAACTCACAGGAAAATAATTAGCAATTAGTCTCCAGTCGCCAGTTCCATGTTGCTCAACAAGCTTCTTAAGCCTCTCGTCCTGTCAAGAGAAAAGAAGTCGATGAAAACCGGCCCCCCACCACAAACCAAAACTCCTGCTTTATCAATGGTGCTTCAGCAATGTAAACGGCCCCTCCCACTTTCCTTTCAGACTGGGTGCCTGAGCATTCCCTGTAATAAGCTGAAACGTAAATCATTTTTATAATTAAGAAACACAAACACACCAGCGCCCAGGATGTGTGCAGCTGACATTTGAGGGGAATTGCGTAACATTACCTCTTCGCGGGACCATTTGACTTTGCATAAAGTCTTCTTGGAGGTTTTAGAGTCTCTGCTGTCAGGATCTGCAGAGTGATGCTCTTCATCTTCATCTTCACTGGGGAGGGGGGGGGGTGCAAAAAGAGCATTACGATATTGTTGATATCGATATTGTTAATATTATGCTAATATTAAACATAACCTTTCAGTAATTTAGTACATGGGACATGCAGAATGCGTCGGTCCTTATTAGGGCTAAAACGATTATTCGAGTAACTTGAATGATTCGATTACAAAAATATTCGAGAAAAATTATTTGCCTCGAGGCTTCGTTTTTAGTTAGTCACCAAAGTCCATCTATTATCGTACTGTTTTAACTGACGCGCATTTCAATGATTTAAGGAGGCGCGATTTATTGGTGGAAGATACCAGTAAAAGGCATAAAATGTCTGAAGTGTGGGACCATTTTACGCTGCGTGGACAACGTAGTATGGCTTACCATAAAAGTACTTCGTCAAAGCTTCGTCAAACCTTAACCGAACGAATCCTCAAGTAAACCACAAGCGGACTCCAAGCTTCTACAAGGTATCGTATTTTTATGATTGCTAACTAACATTAGCGCTTCTTAGAATGTACGTGATTTGTAATTATTTGTGTTATGAGTCGATAGTGACAAGGCACAACACAAACATTCCACCTACCTACCTCATCTGGATACAACTGGAAACTGAACTGTATTGTTTAAGTTGGCTTATTAGAAATACTTGGATTGTTTATTTATATTTTCTTTTTACTATTTTGTACCTTTTGTACTTTTTTCTCTTTATTCTCAGATCGGCCAGACTCCTTTTTTAATAAAATAAAACTAAGGACAAATAGGCTAACCTATGTTTGCGAATTTCATAGTTTTTTTCATGTACATCATGAATGTTTCACAGAAAGCTTGATTAAATGGGCTTAGTTCTGGAGCCAGTAACACAAAAGTTTTAAGCTTTGATCTAATAAAAGTATTGAGTTTGAATAAAACTTTTTTTTTTTTTTTTAATTGTGAGGAATAACAGCCAATTGTTTGCTCATTTTAAGAGGATTTTCTTGTTGCATAACACACTATTGATAGATTTGTTTAAAAAAAACAAAAGGTGGAGTTATCCGATTACTCGATCATAAAAATCGACAGAATACTCGATTACAAAAATATTCGATAGTTGCAGGCCTAGTCCTTTTGTATGAATTGTACGCGTGTCTTTTTGAAGCAAGCCAACAAACCGGAAATTAAGATTAAATCTGTTACAAATGACTTTAATTACACAGGGAATCAGACAGGACATACCAGACCAAGTCTTCTGCAGCCAAAGCATGTAAATATTAAAAGTGCTTCACCAATTCACTTGCTCTGCAGTCGTCCCGGTGGGTTTTAGAGCCCCTTTCCTTGTCTATAGGAAATACCGTGTCGCTTGGCAACACTTCCCTACACAGTATAGAAAGACAAGTGGGGACCAGAGAAGGAATAAGTTGTCAAGGGAAACCGCCGAGCAAACTCAGTACGCAACACATGCAGGCTGCTCGACGCAACCTTAAAACTGTGAGGCATTCGCTGGCAATGAAATATTCATTTCCAGCCTTTTGTCCAAGACATTAGACATTAGCATTTGATTTATGTCGACCCACAGAGACTGAGAGCCCCCTTTGAATAAAAAGGTTTGCCTGTTGTTTAAAAGGTGGTAAACCATACTCAGGGGAATAGGTTCCAGACTGTTTATTCTAGTGTATATTCGCACTTAATCGGCCAGCATTTCTGCTACACTGCGAGGCTGCAGGGATTACGGCTGCAGCAACAGGCATAATTCCAACTTTCACCGAAACAGGACAAATATGGAAAACTCTGAAACACTTCCCGCCCAATCGAGATGTTACTGCACTCCAATGAAAGAGCCCTCAGTAGTGAAACAGGTCGACTGACTTTTAGCACAAATTCCCCCCTCTCCTGGAAAGAGTGAGGTGGAGAGACGGGTGGGACGTCTGACATCAACGGGCCCTTTTCAGTCCCGAGGTGTTCGAACAAGGGCAGATTTGGCTTCAGCTCAGCCAACGACAAAACAGAAACACGTCACATAATCCTCCAAGCAGCAAAGCTCTCCACTTTATTCTAACACAAACACAACATTTAATAAACCGGGGCTACAATTGCATTTACATTTTCAGCGAAGGGGCATTAAGCGAATTTAGACCTCCATATGGGGCACAGAGGAGGGTGGGGGGGAACACACATGCACCCCATAGCCGTCCGTTCAAGCCAACATTGCGTCAGTGTCACATTAGAGATCCGCCAAATGGCGCGTTCGAGTAAAAACAGTTCAATCACCCGAGGAAAGTTTTTTTTTTTCAAGTGTCACGAAAACGGACGACTCCGGGAGGGAGGGGGAACTGGGCAATGCCGCAGCTGCGGGGCAACAACGCGGGGTAGTTCTGCGCTGAAGGGGGGGGGTAAAATATGTGCACGCAGCAAGCACGTGTCCGGGGTAGGCGTCGTCGCATCGGAACCGAACCACAACTCTCTGGGGGGGAGCGCCTTAATTCATGCCCAGGAGAGGAGCTAACGTGCTAACAGCTAAAGTGAACGGGGGGATTAGCCATTTTTTAATAGTTCGATTCGCCCAGGAGCGTCGTTAGCGCAGTAACGACGCTAGTAACGAGGCCGATCTTCGGTTGCTAGGTGAGTGTCAAGAGATCACGGTGACATTTAGCTCGGCGTGGGTCAGCATGCAGGGACAATATACATGCAACGTTAAAAAAAAAAAAAAACAGGTACGTTTAGCACAAACCAAAATAATAATAATAATAAAAGATGTTATAACAAATTCCCCTTTAACAAGTAACACGCGAATCTCTTGATTATGAATTAACAGACTATGAAAAACTGACAAACTAGTTTTTAATGTATATTAGTACGTAACAACTTACCTGCGGGACGTCGTGTTATTGGCCATAGTGTTTGTTTTTGTTTTTTTAAGCCTCCCAAGTAATTCCACGGAAATTGTCCCACAGAATTAACTCTTCCGGCACGGCGCGCCTGCAGGTAACGCCGCCACGCTTGTTTTTGCCCTCGGCACCATCCGCGCGTCGCGAGTGGTTGGCGCGTCGTGCTGCTGCTGCTGCTGCTCTGGCAACGCGCGGCCGCTTCATGCGCTGGGCATGTCCGTGGCTGGCGGCGGCGTCCCTCCCGCCGCGGTCTGCGTGTCCGTGTCCGTGTCCGTGTGTTGTTTGGGGTTTTCGTCCGTCCCGCCGAATCTCGCGCCCAGCCTCCTTTCACGGGCGTGTTTGAATCTGCGCACGCGGCCTCGCCTCTGATTGGCCGAGGCGGACGCGCGCCCCGACACGCGCAAACGTCACGAGGTCTGCTCAATGGCTTTATTATTAATAATAATAATAACAATAAAATATTATTATTATTACTTTTTTTTTTAGTCATAATGCTTTTTTTGTCTTTTTGGAGACCCTGGGTGAATTGTATATCCAGTCCCCACAGACGTGGCCCGATTTGAACGATCTACTACCCCCTTGTGGGCATTTTAGCAACAGCAGCTAAACGTACTGGAATGTTCCAGTCAAACTAGGGAACGTTAACATTTAACTTCATGTAAATATTAACTTCACTTCACGTTACTTTTAAGAACAGACGTTTAATGCCTTGTAAATGAATGCATGAACCTGTTGCATTAAAAAATAAAGGTTTCGGGTAGAGCATCTGACCATTTCCATTTACCAGACGCCCTTATCCAGAGCGACTTACAATCAGTAGTTCCAGGGACAGCCCCCACCCCGCCGGATCAATTTAGGGTTAAGTGTCTTGCACAGGGACACAATGGTAGTAAGTAGGATTTGAACCTGGGTCTTCTGGTTCAAAGACGAGTGTATCACACACTTGTCACACTAGAGGCCATTGTGAGCCCTCTTTCCATTTCTTAGAGACCCGAGGGTCTCATCCCACTCTTCACCTGTAGTGGCATTACTGATTAGGAAACTACACTACAGTCATGGGCAAAAATTTTGAGAATGGCACAAATACTGGCTTTCACAAAGTTAGCTGCTTCCGTTTGTATTATTGTTATTATTGTTATTATTATTATTGCCATCTGTATATATTCCAGAATGTTATGTAGAGTGATCAGATGAATTGCAAAGTCCTTCTTTGCCATGAAAATGAACTTAATCCCAAAAAAACATTTCCACTGCATTTCAGCCCTGCCACAAAAGGACCTGCTGAGATCATTTCAGTGAGTGTTGAGGAGCATAAGGCTGGAGATCATTATGTCCAGCTGATTGAGTTAGAATAGCAGACTGGATGCTTTAAAAGGAGGGTGATGCTTGAAATCATTGTTCGTCCTCTGTTATGTTCGTCCTTGGTTACCTGCCAGGAAACACGTGCAGTCATCACTGTGTTGCATGAAAAGGGCTTCACAGGCAAGAATATTGCTGCTACTAAGATTGCACCTAAATCAACCCTTTACCAGATCATCAAAAACTTCAAGGAGAGAAGTTCAAGTGTTCTGAAGGAGCCTTCAGGGTGAAACTCCAGCAAGCGCTAGGATCGTCTCATGAAGAGGATTCGGGGTGCCACCAGTGCAGAGGTTGCCGAGGAATTGCAGCAGGCAGTTGTGAGTGCATCTGCACACAAAGTGAGGCGAAGACTTTTGGAGGACGGCCAAGAAAAGGTGTCAAGAAAGGCAGAAAAAAATCAAGGACAGACTGATACTCTGCAAAAACGTACAGGGATTGGAATGCTGAAGACTGGGGTAAATATAAATGATAACTAATAAGTGGCTCAGGGAACAAGCCATTGAAATTTTGGGCCTTAATCCAACTTGTGGTCAATTCTCAAGAGGCGGGTGGACAAACAAAAACCCACAAATTCTGACATACTCCAAGCGGTGATTATGAAGGATCGGGTCGGCATCAGTCAGGATCTGGCCCAGAAGTTGATTGACAGCATGTCAGGGTGAATTCTGCAATTCAGGTCTTGGGGAAAAAAAAGGGCCAACATGCAAATATCGACTCTTTGCATAAGACTGATGTTAATTGTCAGTAAAAATATTTGAATGCTTGTAATTTCGCCTTCAATACACCACAGAAACAACTGACTAAAAAAAAATCTTAAAACACAGAAGCAGCCAACCAGTGCTTGTGTCATTCCCACAACTTGTGGCCATGACTGCACACCATGTCTCTGACTTCCCAGTGACAGTGAGTCCCAGCACGGGACTCTAGCTTCAACATGACACACTGGGCCATCGTGCACAACACTGTGTAGTGCTCGGTGTGTGTATACTGTACACAGCCACGCCACACCAAACTTGTGGGTAACAAACTCGCCTGTGAATCGGAAGACCACAGCCGCAGGTTCAAACCAGACATACTACCATCGTGTCCCTGAGCAAGACACAGTACGTAGAACTCCAGCACTTTCACCTTCTATCACTCTGGACTCTTTCACTCATTTGCACACCTTCACCCTACCAGTTACACATATTTTATGTTAAAGGTGTAAAAGTGTAATATTTGGTTATGTTTGCAATATTTGCATATCGGTTCATTGTATACTTGCAACATTTGCAATTCTGTGGTCTGTACAGTCACAAAAAGCATTTCACTGCATATCATTTAACCCGGAGTGTCTGCCGGGGGTGGACTGTCCCTGTAACTTCTGATTGTAAGTCGCTCTGGATAAGGGTGTCTGGTAAACGCTGTAAATGTAAATGATTGTAGGGTCACTCTAGATAAGGGCATCTGATAAATGCCTTGAATGTAAATGTCTCTGTAAGACACCTAAAACGAAGAAACGCGTGCAAACGAGACTCAAGTTGTCCAAAATAATAAATGGTCCGCCGGCCTGGACACCTCGAACTTTCTCCCTTGTTCCAGGGAGCGGCTTCCTGTCACTAGAGGGCGCTGTTCCCCCTGCGCCGCTCGGCCCGCGTGTTTATTATGGTTTTTTTTTTCTTTTTTTTTTTTTCTTCCCTCCTCCTTTTCATCCCTGAAATGCGAGTCCCGTGACCGGCTGCCTGGAACTTCGCGCCCCGGCGCCTGGACGCTCCTCTCCGTCCACCGAGCTCTCCCCGCGGCGCGGGTCCAGTTATAACCGAGAGCCGCGTCGCCGCAGCCGGCTGGAGGAGCCGGGCCGAGTCCGCGGAAACGGGGTAAGCGCGTCCCGTTCAACTCCCCCCTCCCCGCCCCGAACTCGAGCCTCGCCGACGGCGAAAACTTCACGTTTTCTGCCCGAACGTCATTATCGGGAGGGCCGGGCGCCGTGTTCCGGTGCGGCTCCTCTTCTCTTTTCTTTTCCTGAAGCCGCATTCCTGACTTTATTAATCATTTCCGCGAAGACGCGTCGTTGTGTATTCGCAGATTTGACGCCACTCGCCGTTAAACGAAAGCGGGTTCGACCGAGAACAGACACGAACAGTTGTAAACTTAAAAGAGAAAAAAAAAAACCCCATTGTAGTAATGTTACGTAACGTGTTTAAGGAGGGGGGAAAAGTAAGGGAGTAAATGAAAGGCATGTTATGAAATAGGATCTGGTTCCATTGGGCCGGGGGGACCTACAGAAGACTGAAATCGGAGTGATTTTTGCAGGGACGGAGAACTGACTCGAGAAGGCGCTTGCACCTGTTTAACAACAAGGGTCACCTCTTCAGACCCAATTGTCAGTGCTGTGTGTGGCTTTTTCACTCGTGTTCCTTTCATTGTTCTTCTGGAAAAGCCACTTGCCTCGCTTGCCTTGACATCGACCCCAGGCACCGAGGGGAACGACCGTCCATGGAAATCCTCTGGTTCCTACATGCTTGGGGCCTCGTGTGGTTCCTGGTTGTTGGCGTGACGTCGAGTTGCCCGGGGACAGTTGGCTGATTGTGTGCCGTCGCCTCCGACAGGCTGTGCTGCGAGTGGTGGCGTGGTCGGCCATCGCCGCTTTGGGGGTCGCAGCAGGGATGGAGCCTTATTGAAGCGTTTCGTCACGCTCCCTGCGTTGAAGTCTGTCCCCAGACTTCTCTGTTTCACTTCTGTCGGCCAGTGTGACTCAAGCGCGAAGCCGTGACTTAATCGGACTCGAGCTCGTGCTCCCCGCGCAGATTCGCAGCACTTCCGTTTCGGCCCACGGCGACTTTGGGGCGTCGGCGGCGCGGCTGGTGCGTTCTGGCCTGACGAACAGTTGCACAGAGGATGTTGTCTGTAAATGAACTTCTCGCTTGGTGGTGTTTTGCGGTCAATAAAAGTGAAACACCGCTTTGCCGCTCCACCTTAAAGTGAAGTGATTGTCACACGTGATACGCAGCAGCACAGCACACGGTGCACACAGTGAAATTTGTCCTCTGCATTTAACCCATCACCCTGAGTGAGCAGTGGGCGGCCATGACAGGCGCCCGGGGAGCAGTGTGTGGGGACGGTGCTTTGCTCAGTGGCACCTCAGTGGCACCTTCTGATTACGGACCCGCTTTCTTAACCACTAGGCCACCACTGCCCCTTATGCATTGACCCTCCGACGGGGGTACAGCGGGCTGCCAAAGTCAAAAGATAGAATTTAAAAATAAAATAAGGCATTTGGTTAATATTGCCAAGATTTGTCAGGCTGAATTGTAGAGAATGAGGAAGCGAAACCGCTCTTCTTTAAAAGTGTGTATAATGCTTTTACCACGAGGACCTCATTAGAGGTCACCATTTTTTTTTTAAGGTCCCACAGCCACCTGGTTTGGCAACCGGAAGCGTCTCTAAAAAAAAAAAATTACCGGCACCCTGACATTAGAGGAAGGCAAATGTCACCCGCCCGGAGTGTGTGTTTTGGCGGCAACAAAAAGCGTAAGGGCACCGTGTCAGAGAGAATGTGCCGTTTCTCGTCCTCCCTCCGTTTTGCTGGTAATGGGGGAGAGTGGTGAGGAGGAGGAGGAAGGAGGAGCCCCGCTGTGGACACCCTGATTATTGACCGCAGTTGGCGACTCGCTGTAGTCACAGCAAGTCCAACTGAGTGTATTTGCATCATCATGATATGAATCACACACACACACACACCATATATATATATATATATAGGGTGGTAGTAGCCTGGTGGGTAACACACTCGCCTATGAACCAGAAGACCCAGGTTCAAATCCTGAGCAAGACACTTAACCCGAAGTTGCTCCAGGGAGACTGTCCCTGTAACTACTGATTGTAAGCCGCTTTGGATAAGGGCGTCTGATAAATGCTGTAAATGTAAATATATATGTATATATTAATATTTACTCTCCCACAGCGCAGTGCTATGATGGGTATTGGCAGACGTCTCTGTGAGCCATCATCCCGAAGCCCCGAGTGCTGAAGAGCTGATCGTTTCGCTCCTCCGTGCTGCCAACCTGTCAGACCCCCGAGGATGGAGGAGCCATCCAGCTGCCCCAATGTCAGCATTCCCTGCCACAATGAGCAGAGGGACAAGAAGAAGCGCTACACTGTGAGTACCACTTACAGCTCACGCCAAGGCTTTTTTTTGTTTTTTTTTTAAATAAGGTGTGTCCATTGAGGATTATTTACCACTTATTTATCCATCGTTGAAGGTTTACAAAGTGATGGTCACTGTTGGAAGGCAGGAGTGGTTTGTCTTCAGAAGATATGCCGAATTTGATAAACTGTACAATACGGTAAGTCTAGGCCTTAGATCATTTCTGCTGGATAAGGGCAAGCCTGTGGTGTTGGTGGAGCTTGTAAAACTTGAAAAGCTGTTTGTCTGGAGTAGAC
Organism: Denticeps clupeoides; assembly: GCF_900700375.1. Lineage (NCBI taxonomy): Eukaryota > Metazoa > Chordata > Actinopteri > Clupeiformes > Denticipitidae > Denticeps > Denticeps clupeoides. The sequence continues at coordinate 35,902,908 of NC_041708.1, forward strand.
TGCGTTACAACTGTGTTTGCATAGCTAAGAGGAAACATGCAGATGATTGAAATGCGTTTCAGAATGGATAAAATTAGCTGCCTGTGCATTAGTTGTTTTGGAACATTTGTTTACCCAGGGATAATAGTCTTTTAGCACTCGGGGTGCCATGTCTTTCTTAAAGGTCCCATGACACAAAACCTTTTTTTAGGTCTTAGTGGTCCCCTAATACTGTATCTGAAGTCTCTTCCTGAAATTCAGCCTTGGTGCAGAATTACATCCACCTCGAGCCAGTCCCACAATTAGTTTTCCCCATGACGTGCTGTCTGTCTAGCTTTACATGATAATGAGGAGGAGACAGGGGTGATGGTAGCCTAGCGGGTAACACACTCGCCCGTGAACCAGGAGACCCAGGTTCAAATCCCACTTGCTACCATTGTGTCCCTGAGCAAGACACTTAACTCTTGAGTGTCTCCAGGGGGGACTGTCCCTGTAACTACTGATTGTAAGTCGCTCTGGATAAGGACGTCTGGTAAATGCTGTAAATGTAAATTTAAATGTAGACAGGAGGAGAGTGTAGACAGGTGAGGAGGAGAGTGGCCTATAGAAGTGAGCGGGCTTTCGTGGAAATAACATCATCAACACTGTTCACCAACCACAATGTTTGTTACAAACAGGAAGTAATGTCTGTGCTTTTTCCAGAAAAAAATAAAATTTACCCACTGGTTAATTTTTCACATGACTGAACAACAAAAAAAAAATATTTCTGTGTTGGTTTCTACATCCAATCACAGAGCAACTGCAATGCTTCGCATGTTCGCAAGCCATGACAGTTGGTGGAGCTCAGGGGAGAGGGGTGAAAAGCATGAGAAAGGGGATGTATCCTGTCCCCGTATGACATCATAAGGGGCCAAATTCCAGATGCGGCCATCTGAGCTGTCACTCGTTGAACAGTGAAGCAGAATTTGCACCTATCTCCATTTCTCGCCGCTTAAAGGGTTAGTCTGGCAAAAAAAGGAGAGATTAGATCAGCTGATACCTGTCTGTGGATGGCTGTCTGATAGCAGACTCCGAAAAGCAGCAGAGAGCTACATGGAGTTTTGTTTGTCTATGTGTATCATGTTAGGGAATTGCATTACAATACAATAAAGTTTCCTTTTTTCCCCCGCAGTTGAGGAAACAGTTTCCCTCTTTGAACTTGAAGATTCCTGCCAAGAGAATATTTGGGGACAATTTTGATCCAGGTATGACACATGTTGGATTTATGGGTGAATTTATTCTCAATGAGAAACTGTATAATCATGTAAATTCATGTTGACACTATTGGTTAAATGAACAAATACATCAGGACCAAATACTGGAAGGTATTTTTGTTTACAGTGATGAAAACAGAATGGAAATTGCTACAAAAACCAGAAACATATTCTGATTTCTGTCATGTTTATTGCTCCCCGACCAGCGCACATGCCACTTAAATGTTTCTCATGTGGCCAGCCCATTCTTTTTAATGGAGTTATACCAGCTAATGTTATTCCTCTTAGCTTTGTACGTTTACAGCAGTTTAATATTTTGTGGATGGATAATGGCTTCGGAAAACATGCAGAGGATTTGTTAAATGTAAGACCTATATATTTTTAAGGAAATTGGCAGAAATTACCGCTTGGTTGGTGTATAATAGCCCGTTTGGTTTCCCCTGCTGAGGCGTTCTGTGGGTGTTCAGAATGTCAAGTGAGGAGCATCAAAATGACATTGTGGGTTTTTGTCAGTGCCAGCTTGCTTTATTTTTAAGAGCTATGCAGATTGAAAAAAAAATCTATATTACTGTAGATATCCAGACCTTAATATACAGTGAGTAGAATGCATGTCCACATGGAGCATTACATATTCATTCATAAAGTTTAGAAGGTAGGTTCTACGCTGAGAACAGACGCCTTTTGTTTAACTGCCAGGATGTAGTACAGTAATTTGTTTAACTGGGTGGAAATCAGGTCTTGTGAGTTCGACGGATTAGAGGTCACTCTAAATGTTTTTTTTTTTTTTTAATGTAGGTATATTTTTACATTATTTTAATAGTTTTAATAAATCAGATTGGGGTTGAGATCAGGTGGCTTTGGATAAGAGCAGTTGTAGTTTTTAGGTATTGAATGCATAGTGAATGCATAGTGAATTTTTTTATAGATTTTTTTTTTATTCTGGTAATTGACTGACTAAAGATGATTTTAATGATACATTTGTTTCCACATAAGAATTCATAAAGCAAAGAAGAACAGGGTTACATGAGTTCATTCAGCGGATTGTAACTCATCCCCAGCTCACCAACCAGTAAGTACATTTTTCTGACAATGTGATTCGTGCATATTAAATTAAATATGACATGTTTGCATGAAATGCGGCAAGGCTGAATACAGCATGTTCTAAAATGAAATGCAAATGAACAATCACGTGCCAAATGGACCAATGTTAAGTGAGGCTGAAATACAGATTTAATAGTTATTTTTCTTTAATTATGAAAATCAAACTTGTTGTGGCCCTACTCTTCTGTTTGAAAATATCTGTACAAATATCTGTACAAATAGATAAATCTATACAGCAATTGTTTCTTTTTCTTCCTTTATCATTCAGAAAATAATTCAGTATGTTTTGGTGTGCAGCCTGTGGAGACATGGCCTGCAACTATAAAAACTTGACACGACTATTTACAAAAATGTAAATAGTGGTTAATGGAGTTAAACAGGAATGATGACACATTTTAACAACCATAGAAATTGTCAAATGATAGGTTAGTCATAAGCTAATGCATTAGTGAGTAAGAGGACACAGTACATATACTGCATGTTTTGCTTTGGGTGTAAATAATATTGTCACTTATTGTGTTAATATAAATGGTAATTAGAACCAGTTATCAGAAGTAAAAATTGGGCCTATATCTCCTGCCCCAGTGGCTTGTGCTACAGCTTCCCATATACCAGCCCAAATAACTAATTTTCTACTTTCTCAGCCAGACCTCTAACCTGTGTGGGTTTTTTTTTTTTTTTTTAAATATTGAAATTCACAGTCCTGATGTTAGAGATTTCCTGCAGATGGACAAACACAAAAACCTCTCGGATGCCTCTGAAGATGAGGATGAAAAGGTTTGTATAGCCTTGGCATTCTGTTGCTTGAGAACATTCATGAAAACAACATTAACTTGTCCACTGTAAATTTCTCACTTTTATTAAAATTGATCATCTTAATAAGTTATAAACCAATTTTTTTTTTTCATCAGAATGGTTCTACCTCCAGAAACATTAACTTGGGACCATCTGGAAATCCACAGTAAGATACACATTCATCTGCAGTAGTTGTAGTTGTATTATAAACCCAAATATGTTTGCACATTTGGCAATGTGAAAAGCTTCTTGTTCTTTTCTTTTTAAGTGCAAAACCCACAGACTTTGACTTTCTTAAAGTCATCGGGAAAGGAAGCTTTGGAAAGGTATGAACAGAACATTGCTTTCTGTACCAAGCATTGTATGGCACCAGCAGAAACAATAAACAATCTGTAGTCTCTGTGAGGTTAGTGGTACAGTTTAACTTCTGGTTTTGACAGTTGTGATTCCGTTTGGGAAATGAGACCAGAACAACAGAGAGAAGCTTTGATATTCATACCACTTATTCAGTGGCGCTGGAGCAGAAGTCGGAATCGCTGTAAACCCACCACACTTTCTCTCATGTTCAGGTTCTCCTTGCAAAGCGGAAGCAGGACGGAAAGTATTATGCTATCAAAGTCTTGCAAAAAAGGGTCATTTTGAACAGAAGAGAGGTAAATATGGGTTTCTCTTTTTGAAATGCCATTTGTTAATAATTGTATTTTATTTTATTTTTTTTCATGGTCACTTCTCCTTTCAACCCTTTTTTTTTTTTTTTTTTTGTGGGTGGGCAGCAAAAACACATCATGGCGGAGCGCAACGTGCTGCTAAAAAATGTGAAGCACCCCTTCCTGGTTGGATTACATTATTCCTTTCAGACAAAAGACAAGTTGTACTTTGTCTTAGATTTCGTCAATGGCGGAGAAGTGAGTACTTTCACACTTGTGGAGTCTACGTTGGCTGGGTGTGTCATATAGGCAAGGCAGCTCTGGCATAAGAGAACACAGGAAGCATTCTGCCTATTACCCTCACAAATGTATGGCATCTGGCCGCTTATTCATTTTAAAACCCCAATTTCCTGCGGAGGGTGCATACAGCTCTGTCTGTGCTGTAACAGATAAACAGATTAGAATGCATGAGGAAAAAGGCACAGGACAGTGGGGCAGGAGGGGTAAGGAAGTGGACTCATAACCGGAAGGTCCCGGGTTCAAGTCCCAAACCGCCAAGGTGCTACTGAGGTCGCCTTGAGCAGAGTACCATCCCGACACACTGCTCCCCAGGCGCCTTTTCATTGCTTCTCACTGCTTACTAAGGGTGATTGGTTAAATGCAGAGGACACATTTTGTTGTGTGTTGTAGAGTTCCACAATGACAGTCACTTTGCTTTCACTTCAGTTAGCTCATTAGCAAAGCTCATTTCCCATGGTTCACACATTAGGCTTTTTCCTTTTTAAAATTCTTTTGAAATCCTCAGTGAGAACAATCACCAGTTCTGACAAAATTTGAATAAATACATTCTAACCACAGCATCACAGCATAACCACAGCAAGATTGCTCAGCATCTTACATTTCTCTATGAAAATATACATTAGCAGTGAACTGTGTCCATATGTACTTATTTTTACAAGACTGGATATCACTATATTTCCACCGCATGGTAATGTGCATAAACATAAGGGGTTTTAATCTCTGTGGTTCCAGCTTTTCTTTCATCTCCAAAAAGAACGGATATTTCCCGAGACCAGAGCAAAGTTCTACATCGCAGAGATGGCCAGTGCCTTGGGATATCTTCATTCTTTAAACATTGTTTACAGGTCGGCACAGCTTTTCCTTGACGCACATAGAATTGGTTTACACATAAATATTGCAAATGTTTATAATACAATGAAGCCTTTGTTGTAGATTTTAGAGTTTCTGTAAATAAAAAAGCATGTATCTTTCATTATGACATTAGTACTGATGGTGGCATAATTATATGTTCTACAACAGAACATGTTCATTAATGTGAAAAGATATTGGAGCTTGTCTCTCAAATATCTTTTAAAAGTTTAAGATTTTGCCACTTGGAGAATTTATCGAATAGGGAGAGTATATCACCAGACAGCCTTTTCATCATAATCAACTTTTTTCCAGTAAAAATATAGCTTTGTTAATAAATCTGCAAAAATATCAACAATACTCTGTTTTTCTGCCAAGTGCTTTCTGTACATTAATGAGGTAAAAAAAAATTCACTTGGCTGAAATTTAACAAAGAGTGGAAAAAAATGTATGGGGTCTGAACACTTTCTGTACCCACTGTATGTATGTGTGTGTGTGTGTGGTGTGTGTGTGTGTGTGTGTGTGTGTGTGTGTGTGTGTGTATATATATATATATATATATATATATATATATATATATATATATAATCACACACACATATTAATAGATATTTAAATAGATAAATTGATATTTAATAATATATTACTGTGTGCATTGTGCACCATTAAAAGTTTATGGTGAGATTCACACTCATGGTAGTGCATGCTTAATTTTAGGCCTTTCACCTAAATGTCAGATCTGCTTTTCTTGAGGCATTGTATTATACTGAAGGTATACAATACCTTGCCTTCTAGGGATCTGAAACCTGAGAATATCCTCCTGGACTACCAAGTAAGTAAGGTTGTTATGTAGTTTCTTCTTTCAGTTCATGTTTTTGTACAGGTCTGATTACAACGAAATGTTTCTATCCCACGCCCAACAAAACTTTAGTTCCCTTAAACATGAAATCAGTCGGTTCTGACTGTGTCTGTAGGCCTGTGTTTTGAGAGGACTGACAAATAAGATAAAGAGGTAGAGTACCATCCAAACCCCAACACTGCGCAGCCAAGTCAAATGTTTCCCCTCTGGTAGGGGTCTCCTTTGTTTTTGAGAATAGGTTGATTTGAAGAAAAGCCATGAAAAATATATCTGTCTTACAGGGACACATAGTCTTAACTGACTTTGGATTGTGCAAGGAAGGGATTTCCCAAGCTGATACCACCACCACATTTTGTGGGACGCCTGAGGTAAGATTTGAGATTTTCCTCATACTCCTTTATCATACTCTTCCTATATTTTGAATGCTTAGATTGTTGTGCAATATAATGTTCTCCAAGCACAATCCCAGTGAACTGCAGGTTTTTAGATCAGCACAAGCGTAGTAATACAATAGTACTATTTTAATGACATTAATAAGGACACTGTTGATCTTGACAGTATCTTGCACCAGAAGTACTGAGGAAACAACCCTATGACAACACCGTGGACTGGTGGTGTCTGGGGTCTGTGCTGTATGAAATGATATATGGGCTGGTGAGTTTTTTGTAATTACGTTTGCTCTTATGCTTTTACATCTCAGAGTGTTATTAGCACTAGTGTTCATAATTTACATTCACTTCTGACTGGCTGTGTTAATAATTCTCAACAATTTGCTTATATCTTGTTAAGCCGCCATTCTACAGCAGGGACACGCATGAGATGTATGACAACATACTCCACAAAGATCTGCTGATGCGTCCTGGCGCATCCACGGTTGCATGGTCAATTCTTCAGGACCTTTTGGAAAAGGACCATACCAGAAGGTTGGGCTACAGAGATGACTTTGTGAGTAATTATTTAGTCAGTACAGCACATCCTGGCTACAGTCCTTGGGACTACAGACTGGTTTATTGTGGAGTCTTTCCCCCAATTAAGCTTCATTCAGCTCGGAGTAAGTCATGTATTCATTTTGCAGAATGAGGTCAAAAGTCATGCGTTTTTTGCTTCCATCAACTGGGATGACCTTGTGCAGAAAAAGATACCACCTCCCTTCAATCCAAGTGTGGTAAATAATTGTTTTATGCTTGCTTATTTAGATTAAAATGAGCATATAATTGATCAAAATGTATCAAGATCTGTGAGATGAGAGCTTATGGTTGAAATCACAGCTAAAGCACAAGCAGAGAACTGACACTCTTTGTCAGTAAGAAGCTCCTCAGTTTCTGAACAATCACATTCTGTTTCATTCCTGCATTCTTTTTGCATTCATTGGTCCAGCTTTTTTTTTTTTGCTCACTATGGGTGATTGGTTAAATGCAGAGGACACTTTTTTTGTGTGTGAGTGTAGGCATGTGCAAATGTTTTCTTTGGACTGTATGCATTGCCACCTGTAGGGCTTCTAATTAGGTTTGTGGTCACAGGTTAGAAAAACTAGACAACTGTTCATTGTTTAATTTCTGATCCAGGCCGATCGGCTTCCAATACAGCACATAAAAGTTGTAAACGTGCAATAACTTCCGCCTTTTTGTTTCTTGCAGGAGTCTCCATATGACATTTCAAACTTTGACCCAGAGTTCACAGAAGAAATGGTCCCAAACTCAGTATGCCACACCACTGAGCACACCATTGTCAATGCTAGTGTCATGGACGCTGATGATGCCTTTTTGGGATTTTCTTACGCACCACCATCAGACGACTCTTTCCTATACAAGAACTAGTCAGTTTAATATTCTAAACTGAACAAGCTCTAAAAAGTGCTCAGTACAATTGCTTTTGTTATTTGGTCATTTGGACAAAAGGGAAGAATCCTTTTTGGTGGATGGATCACCTGAGAACATAATAAATGAACGAGTTGATATGCAGGGTGTTAGCAAAAAAAAAATATATTTTTTTTTTTCCCAAATAACAGACTTATTTTTTACTATATGATATATATTTTGCATAGCAATTTTTAGGCTTTATCCAGATTATTGTCTGTGCTCCTTTAGGCAAATCACCAGTGTTGGAGCAGTAAAATGCCAGTCAGTATGTAATATCAAATGCCTTATTTCTCTTGTACCAAAACTAAATATATTTTATATTATATAGTAGTTTCCATTTGAGTAAGAACTCCATAAGGAATGAATTTAGACATTGTGAAGTTTCTCTCTCTCTCTCTCTTTTAAATCACATTTGTAATGGTGATATATACAGATATATGTATCCCCAACCAAAGCCTGTGCCTGTGGCGCTATATTAATACACCGGGGCTATTTTTAATATTAGGAACACTGAAAAACAGAGGTTTTGCTCTCAGGAAACATTGCATGTGTTGAGTCCTGCGAAAAACCACTTAATTTAATTGTCGCCTTAACTTTTGGATAATGGACAAGCACTTGAATTTGAAGTAAACTGTGGTGAAGTGTGGCTACAATTTTAACATGTATAAAAAGAAAGAACTGGAGCTGTTTTCGACATTGGAAAAATGTTACGAAGTTTGAAAAAAAAAAAAAAAGTTATATCGCATTATCTGTCTGCACTCAATAAACGTGTTTGTGACCCGTCCCGCGCGTTTCATTGTGCCCGACGATGTCGGAGGTTCTGGCGCTTCAGGAGGCCGCCGTTTCCTACTTGGACCGAAGCGGGGGGCTCCTTCGGCTGATCGAGGAGTGCAGGTCGTTCGAAGGTGGGTCTGGGCCGACAGGAAACGAAGGAAACGTGCCGTCAATTTAATTCGGCGAGCCGTGAGGGCCACCGTCTCGGATGTCTGCTGATGCTAATGCTAATGCTAAATTTGGCCTTTTTGTTTGAAAAAAAAAAAAAAAACATTAAACTATTTAGACATCAACTTTGGGGAAATTAAGATTTTTTTTTTTTCTAAAAAATTAATAATGAAATTAAAAAGTCTGCTTCTTTAACAAGGTTAACAATCCCGATCTGCCGCGTAAAGTGAATTAAGGTTCGTGTGGTGGTAGTAGCCTGGTGGGTAACACACTCGCCTATGAACCAGAAGACCCAGGTTCAAATCCCATTTACTACCATTGTGTCCCTGAGCAGGACACTTAACCCTGAGTGTCTCCAGGGGGGGACTGTCCCTGTCACTACTGATTATAAGGGCGTCTGGTAAGTGCTGTAAATGTGAACGTGTGCGTCTCCCGAAGGCTCCCCGCAGAATGAGGCGATCTACCGCTTCCGGTTCCTGATAAACCCCTCTGACCTGATCGACGTGAGCCCGGCCCTGGCCGACCGCGTCCTGCGGGATCCCCTGGCGGCGACGGCGCTCTTTAAGTCCGTAAGTTCGAGGAATTACGCGGCGAGCGTGTTTCCAAAAGAACGCGGTTTTATTTTATTTTATTTCATTTTTCCTGCTCCAGGTCTGTTTTCTGACCATAAAGACACTGTCCCTGATGGACCAGGTACAGACGGAAAATCAGGTGAGCCTTGGTGCCAGCAAAACAATAATCATATTATTCATTATTCGATGCGTGATCTTACTACTGTGAACATATTGACCAGCAATGACCAAGCAAACAGTACAGGCCAAAAGTTTGGACACCTTCTCATTCAATGTGTTTTCTTTATTTTCATGACCATTTATGTTGGTAGATTCTCACTGAAGGCATCAAAACTATGAATGAACACATGTGGAGTTATGAACTTAACAAAAAAGGTGAAATAACTGAAAACATGTTTTATATTCTAATTTCTTTGCTCTGGTTACTGCTTTACACACTCTTGGCATTCTCTCGATGAGCTTCAAGAGGTCGTCACCTGAAATGCTTCTCCAACAGTCTTGAAGGAGTTCCCAGAGGTGTTTAGCACTTGTTGGTCCAGCTCACCCCAAACCATCTGGATTGGGTTCAGGTCCGGTGACTGTGGAGGCCAGGTCTCCACTTTTTATTTAGTACATATCTCCACATGTGTTCATTCATAGTTTTGATGCCTTCAGTGAGAATCTACCAACGTAAATGGTCATGAAGATAAAGACAACATGTTGAATGAGAAGGTGTGTCCAAGCTTTTGCCCTGTGCTGTATGTTACCAGTTTACAAACCATAAAACATTAATCGGTTGTTAAAACGATTTGTGTAGCAAGCAAGTAAATAAGGGCCACGTCTCAACTGGATTGCCAAGAGATAATAAAGGCATTTTAAATCAGCGCCTCTCTTGACTGCCTCCGTTAAAATTATAGCTAAACGTCTTGCAAAAACTCTTATTAGTATCCCAATTTAAGGACGCACTATAATTTTTTTTTAACCCTGGTTAAGGTCAGCGTTGTGCTGAAACTGACACATTTGCCACCATTTCCCAATTACCAACTGAATCTGGATGAATTCCCCCGGAGTGACGGCCACATGCGGCCCTTGGCAATGGAAGGTCTTGTCATAGCCATGACAAGGGTCACTAAATATACGCAGGGGGCGCGGTTCCTCTGTACCGATGAAAACTGCCCGTGCGCAGAAGGTACGGTGACGTCGCCTCAAAGGGCCACGACTCGCTGCATTTTGCCCATTAAATGTGAGCCGTGCCCGGTCTGTAGGCTTTTACCACATCCGAGTGCACATGCCAGGAGCCACAGAATCGGCCACCGTCGGAGGGGACTTCAGCTGCCTGCTGTGCTTCTCCCCGCTTAAAGAGGACGTCAAATCGAGGGTTCTAGGAGGTGAGGCACCTTTCGTGCGCACGGGGACCGCAGTACCGGCCGGGCGCCGAAGATAAACGTGCCGTGTGATCCTTTACCCTTCAGACAAACAGCTGGCCGAGCTGATAGACTTCAAGGCGCTGGACGTGTTGGGAGTCCAGCCCCTTTCCTCCCTTCGGTATCAGTCCGTGACCCTGTTTCTGAGAGGTAATCTTCCGTTCACGCTTCGTATTCTTTATCACAAATAGTACACTTTGAGTTGATTTAAAAGGCCCGCAAGCGTTATTGTGCTGATTATGGTTTCGTGCTCTTGGAGGGAAAGGTTTTCTTCCTTTTTTTTCACGTTGTTAATTTTTGCGGCACAAAACCTCCAAGAGGCCTCAAGTAAATAAACGGCTGAGCTGTCAGCTATGCCCAGTGCCCCCAGTGAGATATTAGGTGTTCCTGTCCCTTCCAATAACATTCTCCAGTCGAGTCTCTGGAGAGCAGTTGTCGATTCTCGGAGCCAGAATTAGCACATTTGGTTGAGCCAGGCTTCTGGCGGAATGAAATACCCTTGGCTCTAGCTGCTCAGCATATATGTTAATAAATGTAAATGTACAGTCATTATTTACTGGGATCTTTTTTCCCTAAGGCGGTTCTGTGTTGTCTTGCAAGTTGCCCGTGTGGAACGATTGTCTTGTTTAGATGAGCTGTGCAACTCCATGAGAATCGGTCAGCGGTACCATGTTGTGGGCATCCCAGCACACGTACACCAGTGGCCCAGCATCACTTGGAGCATAGAGGCCAGCAGCATCCAGCCGTGGATAGCAGAACGTATGGCTCCATTTTCTTCATTTTGTGGCTACTCCGTGGTCCTGATGCCTTCTCCTTTCAGGTCCGTCCAGGGTCAGCAAGAACTTCCAGGTCCTGCACACTGCAAATGCCTGCTCTCCTTGGAGGTTCTCGGCCATCGTGGCCAACTGTTTCGCATCGCAGGTGGTTCCGCCTGGACTTTACAACACCCTGAAGCTGGTTCTGCTGATGAGCCTGGCCCAAACGGGAGAAAAGGACGCCGACGCCCGACACTGTCTGGATGTGCTTGCGCTAACCACCGATACCCTGATCGCAGACAGGTCTGTAAGGAAACTTTACGCGCACACCGCAGTCACGACATTTTAAACGAACCGTCTAATCAGGTTGATGACGTACGGTCTGGGCTTCGCTGAACGGGGCGTTCGACACCAGGCCGTAGGAGAGCTGTTGGCCTCGGTGTCCAGGGACGAGCGTGGTGCAGGGACGGCCAACATCCATGCCGGCTCAGCCCTGCTGGCCACAGGCGGCATTTGCCTGCTGGGGGACCTGAGCAAATACCGGAAGGACAAGATCGACGCGCTGCAGTCAAGTACAGTAAACGTGAAGTGAACTGTGGCGAAGTTGATGTTTTAAGCCGCGGCCGCCCCGCCGATCACCAGCTGGCTTGGCCTCCCCAGGTATGGAGAGCAGGGCCGTGTCCGTGTTCATCCCGGGAAAGAAGTACGGGGAGGATGCCGACCAGCAGCTCTCGCTTCCTCTGCACTGCAACTTCTGGGCGGTGGCCGGTTCTGCCGTTCCCGCCAAGAAATTTGCCAGATTCGACAGTGCGGTGCTGGGCTCAGTGGTGCGTCGGTACTCTTATCTTTGTTCTTAAAAGGGAACGTAGGGACACGTGTGATCTCTGTTATCTATATTTAGAGCATAAATCACGCAGGAAATGAGAACAATACACTCGCCCAAGGAAGGGCTTCATAAACAAGTTCTCGCTAATGGAGTCTTAATTTAGCTATTAAATGAGACAATGGCCCTCGTTTCCCTGAAGGCTTGTTTCAGACCTGGTCTAGCCCTGCACTCAGGCCCGTTACAATGGCCTCTGCTGTTATGTTGTGCGGACTATAATTAAGAGACCCTCTAATCCTGTTTTTAGGAAGTGGCCTCAATTCCTTATCAGGTCCCAGAATCCTTCGGCCTGGTGGTTCAGTGTCGAGAGGCTCTGGAAGACTACCCACTTCTACCGCAGGTTGCGCATGCACTAAAGCAGGCAGTCCAGCCCAGGGAGCCCCTGTACCCAGCATCTATGCAGTTTAGCACACAGGACTACAAAGAGGTAGGATCTGGAAACGGACCTGGCAAGACACTTTTGAGGGTCTCGGTGAGTTTTTTTTTTTGGTGTATTTAAGTGAACGTTGGATGATTAACTCAACTCTCTCCAGCTTTTGGCCCACGCTCAGGGTCTGCAGGTCGAGCTGCGCCCTGAGGCTGAGAGGATAATTCAGGGTTACTACATGGCCAGTCGTCGGCTACGCTCTGACATAGCCCAGTGCTCTTCGGTGTCGGCTACCTCCATCAAACTACTGTACGTATGAAGGACTCGATGTTATTAGAATCCAACGTTGGACGAAGCGTTTGCAGCGGTCTTCTGTTTGAGGCTGAAGTGAAAGTGAACTACTGTCTTGTGGTTGTTTGAACATACTGCCACCAGGTGGTGCCGTTCCGTAATGCATTCACATTGACAACTTGGCCTATTTCCCTCCTCCAAAATGTCAAGGCGGTTCAACATTTGTGCAGCACAGACATTTTTTTTAAGGGAAACCTTTCAGTCTTGTGTCATACCATGTTTAGAGACCAAACAGGGCCATTACAAATGAGCCTAAACTGGTTATAAACACACATGTTCATTTTGTGGCTAATTCCATTAGCATTGCCCTGGCTGAGGCCCACAGCAAACTTAGTCTGAGGACTCAAGTACTGGAGGAGGATGCCGTTATAGCAGTGCTGCTTTGTGAGAATGCAATCACACTAAAGCATGGTAAAAAAATAAAAATACAACATGGAACAGATTATCTATTAGCTACATTATCAGCAATATAAGACCGCTAGTAATGAAACGTTTCCTCGGAACGCAGGGGCCTCGGCACTCGTTATTCCACCCAGTGCGGTGTTTCCATGTGACCTTCGCGACCTGGACTCCCTACACAGACGGGACCTGGCTTTAAAGCAACTCCACCGGCAGATCCTGCAGTTTGTGTTCACATATGCCCCAGCAGGAAGTAGTAACATTATAGAAGAATAGCCATATATACAAGAGGGGCCATGATACAAACTGGCTAGAATGTTTCGAACATATCAGACTAAGTTACATGAAACCATAAGAATGGTAGGTTTCACCCCTTCCTGAAACCAAATGGTGACGTTATGCAGGGTGTGGACAGACATATTTCAAAATAAAGTGTTTAATCAAAAGAAAAGAAACTATTAAGCCTGAATTTCTCCCACTGACCATTCCATTAAGACACCATAAAAACTTTAAATAGTTAAAGTGACCAGACGCTCATCCACTGTGACATTGACACTGACGTTACAGATTAGTGGCAGGCCTCCACCCATTCATCCCAAAACTCGGATCACTGCCAATTTCTCTTGCATCTCTTTAGTAAAAGGCAGATACCAATAACATGAACCTTGCAGAGCGACAAGGTGCCAGAAAACAAAAAAAGCCTGACCGGATGCTGCATCTCGAACTGCTGGCAACTCCCAACTCTGCAGCATTCCTCACAAGTCAAAATCACAAAACCCATGCATGCCTTTAAGGTCTTGAGTTCCTCCCTACTTCCCTGCATAAACCAGGATACATTTTAGTGGTAATCTTGATATGTTCTGCGGAGAGCCCACATGGTCAGGTGGGGCAGTGGCGGCCTAGCGGTTAAGGAAGCGGCCCAGGAATCAGAATCCCGATTCGTATCAAAAGAGTGATGGTTTAAAGCAGAGGACACATTTCATTGAGTCACCGTGTGCTGTGCTGCTTGTGTGACTTCAGTCTGTTGTGTGGATAATTTTTATTCAAAGTATTAGACATAGTTCAGTGTTATTGAAAGAACAGACTTCATGGGGGAGAGAAATTTGTTAACATCTTTAATTGAAAATCTGTCATACATTAAGATACGCAGTGAAATGTTTGACAAAAAAAAAAAAAAAAAAAAAATGTTTGCAGCAGACCTCACCAGCGCAATCTTGAATGTGGACTGAATAGGGCAGTCTTAAGCAAACTACATTTCAGAGACAAGTCAAATTTCAAAAGAGGAAATCAAGGGCCAGAAGACTAATAATGGGAAAATATTGACTTCATTATACAATGAGGAAGACCAAAAACTGAAATGGGAAGGTTGTGTGTGTAAATTTAAGGCTTAACTAAGACCAGATATGATGTACTGGGGTCATGCCCCAAAAATAGTTACTTGCAGGTTAAAGAACCTGCAAATACTTACACGAGACTGGTCTCTCACCTATAAACAAAAGGAAAACCACACTTAAAATAATGAGGTAGGAATGCATAAGCCAGTTTACACCGATTCACTCTCCCACCATGGTCAGACAAAAAATATGGACAAAATAAATAAAATCAGCTACTGCAATTATGCATAAAAACAATAGTGTTTAACCACTTCTGAACACTTACCAATGTTGTCCGTTTCGGAGCAGTTAAAATTACACCAGGAACTAAAAACAAAATATATATAAATATACACACACACACACCAATTTGATATTGAACACACAATCTGAATCTTGCAAGTCACTGATCACCTCAGATATTCACAGAAGTCATCAACCCAAATTGGTCAGATGGGTAAACGGCGAAAATTGTGAAAATCATCATAGTTAAACCAGCAAAAACATTAACTAGTACAACATTATGCAAACTTACCAGGTTTCCCCACAGTTCTGCAGGAAAAAAAAAAAAAAAAAAAAATACGAGCAATTAAATATATCCAACAACTACAGCAGGCATTAAATGGGTGACATCACTTCAGTTACTTAAAACCAGAAAGAAAATAAATAAAATCAATGAATTGGCTTCTCATGCCAGTAGTGAGTGAAAAATAACTGTACTTATTGATCATTGAAAGACTTTAAAGCAACGTTGAATGTAAGGTCGAAGAAGTCATGATAATACCCAAGACAATCACAAAGACAGATGAATTAGAGGTCAAAGGGCACGTGTACTCCAGCCGGCGAGAAGGGCCGGTCACAGCCCCACAACACCCTCACCACGGCCAGTTCGACTCAAGGTCAGGACCTTTACCAAGACTACCCTCTACCAGGGAGCCAAAGTCACGAAGATGATCTCTTAACCAGCCGGCCAAACCACCAAGGGCCAATTTATCACTGAGAATATGGGACACGCCTGTCAGTATGATTTATGGCATTGCTACCGGGACAAGTGCCAGGGTCAATTTCAATTGTGATGCTAATAATGCGCTGATCTACAGCTACTGATTAACAATTAACTAGGATTCGTGTCTTTCAGTAGTTCCAACAAACAGAATGATCCAAAAAGAATAATTAACTGCTAGGACCCAGTCACTTACAGATTCACTACCCCACCATGGTCAGACGGGCAAAAATATGGGGGGGCAATTTTATGCAATTATGCATAAAAACAAGTGTTTAACCACTTCTGAACACTTACCAATGTTGACAGTTTTGAAGCAGTTTAAATTACACCTAAACAAAACAAAAAAATCCATTAGTTTGATATTGCGCACACAATCTGAATCTTTCAAGTCAGTGATCAACTCAGATATTCACAGAAGTCAACAACCCAACTTGGTCAGATGGGTAAACGGCGAAATGTGAAAATCATCATAGTAAAACGGGCAAATACATTAATTAGTACATTATGCACACTTACCAGGTTTCCCCACAATCGTGTGTATCACTGAGAATTCTGCAAAAAAAAAAAATATATATATATATATATACACTAATCGTACTAAAAAGACGAGCAATTAAATATATAGATTTATTACTTATCTAACAAAACATTTTACATTTACAGCATTTATCAGACGCCCTTATCCAAAGCGACTTACAATCAGTAGTTACAGGGACACTGAGGGTTAAGTGTCTTGCTCAGGGACACATTGGTAGTAAGTGGGATTTGAACCTGGGTCTTCTGGTTCATAGGCGAGTGTCTAACCCACTAGGCTACTACCACCTACTAAATGCCACTTCGTCGTGTCAATCATACGCAAAATATGATATGGATATTACAATCCAAAATAACAAAAACGTTCAACTAGTAAAGATGTAAACGTCCATTTGGCTTTAATGCCTAGTGCGTTACGTCCAGATGGCCCGGCGGCAATTGTTTCGGACTAGTAAGGGGTTGCATGACGCACATGGAATTTTTTAGTTTTTAATTAATAAGACCGGTTTAGAGTCGCTGACCCGACTATATTGACGTAGAGATTTAAAGTGAATGCGTTAACGCAGAAAAGGGCGCTCAGCGTGTTAGCATGTCGGCTAACAAACGCGACCACGTGCTACCCTGGAGGTAAACACGTGTTCATTTAGTAAAGTGTATGAAGCTGATCAAATTTAATACCCGCACGACAGGTTTAATAAGTGTTCAAATTTAAAACCTGCACGACCGTCAGCGTTGTTCCAGAACAACTCGGAACATGCGGCCAGACGCATCCACGCCGTTTCATTTCAGCGCCGCGAATGTTTAGCAAACGGAGCAAAATTGCCCTCTTTCTGTAGAGAGGAATCTGGCTGCTAATCACGACCGCACATCATGAAAACAGGACGACGGGTTACCTTCGACTTTCCGCCCGATCGATAACCCCGCGGTCCGAGGAAAGGACGAGATCGGCGCCACGTGGTCTTTTATGCGGGGCTCCTTCGAGGCTGCGCATGCGCAGACGTTCTCCGCGCTTCCGTAAGGAAGTGAAGACTGTAGGCTGGTCATGCAACACGTGGTCATAAAAAAAAAGGTTTTCGAGGCGTAATACAACGCAAGCGATAAATATATACATGCATTTCCACATTAACGTATATACATGATTGCACATCTCATTTTCCAGAGGTGTTCCCTGAACGCATAATTAGCACGACAAAGTTAATCTAAACCATGCCCAACATTTAAATTAAAAACGTAATAAATAAATCCATTCAATTTAAAGTGAAATTGTTCTTTTGGCACAACCAATAGATGCAATAGTAAATCGTGTTAAGGGTTGGTTTATTCATTCATTATAGATACATAGAAGTTACTTCTCAATATTTCTCAGTTTTTCCCGATTAAAAACATTCTTAATCTAAGACATATTTTGTAAAATCCTTTAAATATTCAAAGCAGATACATGTGAAATTTAAGACACAAATGATACATTCCAAACTTTATTGCATAACGTTGACAAATCAAAAATTGTCTGAAGACGTTCGTAGGACATATAAATGTAAAATGTAAATGTATATTCGTTGTAAATAAAGAAAAGGCAATTGCAGACGTGTACGTGTCTTTTCAAAAGAGCTTTATTTCCGAAGATAATAAATCTAAAACACTGTCACGCGAGAGACCGACAAAACGAAGAGGCTTCTGCTGCTATTGTTCCGACCCTGACAGACCACTTCACATGACGAATGTGAACTTATTCACACATGCATTTAGTGCAAACCTTTTAACTGAAAGTGCATAGCCAGCAAGTGAGACCTGGCAGCTCATTACCCTTCAATAACCCGGCATGTACGGAGCTGCGGAACCGGGGGAGAAACAGCCAAACACGACGCACACACACACACACACACACACACACACGACTGCAGCCACTAACGTACACAACGCTCCGTCAGTGTTGACATGGCGGATTACAACGTCCTATCTTACAATTCAGAGAAATCCACTATCCGGCGGCGAGGGCTCCTGGCAGGAGGACCTTCACGTTTGCGAGGAGGAGGAGGAGGAGGAGGTTGATGAAGAAGACGGCGCGCCGTGGTTATCGGCTTGGCTCGAACTGCTCAGGTACTGGCCGGTGGCGCCGATGTACAGTCTGGAGCGCATCGGCCACTTCTGGAACACGAGGGATGAAAAAAGCAACGCAAAGTGTTACCAATTCAGCACGACGCACACGGACATGCGTCTTCGCGCATCTCACTCATTCCACGTGGCGACCTGTATTTAAATAAAAGTTGATTGTTGCGTTATTATTGCTGTATATAGAATAAACGCGACTTGCCTTGACCGGGTGCAGGTACCCGTCGCCCTTCAGGGATCGCAGCGCGTCGGCCGGCCGGCCGGCCTCTCCCTCCCTGGCGCCCTCCTCCTGGAGGGTCCGGGTCAAGTGCGCGATGTAGGTCGTGGCCAGGATCAGCACGTCGAGCTTGGACAGCTTGGTGTCCGGCGGGACGGACGGCAGGGTCCTCTGCAGCTCCAGGAAGGCGTGGCGCAGGGTCTGCACCCGGCTCCTCTCCCGGGCGGCGTTGGCGGCCGCCGGGCGCCCGCGGCCGCCGCCGAGGCCGCCCCCGACGCCGGCCGGGGCAGCCCTGGGGCCGGGACTGGAGCTCGGGCTGGACGCGGGGCTCTCCAGCCTGTCCGGACGGGCCGCCTGCCTTCCGACCATGGGGAGCACTTTTCAGCCTGGAGGGCGACATGCGTCTGCTGTTCGGTCAATTTGACAAGAGGATCTGGGAGTGGGTTTATTCTGGGCCTTAAGTGCCGTAAAAGCATGGATTAGACGATAAGATTCAGAATTTTCTTGATATAATCGGTTTTTACAGCCACATGAAAGTTTGTCCCACTCTCTTAACTAAATCGTAAAATGTCGTGGAATGAGATATTACGAAATAAAAGGTAGTGAAGGATCATCTCCTGGCAGGCGTGTACCTTTTAATCTGCTCCGAAGCGCCGTGTCGTGAACATGAACGCGATGCGACGTCTGACGGCCCCCGGCTCCCGATCCCAGGTTCATAAAAAAATGCAAAAAAAGTAAAAAATAATAATAATAATTCCCAAGCAACAAACGAAAAAAAAAAAAAAAATCCCGAAACCTCGAGGAAGAGTGCGGCGCGTCCGGCGTCCGGCGCTCACCTGAACCGACTCGAATTTATCGGACCCACGGAGAGCCTGACAAGCCCTCCACTCCGGGGCAATTAATCACGGACCCCCCCACCCCCCCAAAAAAAAAAAAAAGTCGGTGGCGGCGCGACTTCGCCCCCTTTCGACGCCAGAGGCGGCATCACTCCCCTCCCCACCAACAAAAAAAACTTCAGAGCACATTACAGTTTGCAGTCATACACACACACACACACACACACACACATATATATATATATAATTTTAAAAAAAATTCTCTCTTTTTTTTTGGACCCCGCACGTCCAACACGAGAAAACAAACGTTCCGTTCCCCCTCTCCTCTCCTCCCCTCCGCTGGCGGCCGGCGGAGTAAGCGGATATCGCCGCGATGTTTCCCCGAGACGCGGCCAATAAATAATTTTTTTTTTTTTTTTTTTTTTTAAAAAGGCCGAACGGCGCAATCAACAGGCGCGGCGCGGGGAAATTCTTGCGCGACCCGCGAATTAATCACGCTGATTCCACAGCGCGCGAAATTAATGAAGGGAATTATTCATAACGTGAACGTCGCGGACTGTTCTTAATAAACGTTGTTTTTGTAAGGATGGAGTAACGGGATCGCTCCGGGCCACTAATTATGTAGTAACGCAACAACAAAAAAATACAAAAAAAGGAAAGGAAAAGGTTAAGTAAGCTTCTCTGACTAATTTAGTCCGCATCTTTCATCTTTTTAAAAACTCCACCGATGTCGTTTCAACATGGAGGGCTTTAGTGATGGGAAGAGAGGCACGTAAAACACACACGAAGCAATAAACGGATTATATGGAATACAATAAAAACGACACGTTTCTTTTATGCACGCTTTTAATTTTGTGGAAGGTGCTAAAATACCGTGGCAGTATTAATCCTACTGCTACAATCAGAACAAGGAGTGTCTCCGTCTGTGATAAATAACAATACATATATATGTACAGCTGGTAATAAATATCATCTCCATAGCCACAAAAAGACAAAAAATAATTTAAATAAAGTTTTTTTTTTTTTTTTTAATCTCAAAATATAGTTTTTTAGCAGCAAAATATGTCCCAAGTAGTCCATATTGCCACATCAGGATTTTTTTTTCAATAGGAGTAGGAGGAATGGTTTTTAAACCCGTGCCTTTCTGGGCCGACCAGTGTAAATGTTCACATGTAGTATTTCTGATGGATTTTTGTCCCATTGCAGATGTCCGAAAACCAGTTCACCATTGTGAGTGGATATGTGTGACTGTGTGTGTGTGTGTGTGTGTGTAGCGTACAGATCGTGACATGCCGCAGTAGCGGCTGTACTGTCATCGCCCACAGAGTCCGGTGACATCTCACTGCTGATTCGGTACAAAGCCGTCGCCTGTCACCTGCGAACATCAACACACGCATTAAAGGTAGCACGGCTTTTACAGCCCCCACTGTCCGGTAGCACAGCAAGCTACAAATTCACATTTATAGATGCAACTGGTTCAGTGACATCAACCAGCAAGGTAACATTTATCAGTGGTAGGAAAAATAAATGAAAATGAGATCTGAACAACAACGAAAAAAAAAACCTCAATGAACGCTTGAACTCGGGCTCAGTTTTGACTCGCCCCTCGCTGATTGCCGGGGGGTAAAAAGCTTGTTTATTTGTATGAGAAGAAAAAGAAAATTAGAGATGAAGCATTTGACAAATAGCAGAGCATTCATCAAGCGCGGAGAGGGGAAGGGAGAGAAGCAGTTAGGTGAAACATGTTGAGGATCTCCTGGATGAATTCTTATTCGAGGTGATGAATATTGTTAAGCGTGGTTATTTGTAGAGACTGAGCTTCTTGACATAGAAATACATTTTTGAGCATGTCATTTTCTGTCTGACTTGCATATATTTACAGGAACTCATATATGAGCCTACAGACATATGAGAGGCACTCAGACCACAAAAAAAATGTCTTTAACACGATAAACATGTGCAAACAAGGTATAACACTTCAACAGAAATAAACAGAAAAACGGAACGTCTGAAATGTTCATGGTCTATTGCGTGGGTTCTGTGTCCCCGTGGGACCTGTCGTTCTCCGGTGACAATCTGTTACTCACCACGCTTGTGCAGTTGTCAGCGCGAGGGCCCAAGTGAAAGTCAGCTGCAAGAAAAACAGAGACTGGTTCTTAATGCTCTCGAGAGGTCGTTTCACTTGGATTCTTAAAATGTAAGACTATAAAAATCCCATTTCGTGCACTCCGATATATATCAGCGGACCAATAATAAAGAAATCTTCTCACCAACGACGGGGTGAGAGGTCTGCCCTGTTAACACTCCCTCGGCTTTCTGCTTATTCTTGCCTTTTCTTGACTCATTCCAGTTGATTAAAAATTGCCTGGACATCTCACTGATTTCCTTGCCATCGAGCTCCTCTGAAGCAAAAGGACAACTATTTGATCATCACTCATTTTTCTTTTTCACTTCAATGCATGGAATACACCTCACGGCCACTGGCCTACCCAGACTTTTGCAGCCAGCGATGACCCTGTCCCTGTATTTCATTTTCTGACAGACGAGATTGCCCCTCAGATCCATGCGCTTCAGCAGAGGCCACTGGCCGCACACGTCCTCCAGCTCCTTTGCGGCGGTGGAAAAATTAGCTTTCACATTTAGTCAAAAATGCGAGGAGGGTTTCAAGTGAGGGAATTTACTGAAATGAATATGAATGAATCAAAACAAGCAAAGAAAGAGGATGTATATTTAACTGTGTGAAAAAAAAAAGCAAGACGTACATGATTAACCTAAAACACACATGTACGTATATTCAAAAAGCAAACAATAATGGTGCACGTAAATTCATAAACAGGGCTTCAGCTTGTTTTAATAAATACTGTCACCAGGACCGCTTAACTAGCAAGTTCCCCGGGGCTCCACTCCCCAAGCAAGTTGCCCGCAGTGTGTGTTTGTCTAAAGACACATTAATC
This sequence comes from Denticeps clupeoides, assembly GCF_900700375.1. Lineage (NCBI taxonomy): Eukaryota > Metazoa > Chordata > Actinopteri > Clupeiformes > Denticipitidae > Denticeps > Denticeps clupeoides. The sequence goes on from NC_041708.1 coordinate 35,925,251, forward strand.
CGGGCTGGAAATATGAACGCTCTCTGGACACGCTCTGATTGTTCATTGCCTTCCTGTCTCTGCTAAACTGCTTCCACTTTTTTTTTCGGCCCGCGCGCAATCAGTTCTGGTGGGACCCCTCGCGCGCGGCCCGCGCCGAGGCTTTGATAAATGATCGTGTCAGGCCCGTCACTCAGGGAAGGTTCGCTGGGAGCTGCCCAGCGCCAAATTGCCCTCCTGTGTGTGAGCGCCGGCTCCTCGCTGGCCCCACACTGGGCTAATGATGGGCCCGTTATGAACCTGCGCTTGACCAGAGCTTCGATCCCCTCTCCTCGGCGCGGGGCCACGTGCTGCCGCCGGTCTCCGCAGATGCCCATTCGTCACCCGGCTGACTGGCTGTCATAATCTATTTTAAAAATCCATAAAGTCTCCTCTGGATCCTTATCAAATTGCGCGAAGCAGGGCGAGAGCCTTCGGGGCTGTCTTGGTCCAATCAATAATGGCCACGGGGTTGAATAAATTAAAGGATATATCCGCTAAACATGAAAGCTTCCTTTGACACGTGTATTGCAATTACCTGCAACAGCAAGCTTTACCGGAGTCACATTATTCTCACTGTCGTGGATATATTTCCTCTAACGTCAAAGCATTCAAAACTCACTCCGGAAAGCTTCGATTTCAAAGTCGTGCAAAGTCATACAATAAAGTCCTTGTGGTTAGAACAAAAATATTGCGACTACAATGAACAAGTAGTCATTTTTCAATGTTTCTACCATGAGGGGAAACAATATCTTTGCTTCAAGTGACCGTCTTGTACGAAACGGTTGTACAGAGTATCAAATTAGTAAAATCAGTCTTCTGAGGAAGGGGGGAAACTTGCTCTTGTTTTACTTGTCAGCAAAGGCGCTCCCGGGGGACCCTTCCCCTAATTTGTTGAATAATTCTGGCCCTATCCAAACCAGAGGCCAGGACCTGACGGCAGGATTTGTGGGATTTGGGTTTTCAGTACCCTGTTCTCTATTGCATTTAATCAAGAATGCACAAATATGAACACCGAGCCTTGAAAAGATAGAAATGTTCGTGCGTGCTCATAGCTCATGAGCTCCAGCAAGAGGGAAGGTTTGGCCAATATTTGTTTTCAAAAGCAAGAAACTAAGTAAGTTGGATGTGCACCATTAGTGATCCGGAAGTTATGGGGGGTTAGGCTGTCAAATGTATTTTCAACCAGCTTTTTTCAATAGATTTCTGTGATGTGATCTCAGAATTGTCTAGTACCATCTATTACAAACAGTCTATTACTATTACTAACAGCAAAAATTACTACAGTCTCAAACAGTTCACGTTTGGCTAATTAGTGTTGTCCTGCAGTGTCATTCCTCAGTTGGAAATATATGCAAATTAATGATAAGTATGATTAATCTAATATTGTGTAGAACTCACTCTGACTTCTCTACTCAAATGTTCTTTATTCAGCTTGCACCACGCCTAAACGTGGCAAATAAAATATGTAAAGAATACCATTAGTGCATGTTTCAGTGTAACTCATCCAGTGTTGCGCGCTGAAACGGACAAAGGAAATTGCAGCGTTTCGTGATGCCGGTCCGTAAGCGGCACATTCTTTTTACCTGCAGGTCATGCAGCTGGTTGTCGGCGGCAAAAAAATGGGTGAGTTTCTTGAGAACAGCCAGGTCTCTGATGTCATCAATATTGTTTTTGTTTATGTTCAGAATGCACAGAGACTCCTGAAAGGGCAAGAACATGCTGGAAAACGCAAATATTCCTAAAGTGTTATGCTGTATATTCAATTCGAGACCCCGTAAAGGAAAAAGAACTTAAGTCTGCCAGTGCGGGTCTCTTACTGCGAGGGCGAGGAGGGTCTGTGGGTGGAACAGAAGCTTCTCTCCGGGGGGCAGCCGCTGGCCTTCTGCATGAAGCTCCTTCAGTTCCCTCAGCTCCTCCAACCCCTCAACTAGAGCGATGCTGTTCCTCCCAAGATACCTGAGCCAGAGGACGCAGAGCAACCAATAACCCCATGAGAAGGTTCGGTCCCTCCTTACATATCCACATGAGTGTGTGCATATGCCTTCACGGGAATGCCATACTCACAGTTTGGAGAGTTTCTTCAGAGCTGAGATGTTCTCTATGTTTGTGATATTATTGTTCTGAACGTAAAGGTGAGTGAGGTTGGAGGCAAACGCCAGATTGCAGATCTTTGTAATTTGGTTGTCATACAGGTAAAGTACAGTAAGGTTTCTGCACATGGAGAGGTCATCCTGTCAGGAACAAAACCAGCAGACAATATTTTCATATCTACACCGATCATCCATAACGATAAAACCACTGTCGAGTGAAGAGAATTGATTTTCTCATTACCATAGTCAGTTGTGAGGTCAGTTCTTGTCATGATATACAACTTGCTCTGAACGAACATTTTTATAAAAGGTCTGGTGGCTTTTCCTGGTCCTGCTAGACATGTCTGACAGGATATGAGCAACTGGCTCTCTGGCTGAACCCTGTTCACTGTTCAAAGCATCTACAATAGGATTCACAACTGGACCATGGACCAACAGGTGACGGATGAAAATCATTTTCAAGTTACAAGGCTAGACAAGACTGAGCTGTTTTTGCAACACGGAGGGCTAGTGGTTTTAATGTTGTGGCTTCATTGGCAAATGGTTCATTTTTTAAATACACAGAATTAACACAGAAACAGAATTCATTCTTGCACGTTCCATGCTTACATGGTGTTGTTCAGACTGATGGCTATTTTTAAATGGCTGGGTCATTTCCTCTGGTCGAATTTACTGTTCAGGTAAGAATTCCACTAAACACCACTAACACTTCTGGAATAATTAGCATTAAAAAAGGAGCACAATTTAATAAGTTAAGCGTGACTGAATCAGCAGGATGCCGGCACTCAAGGGCTGTGATGGTCTACCTGCTTCAAATGCCACAAGACTCATAAAATTACCAGTTTGGAGAAAGCACTCACAATTTCTTCTATGTTTTTGTTGGAGAAGTTTAAATGGGTCAGCTTCTTGAGAAATTGCGGCAGGGAGTGTTTTTTTTTGGAGGCGGATTTGGCAATCAGGTCCACGGTCAGCCGGACCATGATGCCAGACTGCTTGCCTCACGGAAGTGTCCAGGCGAGAATCCCCCCCACCCTCTGCCTCGGCTGCAGGACAATGGGCGGCGGCATCTGTGAAATTCAAACACGGAAAATAAATGAGCGAAACCTTCCATCCGCGAGGAGGGTGAAGGAGTTCCCCCGCGCGACCCTACAGTTGACCCTACAGCTCATTCCCACAAGACTGCGGCCTTATCAATGTCGGCGGGATTTTAACACACACGCTTCTACGCACATGGACGTGCATTAACAGATGAAAAGCATCGGACCTCATGCTATTCAGAAGGGTGGTACGAAGCCTTTTTTACGAGTGAATAACATCGACCACCGTGCAGTGGCTGGTATTTCACGCAGCGTGTGTAAAATTTGTTCTTAAAGGCTGACGGACAATTCTGCGAAGCGTTTGGGCAAATTTATGAGCTATAGACGGATGGGTCGTGGCTCGAGCTGCTGAGAAAGGTTACTGCTGGTTCTGACAGAAAGGTGCCAGAACACACAAGGATCAGCATCTGAGCTGGACCACAGAATAATGACTTTTTTTTTTTCTTTTTTTTTATATCGCATAATTTGTCTTTTTTATATACATATGTGGACGGGAAAAAAAAAGCTACGATGAGTTGTTTTTTCTTTAAGATTTCCCCATGAACATTGCTCCCTGCACAGCTTGGTCACAAAAAAAACCCACATTTGGATGTTGTTGTATAGTTGTACGGCACACTGTTAAAGTGTATTTTAGCATTGTGGACTGGAAGGTGGTAGTTGCCTATGAACCAGAAGACCCAGGTTCAAATCCCACTTACTACCATTGTGTCCCTGAGCAAGACACTTAACCCTGAGTGTCTCCAGGAGGGGGACTGTCCCTGTAACTACTGATTGTAAGTCGCTCTGGATAAGGGTGTCTGATAAATGCTGTAAATGTAAAATGTAAATGAGGACAAGTTAAGAGACCGGGTGGTATCTAAAAGCACCCCTGGATGTGTGGTCTGGTTTCAACAACGTCCAACAAGACTTAAAGCTAATGCTAACCGCTAATGCTAAGTGCAAGTGCACTAGTTCTCCGCGGTGACGCACCCAACGCAACGCAGCCCACGTCACCCAGTCGCAAAAATAAAAACAACTAACCCGTGCAGTAGTAGATCTAGTAGTAGTTTTTTTTTTGTTGTTGGGGGGTCGGTTGTGTTGCTGAAAGCGCCGTTCGCTCCCGGGGATCGTGTTTCTGGTTCATCTGCTGTCATGGTGACGGGACGCGACGCGGAGCGACAAGATCTCATCGTCTCGGTTCTATACAGCACGGGCCAAAAGTTTGGACGCACCTTCTCATTCAACGTGTCTTCTTTATTTTCATGACCATTTACGTTGGTAGATTCTCACTGAAGGCATCAGAACTATGAATGAACACATGTGGAGTTCTGTACTTAACAAAAAGTGGAGACCTGGCCTCCACAGTCACCGGACCTGAACCCAATCCAGATGGTTTGGGGTGAGCTGGACCAACAAGTGCTAAACACCTCTGGGAACTCCTTCAAGACTGTTGGAGAAGCATTTCAGGTGACGACCTCTTGAAACTCATTGAGAGAACGCCAAGAGTGTGTAAAGCAGTAATCAGAGCAAAGAAACTAGAATATAAAACATGTTTTCATTTATTTCACATTTTTTTGTTAAGTACATAACTCCACGTGTGTTCATTCATAGTTTTGATGCCTTCAGTGAGAATCTACCAACGTAAATTGTCATAAAAATAAAGAAAACACATTGAATGAGAAGGTGTCCAAACTTTTGGCCTGTACTGTATGTCAAAGCATTGGACTGTGCATCTGTACCTGTAGACTCTAAAGTAAATTAAATTACCAATTAATTATGAATATTAGAGTAAAATTTGGCTTGGTACGTGAAATAAAAAAGAACAAAATCTAAATGCCCAGCAACATTCTGCTCTGTGTTGTCTCCTTGTTACAGTCAAAAAATGCGGCCTTCATTTTTGTCCCTGTAAAAAAAAATGTCTCAGTTAACAGGGATGAGGTCTGCCGTTTGACTGAGATTGATGCTTGCAGGCCCCGCACACGCGGTCACATTAGCATCATTTTGTGTGTGTCGTCCTTCAAAAAAAAAAAAAAAAAAAAAGCGATTCGACGATAATCCTCATCATTTATCATCATGGAGGTGGTGTCTGCGTGTCGCCGCGGTGCCCTGGGCATTGTTCAGCGCTCAATGGCCGGGCTTCTGAGAATGAGTGATGTGAGGAATCTACATGCGGAGGCTGTCTGGCAGGGAGGACGTACATTCTCGGTTCTCTTTTCAGCCTGTCGTCTCAGGCGTGTTTCAACCCCTCGCCGCCACGCCGGGGAACGTTTGGAAAATCCACACACAAGCGCCGCCGGACCTTTGACCCGCTGCTGGTGTCCTTCGTTCCGCAAGCTGGAGCCCAAATGACGGGCTCTTTTTTGCACCATTTTCAATAACCAACTTTACATCTCCAAATGGAATGTGCTGTGCAACGTGCCTGCTGTGTAGAGGCTGAAAGATCAGCCCGGGTTTGGTGTGAGCATAAGAAAACGCAGACGCACGCCGAGCGTCTCTCTCCCTGCAGGACAGAGCAGACACTTGCGCTGAATGGACGCCTGTGTGCTGGGCTCCGTTTCTGCCATGCGTCACTGGCACGCCGCAGCGTCACCATCCAGACCTGCGATGGCCAGTGCACCAAAGAGACGATCTTCAGCGCCTCGGGGACACCCTGTTTGGTTTTTGTGCCAGCACAGGAAGTCAGTTTGTTAGATTTTCTGTTGCTGTGGAGAAATCGGCCGGCCCATGGTCTTCGTTACATGTGTTGATGAGAGTGTGCACAGAATATCATAGCTCATAGCTATGAGACAAATACAACTGTGTTTTGTTAAATATAAAAACACAACGATGTGCAATTGACATGGTAATTATATATTGCCTGTTGTAATACTTGAAACAGGTCAGATGGATTTGTAATGTGAAAACAGAGCCCTGACCCCTGAGTTTGTAAAAACCTGCATCTGGTCCTGTGCAATCGTCATCTTAATGGTGACATCTGCTGGACAAAGACTAAAAATACATTTTATTCATAATTCATTGCACATTGTGGCACCGGAATAACATTTTTATTGTTAATTTGTATTATTTAAAAAAAGATACATGTGCCACAATGCAATGAAAAAGAAATCCCAGCATTATCTCTGAACGCTTGTGTGAGCAGAAAATTAACTGAATTAACTGAATTGAAAGTGACTAAAAGCAACTGTTCATTAAAATTGATTGGATGCATACAAATAATAATGCCGTTCCTGTTCCAGTTTATTTCTGTCTGCATTGCTCTCTTTTTGTATATAATGCTCTGTACAAAATATAAGTAATCATAGAAGGAAGCAGAAGTAAACCTCAGTCAGTCATTCACTCACACACAACATACGGGATGAAATCCCACTCAAAAAGAAAGGTTTTTATAATTGTGATGCGCAGTGTTCTGTGTGACCTCTGCATTTAACCCATCACCGTTTATGTGCAGTGGGCACCCATGAAAGGCACCCACTGTAAGGAGCAGTGTGTGGGGATGGTACCTTGCTGAAGGGGACCTTAGTGGAACCTTGGCGGTTCAGGATTGGCCTCCTCTGCCCTCAGTGTTGGGTATATTACTTTGGAAATGTAATTTGATATAATTACAAGTTATCCTACTTAAAATGTAATAGTAGTATAACCATTCCAGTTACTATTTTTGATTATATTAGTAAATTATTAATGTCTATTCTTAAATGTTATCCATTTTGAAATGTTGTAATCTGGCAGTGTTTACATGAATTAACAGATATTTCCAATCCGGTTCAAGTGTGTGGAATGTGACTACACAGGGAGGGTTGGATTTGGATGAACTTCTAGGAGCATGCAGCAATCCTCCTGGGCAGTGGGGGTGGCATCCACGATCACCACAGCTGATTTTGTTCCAACACACTGGCTCTAAAAAGACCAACATGAAACAACATCCTATGCAATATTGTGAGACTGAGAGGGAGGGGCTTTTGAAGACTTTTGAATTTAAGGTGTATTAGACATGCTGGACAGTGATGTTGACATTATTATTTATTTATTTATCAGCCCCCCCCCCCCCCCCCCCCCCCCCCCAAAAAAAAAGAAAAAAACTGTATGGGGCTTGAGCTTGGGTAATTTTAATATTTGACCATAAAATAATTTCATTACAAATTCCGTCTCCTGGGCTTTGTTTCGTCCTACAAAATGATGATAATAATAGTAGTAATAATAACAAAGTTATTATTATTACATTACTCTGTGGTCCAGCTCACATGCTAATTACTGTATGTTCTGGCACCTTTCTATCAGAACCAGCACCTTTTCAGCAGTTTGAATTATGACCCATCTGTCTATAGCTCACAATATATTTGTTCACCAAGTTGCCCAAATCCTTACACTTCACAAAATGTGCATCAACAAAGGCCCATTTAAATCCTTACCTTGACTATACCCCATGTATAGTCACATGAATCCATGTTCACCTACTAGGTCTTTGAAAGCATTGAAGAAAATTAACAGAATGGAAAGGCTTTGAGAGCTAAAGAAAAACTGTGGAGTAAGCAAGATCTGTTGTCTCTGAAGATCCCTTTCAGTTTTATTTTAAACAAAGGGCATGGAGCAGAGCAACATACCTGATGAAAGCAGATACTGGAGAAAAAAAAAAGTTCTCTGTTGTTTATTCTGTGTGCTTTTCATCCAAACACGATACATGCAAATAATACATCGAACTAGGTGGACACAGGCTAGAACTGAGCAGAAATCTGGCAGCGTGCACCAAAAACAATTCATTTATGCAATGTAGTGCAAGTGCCTCTGGGATTTATGGGGAATATATTGCACGGGCATGTGCTTGCTAATGACATGTTTATTAGATTATTAGTGCCAGAATCGGGTTTGTAATGCTGATGCTCCTGTGATCAAGGGAATTATGAAACCAGAGGGTTCGACAGTGTAGGATGTGAGAGAGCTGTCAAGTCAATAATTGATATTCTGGGGGTCAAAAGACTTAAGTGCACACCAACAGGAAGGGCTGGGGGAGAGAATATCTTTTCCTCTCCAGGATAGACATAACTACAGTATCTATCTATCTTTCTTGTCTGTATCTGTTTACATCTGTAAATCTGTAAAGATGTGCTTGATGTGACATTAGAGCTGTGAAAGTAGGGCCCACCGTATCAGGAGCTCTTTAGAGATCATTACATTTCCATGTCAATCAGACATTATCATTTAGGCAATGACATGTTGACGACACATTGAAGACATGACACACCCATAACCTGCCTTTCTACCTAGAAAACTACACAAGAAGCTGAAAAACTAAATACACTTTTAAAAGTACAAATTCTGAAGTGAATCCAAGAGTTTAGTGATAAAAAAAACAACAACAGCAAAAAACATTCACTATACATAGCGCTTGTTCTCTTCCAGGTAGTTGAAAGTGTCTCCCTCAAAGGGGAGAGGTGGTGGGTGATTATATATACCCATCAGGAAGATGAAGACGGTTCCTAATGTCATGACAGGTGTCACCAGGAAGAAACAGAGACGGTCAACGGTCCTGGCAATGCCACTCCAGTTGTCCTTTTCCTAGCAGTGTTAGGAAGGGAATGTAGTCAGAAAATCTCCAAAATGACGCCTTTTCATCAATGCAAGTGAAAAAGTAAATAAGTGGTTGGATAATGAGATATTTCAGTCTCACCTCATTGTAGTCATTTTTGTCATGCATGTGCTTCACAATATAATTGGTTCCGTCCACAGCGGGCTTCAGCTCAGCGTACAGTTGATCGTTCATATCGTCATCACCCTCGCTGTTTGGTTTAAATGCTGCAGACACATGAGACCCCTCACTTTGTAGTGTACCCCAATGCCTTATTATACACATTTTGCCATGACCAGTGGCAATTCAAGTACTAATCTTCATGTATAGCAATCAGCATTTAAATAATTTCCACTCTGACCATAGAATACAGGAACAGATTATTGAACTTCTGCAAATTGTGAGATGGCAGGTGAGCGGTGCTCCAGCACATCCCACAGGTCACATCTCACAGGAATCAACACCTTTTCTTGATCTATTATGGTCTATTATAGGGTGGTAGTAGCCTAGTGGGTAACACACTCACCTATGAACCAGAAGACCCAGGTTCAAATCCCACTTACTACATTGCGTCCCTGAGCAAGACACTTAACCCTAAGTTGCTCCTGGGGGACTTTCCCTGCAACTACTGTTTGTAAGTCGTCTGATAAATGCTGTAAATGTCTGATACATGTTATATACATATTATATCTTTTCATTTTTATGCTGATGATTCTGTGAGTGCCTGCTACTCCCGCAAGGCCAACGAATCCCTTCAACATGCTTTCATCAGAGTACAGGAACAGCTTGGTCATCTACAGCTTGTTTTAACAAATACATCTGGTATAAAGGATTTTTGTTCTGAGAATGTACAGGCCTCTTATGTATACAGCGCTATTTACAATGTGCTTTGTACAATTTACATAGACATGATTTTGACTTATTGCATATATATACACACACACATATATACATAAATACATACATACATACATATATATATACACACACACACAAACACACACACATATACATACATTCATACATACAGTGTGATATCTTACTTGCTGCTGGCGTGGTGCGTGTTGCTAGGCCGTGCCTCTCAGACTGTTTCTCGAACATCAGCTCGCTGCGGGACTTCACGCTGTAGTACTCTTCCGCTTTAGCGATGTACCCCACCGAGCTGGAGCGCCGAGGCAGCTCACCGTCCCACTTGGGCTCGCTGTCAGCAGGTCGGGACATACGCAGCAGTCTGGGGAGCTTCTCCAGGAAGAACTGGAACGGTGATTAAGAAAAAAGAAACTCAAATGTCCAAAATTGTGCTTGAATGTTCTATGCCCTTTTGCTCATATAGGATGATACCTCTTTGGTCCATTCAGTCATGACATGTGTGCTTGGAGTTCGGAAGTGGAGGTTCAGCACAATGACACAGTTTAGAACCACCACTGTCACCAGCACCATGATAAACATCAAGTACCTGTCAGATCCAGACACAGGTGATTTTTAAGCATACAAGTGGTTTACTACGGAAAACCGCAGTGTGGGTCTCTTCCTCACTTGACAATCAAGGGGACGGCCATGGAGGTCTCAGGCAGTCGCTGTGAGATCAGCAGCAGGAAGACAGACTGGGCCAGGAGAACAGAGATGGACAGAGTCATCTTCTCACCACCTGGACAAAGAGAGAGGACTGTTACATGCCTGCACTTGTATGGACGTTTTCCTTTTCCATGAAGTGCTGTACCAGTCATGGTCACAATTAACTCTTTAGTGGTTGACTAAAGACATATTACTTAACTTTTATTAAAGAATATTAATAAAAGCAGTTGATTGAACAGTTCAATTTGACGCATAAAACAGATGCACTCACTGTCAGCAGGGAGGTAGTACACTAGTGAGGCCATAAAGGAGATGAGCACACAGGGAATGATGATGTTCACAATGTAGAACAGTGGCTTGCGTTTGATGATCAGGTAGAATGTGATGTCTTGGTGCTTGTTGCTGTCCATTGGTATGCTTTTGTATGTGTTCTTTCTGGCAGGCTTGTGGATAATTTCCCACTCTCCATTCTCTGGCAGGGAAATAATACAAATCAGAGAAAGGGGAGGTTTGGAAAGTGCCGAACTTTTGCTGGATAACTTACCTGTGAATCCTTCTGGGTCGATGATGATCCATTCCACTTTGAAGCTATTTCCATTTTCATCACTGTCTGTTTTTAGATGCATGTTAATCTCCTTAGCATTGTAGGTCAGAGAGCTGCGAAAGATTTCAAATTAATTTAATTAATTCTTACCTATACAGTCAGACTGAAAGTCATGTTTGCGCTTCTGAGTGTCAAACCTGAACTTGAGTGAACAATTCTGCCAGTCAAATGGAAAGTAGTTGACGTTGATGGTGCATGAACTGCGGAAAATGGCAGGTGGAAGCCAGTACACATAGCCATCTGGATAAATGAGCACATTGCAGTAGTACGCCACCTGGAACTGGGCATCGTTGCTGAGATGGGCAAATTAGGAATAGAACTTGGATCTGACAATATTTGCTAATAAAAAAAAAAAACTATTGGTCTCAAGCCTTACTTGTTCTCCAGCACTATCTCAGGTAACCAGACCATACTAGGAGGAAGGCGCAGCACAGGTATATCATCAAACAGCGTTACGTTCCATGACAGCCGCTTGTCATACCAGCCCTGAGGGAAATCCGAAAAAAAAGCTAAATGCAGGATGAGCTTTGGCAGAAAACAACTTTAGAACATAACAAATATTCCTTACGTGTTCCATCCACACATTGGACAGTAGGGTCTCATCCACTTCTTTCTGTGTTGTTAAACGCGGGAAACATTGAACTGTCATTTCTGTTCTGCACAGCAACAGCAACCTGTGGAATTTTATTCTCTCATATTTTAAAAGATGCTATCATTTTATTTCCAGTGGGTTAGGGTTGGAAGATGAGTACATCTGAAACCGCACAACTAGCCTGATTCATCATCATTTCTTAACACATGCATAGTATAGTGTCTTAAACCTTAAAATGTGGAAAATATGAGATACTTATGGATGCTCATTATTAATATTAGAGCAGACCAATTGTCTAGCCAATTTCACAAAACTATATATTAAACACCCCCCATTGGTGCTTCTTGAAAATCAGCATGCAGGCTAACCAGTATAATAAAATGAGATAAACCTTTATTACATTTACCATTTACATTTAAGGCATTTGGCAGACGCCCTCATCCAGATCGACTTACAACGTGCTTTCAAGTTACCATCGATGAAGTGGTCAGTTCTGGTTCACTAGGACCCCCAACTATGAATAGAATCTTATTATTCACTCTGTTGTAGATTCTGAACACAAGTTTGACAATAAGAATGTTACAAGTTAATCTAAATATTCTCTAAAGAGGAAGGTCTTGAGCTGTGGGGCCAAGACAGAGAAGAGTCTAGATGAGTGGCACAATATTAGTGGCACAATATCCATCTTAAGGGTATACCAGAGAGATGAGGTTAGAGAGGGTGAGCGCCAGAAACACGTCCACCGCCTCGTCCTTGACCTCCACCGGCCGCAGCTCCTTGTTGTAGCCCCGCTCTTTGAACAGATGGTTAATGAGCCGCTCCTCCTCATTACGCCCCCACGACTCTGAAACGTCAGAACCGGAATCAGCCACCAGGGGGCGCTGCTGCTAACTTGTTTTTTTTTTTTTTTTACATTTTTATTATTTACTCTTACTTTTATTATTATAATCGCTAGAGGCTTTCTTTAGATAATTAAAAGCCTGTTACAACCCTTTATCAAGTTAAAATACTCAAAACAAGAAGGCCTCTCAAATGTACTCATAATAAAACAGTAGCCACTGTTTACACTTTTATATTCCAATTAATACCAACACAAAAATCTGCAGGCAAGCACGACTCCAACGTACCACAGGCAAGGAGAAGAAGCAGGCCCGCAGTCCACGGAGCGAGGAGACGAGTCATGTGTACCTTCCACACAAAGAAAGGGGACTTGTAAGTTGACCAAGTGATACGTGAAATGTCCTTTTGATTTGACTGATGTGAACAGGTGGGGAAACAAAATGGTCTGGGGTGGGGGGAGATGGCCGACACGTGACACCTGACTTCCGTCCCAACTTACTTACAGTAGAGGGGGCGAGATTGAGTGTGTGTGTGTGTGATGGTACATGAAGCTCAGAACTATCTCGTGCCAAGTGTTGTGTACGTTGTGTATGCTGCATGATGCCCTAAGACATATTTACATTTAAAGCATTTATCAGACGCCCTTATCCAGAGAGACTTACATTCAGTTGTTACAGGGACAGTCCCCCCCTGGAGACACTCAGGGTTAAGTGTCCTGCTCAGGGACACGATGGTAGTAAGTGGGGTTTGAACCTGGGTCTCCTGGTTCATAGGCAAGTGTGTTACCCACTAGGCCACTACCACTCTTCACGTGGACTATATTGGTACACAGGGAGATCTGAGGTTGTAACAACATGTTATTTATATTAATTTATATAAAAATAGTCTTTTTTTGTTGTTTTGTGTGAAAAATGTCCTTTTGATTAACACCATAACGTGTGTAATTTTACATGTGCGTGGTTTTGGAGCAGAGATATGAGCTGAATTCCATGCATCGGTCTGCATAAAGGGTAGAATGAATTGAATGTATGCAAAGTTACATAGAATCACTAAAGCAAGAACATTAAATGATGATTTTTTGGTTTGATTACAACATCATTTGTGGAATAAGAAAGAAATTTAGTCTCCTAGATGATAACTGTGTTTAATTGGCTTTATACCTGTTGTAACTTTACAAAGCCAAGTGTAATTTAAGACTAATATGTGAAGAAACAGTAGGTTCCTAGTAATGCATTTCATATATAATGAGCTATAAACCTGCATTTGGTGCAAACTTATATACATGCAGAATTTGTAATGTTGCTGATACACAGACAACACTGAGAATCAACAAACTCACATAGGTTAGCTGAACACTTGCAACATAAGGATATCTATTATATACATAATGCTGCAATTGTCTGATAATTATGAAACCTAACTACATATGGGTCAGACTGTTATCTGAATACTTTTGAAGTTACTTCCATAGGATTATGAAGAACACCCGAACTGTGTAAATGCATAAAGGTAAGTAGATAACAATAAAAGTGTAAACATTAAATTCCTCTAATGTCTGTAATCATGCATGTTACAAAATTAAATTAAGAATACATGATTTTGTATCACGATTTGTCACATGACCTGTCAGGTGACATCATCGAACCAGGAAATAGATTGGTCCATTCATAAAAACCTTGTTAGTATTATCTGTTGTGCTCAGTTACTGAGTTCCTTGTCTTATGAGAATGCCCTCTGGACAAACCTCCATATCCAAGAAGACTGACCCAGCTGTACTTCCTTTAACCCGGCCTTCTCAACTCCATCTTCTCACTACTCCAACCAACCATGCCATTTTCACCTTTCCTGACTGAATGCACGCTGGAACGGCGGTGCCTTTGGGTGGGGTGTTTATTCCATTTGTAAAATAAAGGTGAGATTCATCTCCCTAGCTCAGTGGACTTCCGGTTCCACAGTGGACTTTGGGCAGCTCAGTGGACTTTGGGCAGCTCAGTGGACTTTGGGCAGCTCAGTGGACTTCCGGCACCACAGTGGACTTTGGGGAGCACAGTGGACTTCCGGCTCAACAGTGGATTTCCGGCTCAACAGTGGACTTCTGGCTCCACAGTGGACTTCCGGCTCCACAGTGGACTTCTGGCTCCACAGTGGACTTTCGGCTCCAGAGTGGACTTCTGGCTCCACAGTGGACTTCCGGCTCCACAGTGGACTTCTGGCTCCACAGTGGACTTTCGGCTCCAGAGTGGACTTCTGGCTCCACAGTGGACTTCCGGCACCACAGTGGACTTCGGGGAGCACAGTGAACTTCCGGCTCCACAGTGGACTTCTGGCTCCACAGTGGACTTCCGGCTCCACAGTGGACTTCCGGCACCACAGTAGACTTCTGGCTCCACAGTGGACTTTGGGCAGCTCAGTGGACTTCTGGCACCACAGTGGACTTCGGGGAGCACAGTGAACTTCCGGCTCCACAGTGGACTTTGGGCACCACAGTGGACTTCTGGCTCCACAGTGGACTTCCCTCTCACGGAACTCGACAAGCAGCAGGTTTGAGTTTGTCAGCATTCCACGAGGTGGCGGTCTTGGACTGGTTGGAAGTCTGACCTGTGCTGCGAGAGAAAGAGAGATCTGGCCGGGATGTTCACGTGAATGTTACAGGACGAGATTAAATATTTCTCATGCACATTTTGTTGATCTGCTGTTCTAGTAATATTGTAGCAAAATGTTAACAGAACTGATAATACAACTGTTTTGTTCCTATTGTGTATATTTAAGGCACAATTTAAAAACGAGTGTATGCAAGAAATATGAAAGGCACCTGGCCAAACATATGGAATCTAAATAAAACATTTGTGGATCTATACACATAATACTGTAATACCCAGCCAACGATGCAACGCGTTTGAAAACTGCGTGCTATTTAAAGAACTAGTTTGCACTACTGGAGGGTCTGATTTGACATGCTGCAAATTGCTCCTCACACTTACCAGGTCCGCCACACGCATATGGCGAGTGTTGACCCGTATTGCCAGTTAGACTTTCTGCATATCCAATACATACCAAACAATTTGATTGTCCCAGAGAAGCCACAAATGATCGAGTCCATTTTATTATGTAGGTTTGTTGTGACGTGTATAACGTATTTAGCTTGTAAATGTGGAGAAAAATGAATTGCTACTCTTCACGTTTTTTTGGCCCTGTAAAGGACCGTAGTGTGTGCCTTAAAGTCAACTTGACACTGGTTTAGCTACTTCATAAAAAAAAAAAAAAAACCCAAGTTCAAATGTGCGTAAAAAAGGCGGATGTGGCAACCCCGCCCTCCCGCCCCTCTTCTCTCCCCCTTTGAGAGACTCTGTGCCCCCGCCTCCTCCGAACCCGGATGGATGACTTCACTCTCCCGCCCGGGTTTCCTTTATGATCCCGGGATCTCCCCGCGTTCCCCACCAGAGCTGTGCAGGCACGCCGGCGCGCCGCTGCTCCGTAACCAGCCTCTCCAACACGCACCGGGACCAGCGGAGACGCGCGGCTTCCCTCGGACCTTTAAAGTGCGATTAACACCCAGGACCCAAGCTTCTTCTGTCACCCCCCCCCCCCTCGATCTCGCCATGTCCGAGGTGCTGCCGTACAGCGAAGGCAACATGAACGGCTACGGGGCGGACAGCGAGGTCAGCCAAATCTCCTTCAGCTGCCGGCTGCAGGACACGAACTCGTTCTTCGGAACGTCGCAGTCGAAGAGACCCCCGAAGCTCGGGCAGATCGGCAGAGCGAAGCACGGTGAGCGGCGCCGAACGCACCCTGGGCGCGCAGCGCTGCGGGTTTTACGCACGGGTGGAACATATCTTCCAGATATGCTCTCCTGACAAGTTCATGGAATATGTTTAAAAATGTATTTTTAACACAAAGTATGTATAGATATATATTCAATGTATCACATAATTGACTTATTGTAGAAAGTTATCCATACAATTTCTATACAGTGTTGCAATTTATTGATATGAATCTTGCATTCAGTGCGATTTTCTTTAAAAGCATTCTGTCTTGTTATCTCGTCTCCCCAGTGGTCATCGAAGATGACCGAATAGACGAAGTCCTCAAAGGAATGTCGGACAAGTCTTCTCCAGGCGTTTAAACTCGAACGACAACGCCTGCAGTAAAACCTTTTCTTTTAATCACTGGTTTGAAGCACTTGTCGGCTGTGCATGTGATCTGTGAGGAGACCTGAAGATCGCAGGGATGATGAAGCGAGAAGGAAAAACGCATGAGGTTGAGCAGGAGGGACGGGTTATCGAGTGTGTGTGTGGAGAGGGGGAGGAAGGAGAAGAAGGAAGAAAATCTTTATTATTTTTTATTTTCGAAAGGGCTGGCAATTTTCTCCAACCGAAACCCAATTCGCAAACCACTGCTGATGTTGGCCAGAAGCGCGTTTTAAACATGACTCAACACTCCAGATCTCCGTGCCTCCATCTCCATCCAACCAAGCGAGAGGTGAAGATGAGGAGGCTGCTAGAGAGAAAAATACGAAGAGGGGGGAAGGTAAAATTCACACATTTTTGCAAGCTGTGAAAAGCTGAAACCTGCCCCCATCTTTCTACTGAAGATGAAGATGAAGAGGAGCTGTCCATTTCAGCACTGCCGCACGCCAAGTTCGGTGCTGGGAGGGGGGTCCCTACCTTCGAATTACAGACATTAGCCTCAGCTTGTCTATCTTAACTCCTCCCATGGGTCTGAAAAAAAGGGGGGGGGAGTGGCTTTGGGAGAGCAGGAGAGACGCCCTACCTTGCAGACCACCCGCCAAGGACCGAACTTGGCCACCTTTCTATAGCCTACACACACCACGAGGGAAGGGAAGTGTTCATTTCCTTTGGGTTTTTCCACAAAATGATTCTTTTGCGTCGCATTGCTGGACTCCCAGTCACACATTAAAAACAAAATTAGTTTAAAGGAGCCCTGCAGTTTATGCCAGCAAGAGTGGTCTTAAGATGGAGTAATAATTCTAATGCTGAAGATGAAAGGAGGAATCTCTTGTTATCTATTCAGTTTTTCTTTGGTTAAATAACAAGTTATTATTTGGTCGTGTGTAGATGAATATTTCATGGTCTCTGCATGAATTATTATATTTTTTTCTGTCGTGCCAACGTGGGTGTTTCCACCTATCTTAATAAAACAAAGGCACGCTTCTTTTTACCGAAATTCATATTTGTATTTTTATATCTAAATATTTGTTACTGGAAACAACATACTTGTCTGGTGCTCAAGGAGCGACAGGCACACGCACACACACGTTCTCTGGGTACGTGGGCGCGCAGGCACAGACAACATCAGACCTACAGACTTACTGAATGTGTCGGGGCTTTTTACACATATCGGCATTTCAAACTCTTCCTGCTCCTCCGCAGGATCTGGCCACAGAGCATAACATTTATCGATGGGTTTGTGTGGGACTGACCGTTTTTATTATAAATGCACTTTTGAAAACCATAATCTGTTAACACTGATGTACTATTTTTTTTTTTTTGACCGTATTGTGTTCTTTATTTGCTTGTTTTATTTTTTTATATTATTCTTTGTCGACATGAATATGGTTTGTTGAGCATGATACCTTAATGTTTCCAATAAACATTTTATGATGCAAAAAAGCAACACAATGTCTCTACATTCTAAGAATGATCCATTGTACATAAAAATAATACTGTAATAATGCCATTTTCACAGTCTATGGTGAATGAATAAATGGGGACATGTGTTGTCAATTCTGTGTGTTTCTGTGTGAGAGGAAAAGGGAATTTGATTAAATCTACATAATGGATTGATGTAGAGTTTGAGAAGGATAAAGCAAAAGATTAGGATAAAAGATTTAGATAAGTGGTAAGCAAAATATTAGATTAAAATATTCAATATTGAAAGCATTTATTGCCAAATGCTCAGAAGAAATTAAATTTCTCAGTACAATTAATTTCTTTGCGGTCCACATACAAATGCTGAGTCAAGAGATTATTATTAGTAGTAATAAAAGTTAATGAGGTGTGTGCTAACAAATTATGTAATTCTGAGTACCAGTTTCAAATCATGACATGACACCACTGGCGGGAAGGTAATAACATTGATTGACTGAAACATTACCAGCGGTGAAACCATGGAGCTGATTATGAAGGAGATTGGTGTTCTGACACCTTCCTGTCATGAACAGACGTTCAGGTTTGTGCGATTTGTTCCACAGTAGCTTCTCTGTGGGACTGGAGAAGATAGACCAGCCCTCACTGCCTGCATACATGGAGCCTTGGGCACCTGGTTGTGCTTCTTTGGAATCCTTTTGGTACTAACTACTGCAAACCAGCAACAGCCCACAAGACCTTTGACCCAGTTGTCTAACAATTTGTCAAAAGGTCATTGATTGAATGCTAGTGCATTTGCTGCAGCAAAATAGGTTAAAACCTGAATGTTGGCCTTGACAGAAAGGTGTCAGAACACTGTCTGTCAGGCTGGGTAGCATCTATCCTTTCAGAGTGGCAGTGATGACCCCGGACATGGCAGACATTTTTCAGAAATGGTTTGAGGAACACGAGAGAAGAGTCCAATATGATCACTTGGCCGGCAAGTGACGAACTGCATGCATGTATGAGGCTGTTTGGCTGCACTGACCCCACAATGAATTTATTTAGTAGTTGTGTTTCAATTTTGATGCACACTTTCTTTTAGGCAGAAACCTTAGAGAGCCTGGCTCAGAATCGAAACAGTCCTCAGGACAAATGTCCTCCTAACAGCTGAGGTACATAAGCCATTATTGAACTGACAACCAGTGAGCACAACAAACAAGTCACAATCCATTGATCAGGAGGATTTAGATAAACCTTTAGCACAGAATTACAATGAGAAAAATCTGCCCAAAAATTGAGCAAAAAATCTCAGAAACACATTCTAAAAAATGTTTTTTTTTGCTTATGAACTGTTAACTAATGCACCTTATGTAAGTGCTAACAATACTTCTTTGCATGATTGGGTGGTAGTAGCCTAGTGGGTAACACATTTGCCTTTGAACCAGAAGACCCAGGTTCAAATCCCGCTTACTACCATTGTGTCCCTGAGCAAGACACTTAACCCTGAATGTCTCCAGGGGGGGGACTGTCCCTGTAACTACTGATTGTAAGTCGCTCTGGATAAGGGCGCCTGATAAATGCTCTAAATGTAAATGTAAAACATTTGACTAGGGAAATAAAAATTCACCTTTTCCCTGACTCAGCAACACATTCCAGATGTTTCTCCTCTGGCCAAGGTCCTATTGTGTTGCTGGATTTGAGCCCATGTCCTCTGTCAGTGTCCACCTTATGACTGAAGGCTGCAGCTCATCAGTCAACAAGCTTCTGAGCTTTGCTTAAAGTGCATTTGTGCCGTGTGTGGTAAAATTGTAAAATAATTACACAGTGCAATCCTTAGTAAAGGTGATTATTATTTTTGACAAATCATATTTACAGGGCCTGGATTTTATGTCAGCATGTCACAATGCTGTTCTCTTCAAGCATGTACCCATGTTTTTAAAAAAAAAGGGTAAAAGGGTAAAATGGATTTTACCCATCTATCTGCCAGCCTCAATTAAAAGCCTCTAGCAAAGAGCAAATGCAGGCTTCAGGCCAGGGTCCCTTGCAGCTCTCTCCTCCGTTTGCCAGAAAGCCGGCAGCAACTAGATCTCAAGGCTGAGGGCTGCGGGACGCTCGCATTAAATAAGCGAGGCTGAGCGGCCTGGAGACGCTCAAGCGGCGCAGGTAGCGCAGGGGGACTGGGCAACGCAGCGAGAGGCAAGGTAGTCCCGGGCGATTTCACAAGGCCCCTGTTAAATGCTGTGGCCCCCGTCCAGCACAGAGCGCTATTAAGAGTCACAGCGATCACAGCACTGGACACACATGGAGCTGAGGGCCAAATTAAAATGTATACTGGAGGTGAAGGGAATGGCGTTTCAGTTTTTGGAGAATAAAGCGACATGTGGGGTGGAATCCTGGCAGATGTACGCTGCCATAGTGATTGGGTTTTATATGGTACCTCTTCTTCTTCCTGGTAACTTTGAGATGATTGTGCTTAGCTGTCTGTCACACAAGCCACATCTTTTGATGTTGCGTTAAAAGCAAAAAAAAATGTGTCAAGGGAGGAAGACAGATTTTGGCACTCTGAAGAAGGGCATTCTCTCTTTATCAGCCTGCAAAATAGACAGAAAATGACACTTCAGCAGGGAATTAAAAATAAATGATTTCTGGTTTATTAATGTGCGCCTCAGAGGAGTTTGTGCTCTGCTGAGGCTATATTTAGCATCTCTTCGGCACGTGGCTTTGTTTGATGTTTCGCTGCAACAGATACAGTGGAGCCGGGCACGAGAGTGTCACCAAAGCCCTTTTTCATTCACTTCAACGTGAAGATATATCAAAGTGGCAAGCTTGGCATTTTGGTCAAATTTCCCTGGAGCTGTGATTTACAGCACTTGTGTAGTAGAATGTAGAGTGCATCTGGAAAGTATTTCACATTTTCTCATGTTACAGTCTTATTCCACAATGTTTTGTCCCTCAGAATTGGAACTCACTGGAACTCAAGAATACAAACAACACCCCATAGTGACAAAATGAAAAAAAAGGTTTACTTAAGGTCTTGACAAATTTATTTTAAAAAAATTCACAGCCTTCGCTCAACACTTTGTCGATTGCCATTTGGCAGCAATTACAGCCTTAAGTCTTTTTGAATGTGAAGCCGCAAGCTTGGCACACCTATCCTTGGCCAGTTACTCTTTGCAGCACCTCTCAAGCTCCATCAGGTTGGAGGTGCATTATGGGGTGTTGTGTGTAGAATTCTGAGGAAATAAATTTTATTAAGGCTGCAACACAACAAACTGTGGAAAAAAACGATGCATTCTGAACTGTAGATTCAGCTGCGGGTGTTGCTACAGCAGTAAAGTTTGCAGACCAAAAAAAAACCCACCATCTCTAATTTGATCAGTGCTTATTTTGCTGCGTTGGAATGTGAAGGGTTCAGGATTAGAATGTAGGCACCTCTTCTTGCACAACAGTTTTTGAAAAGTTCTGTTCTGTGTTGTAGGAAATATGATATCAAACCTGTTGCAAAAAATAGTTTAAGACCCTAATGGGTCACAGCTAGCGATGTTACTGCCAGTAGCGTTTTTATTCATTTGTATATAGAAGCATAGTGAGGAAAATCTCAGTGCACTGTTACCATGTTGTCATTGGAGGGCCATTTTCCGGAGACACCTAGTGATACTGAAACTAACACAGTTGATACATAACCAGCTATGTGACCAGCAGTTTTAAAAATGCAAACATGAATATGGTTGACATGGTGACATTGCATTAAAATGGCACATATAAAGTCACATATAATGACTACAGCCACACTGACAATGTAGTCATAATGGCTTCACAAATAATGTAATGTAATAGAATATATTAGTATCAAACTGAATAGCACATAATGTGAAATAGGAGATGTATTATTCTGTGTCATGTCCAGGCTTCTGAACAGACCAGATTAACAGATTAAGTAGGGCAGGGTTTTATATTGCCAGGAGCTTTCTTTTTCCTTTTTTATTCCAATGACAGAGGTAACCTTGATACGTGATAGAGCATTCTTTTTAGCATTGTTTTTTAGCTGAATGTGTTTTGGGGTTAGGTTTGCTCTTTCACAAACCAGTATGACTAGTGTCATGTACTGTGAGATGAATGTGAGTTAGAAAGCCTCCATGAGTCTGATACCTTTAGCAAAGCGGTTCATGCTGAGTTTAAAGTGTTTTGTGTTTCAATCGTTGCAGTGAAAGTATGAATTAAAAATCACATTTCACATCACCCATAGCCCCGAGCAGGACACGTGGGAGCTGGGAGACGGTGGATGCAGCGTTGAGTGTAAGAGTGCTACACACAGGAAGAGATAAAGAGGGTAAGAGTATCTGTGTGGGAGATGTCTTTCATGGCAAAACAGCTCTTTGGTCTTGATTCCTGGGTATTGTAGAGAGAGCCGATCAATGTAGTTGGCTTTGTAGTGTAATCTGAGTGAATGCCACCCAGGTGACCAGCCACCCTGCTCCCTACCCTACCCTCCTCAGAGTAAAACCCAATTCTCACCATAAAATTGTAGAACCATTACTGTTCAGATGCAATGACTGATGGGCTCTGGGTTCCATGGGTTCCTCTTCTTAGCAAAATGTTTTTATTCAGGTATGAATATTCTCTAAAATATTGTTTAGAGAGAAAAAATGACTGACCAAGTTATAAATAATGATGTAGTGGAACTTACTAAGGTACTTACTGATACAGTAGTTAACTAGTCTGAACTAGTCTCTGGACTGGAGTATAGTGAAGATGGTGCATTGCTGAGCTGACCTTAACTCGGGAGGTTGTGGGTCGGTGGGGATAATACTTTGAAGACCTCCTTAATTCCACCAACATGCCTTCCAATGAGGAAACAGAGCCTTGGGACATGGAGGTGGACTCTTCCATTTCTGGAGTTGAGGCTGCCGAGATGCTCAAAAAGTTCCTTGGTGGCAGGGTGAATGAGGTGGCAGTGGTGGATGTTGTGGAACTGTCATGGTTTACTGGAAATTTGCATGGACATCAAGGACAGTACCTCTGCATCAGAAAAACAGGGGGGCACCGAAGGGTGTGTTCTAATCACACCCCTCAATCTCCCCCGGAAAGCCTCTTCAAGGGCCCTGGAAAGGAGGGTTGGATAGTTGTGGGCAGGACTTCTGGGCACAGCCAGGGCATTGAGGGAATCCATGTTTGGGGGTCCCAGGACTGGGTCACTGCTTTTTGCAGATGATGTTGTATTGTTGGCCTCAGTGGGCTGTGGCCTACAGCTCTCACTGGATCGGTTTGAAGGCTGAGTATGAAGCGGGATGAGACTCGGCAGAGATGAGAATCAGTTTAAGTATCTCCTGGTCTTGTTCACAAGTGAGGGTAGAATGGAGTGGGAGATCAGAGCAGCATCTGCAGTAATGCGGGCTCTGTGTCATTCTGTAGTGGTGAAGGAGCTGACCAAAGGCATGACCAGTTGATCTCAATTCACCAGTCGATCTACATTCCCGCCCTCACCTATGGTCGGATGAATACAAGTGGCTGAAGTAAGCTTCCTCCATAGGGTGTCTGGGCTCTCCCTTAGAGATAGAGTGAGAAGCTCAGAGTAGAACCACTATTTCTCTGCATCAAGAGGAGCCAGATCAGGATGCCTCCCAGACACCTCCCTGGAGGGGTTTTCTGGGCATGCCCCATGCTGGAGGGACTGTCTCTCGACTGGAATGGGAATGTATTGGGATCCCCCTGGAGGAGCTGGAAGAACTGGCTGGTGAGAGGGAAATCTGGGCATCCCTGCAGAAGATACTGCCCCTGTGACCTGACTCTTATAAGTGAATGAAGATGGATGGATGGATTTTTGCAAACCAATGTAGACTTCACGGTGTATTTATACCATTGAATATTCTGTTTTGATGTGTTTATTATGGAATCTAAAATTGGGATTACCAGCAGTATTTATGCAAATGAAATTAGTTCTTATTGCTTTTTTTTATTGATTCATTAGTTCTTATTGCTACTGTAGTTTTGCTTTGCCATTGTTTCCAACCTTCAGGCTTTCCTGGTAGACCGGTTCGCTAGAATATTGTTCAGAGATTTATCTTCTTTTTTTTTTGATGCAAACATACAATGAAAAGCACACATTTACCCCACTTACTTTACAGTCAAACTCACTTCTTCACTGACTGTTTAGACACTCACAAACATGGCATGGCTTTGTTCACCATCATTCTGAGCAGCACAAACAGGTTAATCTGTAGGCCTAATCGAATAGGCCGACTGCTGATGGGTAGTGATCTAGCAGAGATTCAACTTTGCCCCATAATCTCAACTATCCAATACCAGACTGGGATGAAAACCAGCCAATCTGTGGTTCTAGACAAATTCATGAATTATTGAGGGGATACATAAAAAAATATGCACTGGAAATTTATTTGATTGTGGCAAGCCTTTGTATTTTGGTCATTTTATTTAAAGCGGACACTAAGCCCTTTAAAGACAGCCAACCGCCAGCCATTGCCACCTTGCAAACCTTTCACCTGTCACTCATAAGACATATTTTGGCATTTTTTTCGTTCGACTTTATCTTATCTGTATCTTCACTGCTATATGCATGCATTTCCACACACATACATGTGTGTGTTCAAATGAGAATACTTGTAGGAAAGGATATATTGTATATGGAGGAGTTTTGCCTTTTTTTTCTGCAGTCCCTGTTCCACCCTGCAGCCTGCGTGGAACGTTATTATGTTCATGACGCCCACACGCGGCCCACAAGGCGCTGTCAACACACAGTTTACCTCTACAGGGACGTTGCACTGTGGAACATGTTAATAAATGAGCCAGTTTCTTACATTCGGGTCGACAGATGAAGTCTCTTTCTGGCACAAAGCCATTCCGCCTGTCTCTTTCTGCTGTTCGTCTTATGCTGCAAACCAGATCAATTAGAAGTGAAGATTTCCCAACTTGATGAGAGTAAAGTTGAATTACATTCAGAATCAGAGTCAAGAACATGGGACAAATCCATCTACCTGGATTTCACGGACAAGCAGCCATCATAACATCATACAACAATAAAGGAGCACGCTTTAAATGACGAATAATGCATCAGTTTAAAACTGATGTTTGCCAGTATGCAATCAAATAATAAGTACCATCACAGCAAAACTTTCGTTATTTTTTCCTATGTTGATAATGACGGGGAGATTTTGTTCATGTTTTCCATTGTGTGCCTGGAACAAATTGGAAATGACAAGTGATATTGACCTGAATGCCTTGAGTTGTAGCCTTGAGCAGCTGCCTTGGGGCCGAGTTGGCATTACATTTACATTACATTTACACGCCCTTATCCAGAGCGACTTACAATCAGTAGTTACAGGGACAGTCTCCCTGGAGCAACTTAGGGTTAAGTGTCTTGCTAAGGGACACAATGGTAGTATTTGAACCTGGGTCTTCTGGTTCATAGGCAAGTGTGTTACCCACTAGGCTACTACCACCCTGGTATTGATTCCTATCTCTCATTTCACTCTTTTTGGTGAGGTTGTCTTGACTCTTGCAGTGGTATCTTAGCTGATTAATTGCACATATTCTGTGAGTTTGGTCTTCTTGTTTGGAAGGTTTTTGGCAGAGTTTAGCTCTATTGCTGGAATCAGTACAACAAGCAACTCATCCACATCATTACATATCAAATACATTTAATCAATGTTGTACCCATATTTTAAAAAGACATGGAGGTTTTGTGTTCAAATTTTGTACTCACTTCACATGCAACCTGAAGCCTCCAGTGTCACTCTATGGGAAACGGTTCAAGACCCTGCTCGTTTTTAGGGTCTCCTGATTTATAGGGGACAGTCGGTTGGTGTATGGGCCAGTTGGGGTATCAGTTAGTGTATGCAGAAAAAAATTCCCACGAGCTCCTGTTCAGATTAGAGCTCTAATCTGGGTGGCAGGGTGCCATCATATAACAAATCTCTTGGGCGTAATAGAAACGGTTCAGGCACAGAGAAATAAATGCAGCCAAGAGTTGACTGGGTGACATAAGACTCGGTTGATTGAGCACATTAGGTAACAGCACAAGCATTTTTTTTTTCTTTAAATCCTCTCATTTTAGTATTTTGCAAATCCATCTTTTGCAAATGTGTAGTTCCTCAATGTTAATGTGTATATTTGTATGCAAGAATACTTGCCCACATTTCAGTAGCAAGTCATTTCATATTTTTTAATGGAATATTGTGTCTGCATTAAACAGCTGTCATTCATTTTTTCATTTCTACTGCAAGCATTAAAATGAATCCTAGTTTAAATGCATAAAACATCCATGTGTGTCATCATCTGAGTTTGAGGACGCAGAAGACATGCTTGGGACAGGAGAGGAGGACCAGGGGCGCTTGGCCCCATGGAGGAAGACAGCGTGGCATGAGGGAGTGTCTGGCTCCACGGGGATGAGGGGAGAAGGCTTGAGTGTACTGGGACAGGGGAGAACAAGAATATGACTGGCCTGAGGATGGTCCCAGGAGCAACAGTCAGGTGCAGGGGCATCTTGGACGTTAAAGGCTGAGCACATTGGATTGTCATGGCCAGAAGAAAGGGTTCATAACGTTCAGTTCATGGAAGTACAGAAAAGGACAGGCACAACTCATGGTCAGCATCAAGCAAAAGGTTGTCATTTGGAAGAGCAAGTACCTTTGGTTTTTGAATGATAGTCAATGAGAATAAATTCACCAAAGAGCAAGCAGCATCCAAGACGGCTATCTGTCTTTTACTCTGGAAGCTGACCCAATTCACTCCCGTTTTGGGGTTGCTGACACCTTGACTAATCACGCGCCCCCTGGAGGGCTGATAGTGGAAGTGTGGACATTACATTTTTGTCTACAGGGACATTGATATGCAAAACATATCTGAAATAAGGATCATATGAGGACTGTCTCTTCAAGCAGCAGATAATGTTCCAGCCAATCAAAGGTCATTGTGCTGCTTAGATGAGCAGTAACATGTGATAAATTCAATCCATGCAGACAAAATGTCAAAGAAGAACCACTGACTACTGCTCTGGCTAAAGCAGCGGCTAATGCAGAGGACAAAAACAGGAGCAAGGGTTCTTTATTTTTCCCTGTTAATAAATATACATCAGTGGGTCAGGAAAGTATTCAGACCCCTTTAAGATTTTCACTCTTTGTTATATTGCAGCCATTTGCTAAAATCATTTAAGTTATTTTTTTTCCTCATTAACGTACACACAGCACCCCATATTAACAGAAAAACACAGAATTGTTGACATTTTTGCTGATTTACTAACAAAGAATATTTAAATCAGGTTCTGTCCGTTTCTTCTGATCATGCTTGAGATGGTTCTACACCTTAAATTTGATTATACGGATTGGACTTGATTAGAAAGCCACACCCCAGTCTATATAAGACCTTCCAGCTCACAATGCAGGTCAGAGCAAATGAGAATCATGAGGTCAAAGGAACTGCCTGAAGAGCTCAGAGACATAATTGTGTCAAGGCACAGATCTGGTTGTAGCTGGTTGTGGATCTGGGGTGGTAGTAGCCTAGTGGGTAACACACTTGCCTATGAACCAGAAGACCCAGGTTCAAATCCCACTTACTACCATTGTGTCCCTGAGCAAGACGGTGTCCCTGTAACTACTGATTGTAAGTTGCTCTGGATAAGGGCATCTAATAAATGCCTTAAATGTAAATGTAAATCTGTAAATCTCCATAATCTATTAAAGGAAGACGTTTGGGAAGACCAGAACTCTTCCTAGAGCTGGCCGTCCGACCAAACTGAGCTATCGGGGGAGAAGAGTTTTGGTGAGAGAGGTAAAGAAGAACTCAAAGATCACTGTGACTGAGCCTTAATTCTAAGCGGAATGTGTGGAGAAAACCAGGCACTGCTCGTCACCTGTCCAATACAGTCCCAACAGTGAAGCCTGGTGGTGGCAGCATCATGTTGTGGAGGTGTTTTGCAGCTGCAGGGACAGGATAACTGGTTGCAATCGAGGGAAAGATTAATGCGGACAAAAACCTTTTCCAGGGGGCTTAGGACTTCAAACAGGGCCGTAGGTTTACGTTCCAACAAGACAATGACCATAAGCACACAGCTAAAATAGCTTCACAACAACTCTGTTCTTGAATGACCCAGCCAGAGCCCTGACTTAAACCCAATCGAGCATCTTTGATAGACCTAAAAATTGCTGTCCACCAACGTTTACCATCCAGCCTACCAGAACTGGAGAGAATCTGCAAGGAGGAATGGCAGAGGATCCCCAAATCCAGGTGTGAAAAACTTCTTGCATCTTTCCCAAAAAGGTTAGATTAAATCAAATGAGTGCTTCTCCTAAATACTGAAAAAAAAGGTCTGAATACTCAGGAACATGTGATATTTTAGTTTTTATTTTAGTTAATAAATCTTCAAAAATGTTAACAATTCTGTGTTTTTCTGTCAATACGGGGTGCTGTGTGTACATGAATTAGATTTTTTTAAAAATCATTTTAGCAAATGGCTGCAAAATAACAAAGAGTGAAAAAATTAAGGGGGTCTGAATACTTGTGGATGAATACTGAATACTTTCAGGACCCACTATAACTACATTTTATTAAAACATTAGTTAAAATGAACATGTTGGCCCAGTTTTTCTGTGTCCTCATAATTACGGGAGCTCATAAGTAAGATTTATGGGTCTTATAACATTGACAAATTGATGTAGCAATTTGGGCGTTTATTTTTTTTTAAAGATTGCAAGAAATTTCATGGCAATGCAAAACGATTGTCTTGAACACAAACACGTTTTACCAAATTTATGTCTAAGCCGTTCAAACAAATCTGGTTCTGTTAATCTTGCATCTTTTTAAATGAAAATTTCATGACAGCTGCAGACAGAATCAGAGTGGGTACGTCTGTCAATTCTCCAACATGAAAGCATGTCATTTATCAGAATTATATATGAAGAAGGTGTAAACCTCTTCGTGCTGGTTGGTTCAGGAAGTAGTGTACGATGTGTTTCAGCCACTTGCTATGTCGTCGACCCAAGGATGATTTGACCAGTGAAACCTCTCCAAATACTGCAAAAACACAGTGCCGTACTAGGTGCATATTTGCACACATGTGTTCACATCAGATTTCTACACTGTAAAAAAACAATAGCTGTGCAAACTAAAAATTAAAAGGCAACTTGTTTCACACCAAGGTTAAAGAAAACTTTTAAGCAATAAAACCAGTAAACAAAACTAATTTTGCAACAGCAACAGATGGTTTTATTTTTGTACCTTAAAATGTATTATTCCCTACCATGTTAGAAGCCATGTAATTAATAAACATTTGATATAATGGTAGTAATTAATTTCACTTTCAATTTCACACACTTGGGAGCCGCAAGAGTCTGATTTTTTAGGTGAGCCGAGCTATAAGAGGCAATTTCATTACATTTCTGCAAGTTGGCTATTTTTACAGTGCAAGTATGTGTGTGTACGATCACTTTGAGGGACAAGGTGTAATGGGTATTTCTCCATATATTAATGGGGATGTGTGGATACTTGAATCATCACATAGTCCAGACACTAAATTATTTACACCAAAAGAAGTCTTTCTCACCAAGATGAACGTGCACATGGGAATGACCATACTTTCAGATGCTTGATGTTTAATGTTTATCAAATTCCTTTTGATCAAATCCAAAGTGTGTATCTGGTAGCTTCCTCTAGAGCCTACATGTGATCCAGAAATGGGCATACCTCCAAACAGTATGGATAGGGAGCACTCGCTTGTGTCAGTAATCCTATGAATCTGGTAATCTGTGTTTGTGTCGGGAAAGCCAAACTTGGGTGGTTTAATTCAATTTAGATTTAATGCAGATTTTCCATTATATGGTCTACACCCTGGTCAGGTACACAGAATAATTTTCATCTTACTATATATGATTTGTAATGCAGATAGTCAATAAAATTATAAATTGAACAAACCAGCCAGGGGTAAAACATTGCTTTCCTATTCAATACGACAATGTTAAATAAGAACAGTTATAGGGAAATTGTACACAGCCGCGCTACTTATATGAGTCTTTTTGTCCTTTCCATTTGTACAACTTGTTCATATATAAATAATATTTTTTGGTTTGTGCGGTACTTAACTGCTCTTTTTAAACAGGATTTTAATTCATTGTATTTTGAATGTATATAATTCATGCAAAAGAATAATATGACACATTTACTCTAAGGCACAGCATTCTAAACCAGGCATCTCGTACGTCAAATCAAATTCCCTTATTTAGGAGTAAAGCAGTAAAACTTGTATAATATTATGTTTCTGAGCTCATCTCCGATCGGTCCTTTCTACATGATGACTCACTTTTTCTTCAAGCATGCACTGTCATCTAGTTTCCATAGAGACAGGTTGCCATGGAAACATATCCCAGGCTCAGCTGCAGAATGATGAGACCTCAGTGGAGCAAGAATGTACAGATTAACCCGTCGCTGTTATTATTACTCCTGAAAAATAATACAGAGCAATTGCAGTAATTCGCACTTAACGTACGCAGCTCTGACAATACTGTAGCCACGGAGGAGGATCCTTTGACGGACTTAATGACAGGAACTGCACAGACTGTAAATGAGTTACCTGCAGGGGCTCCGGCTGGTATCCCAGGACCTCAGATTATATGTGATAAAAAATAATCACAACTGAGGCATAGGTCAAACACAGACAGACAGAGGCATGGGTCAAACACAGACAGACAGAGGCATGGGCCAAGCACAGACAGACAGAGGCATGGGTCAAACACAGACAGACAGAGGCATGGGTCAAACACAGACAGACAGAGGCATGGGTCAAACACAGACAGACAGAGGCATGGGTCAAACACAGACAGACAGAGGCATGTGTCAAACACAGACAGACAGAGGCATGGGCCAAGCACAGACAGACAGGGGCATGGGTCAAACACAGACAGTCAGAGGCATGGGTCAAGCACAGACAGACAGAGGCATGGGCCAAGCACAGACAGACAGAGGCATGGGCCAAGCACAGACAGACAGGGGCATGGGTCAAACACAGACAGACAGAGGCATGGGTCAAACACAGACAGACAGAGGCATGGGTCAAGCACAGACAGACAGAGGCATGGGCCAAGCACAGACAGACAGAGGCATGGGTCAAGCACAGACAGACAGGGGCATGGGCCATGCACTGCTGGCTCGTTGGTAGGTAGCTGACTTCACTGAAAAAAAAATTTCATGATTAATTTGAATTGGTTAAGCCCATTTAGGTAATTGTTAAGCTTCCGTCCATATGATGATCCTTTATTAGTCCCATAAATTTACATGTCCATGTATATTTACTGATTATACCTGGAGTAGATCAAGACTATCCTAATATTGATTAAGTTTAAAACATTAAGTATTTAATGCTTTTGCTTGGTGCAGTCTGCCTATCCCCCAATCACACACACAGACACCTACATTTGCACAAACACTGGTCAGACAGAAAACCTGGCTTCATGTTTGGTTAATATTTCAGCAGCTCCCCATATTAGCTTTCACAGGAGCTGTGCACCTACGACCATCTGGGACAGAGGGACAGAAAGCAAGGGAGCAGCTGAGTGAACACGGAGATGTTTTTAAGCGATGTTACAAGCAAGACGAAGCAGAACACTATCAAACACAGCCTTCCAGATACCTGGATATCCTTGAGGATTCTCCTCATGCCAGGTACAGCACTTCAATTCGAGAACATCAGATCGAGGCCAGATAAAGAAACTGAGGAAACAACACCCCTTGCCTGGACAGCACCACTCTGCTGTAGCAATTCTGTCCCTGGCATCTACTGTCACCAACAGAGATAAAGAGAATATCAATGTGCCGCAATGGAGCGACTTTTGGAGACAGGGGGGCTGCGTGTCCCTCCTCCATACCCCCCTCAGTCAGCTGAAGAGGAGTCTGGTGATAGCCGGTCGCTTTCTCAGCTTCCATAATCAATGTGCCGGGCATTCGTTCCCTAAGCTGCTGGGAGACGTGCTTGTCTGGATCAATGAGCAGGAGCCAGAACCTCTTATCCACCAAATCTCATTAAAACAAAAGCAAGAGTAGAAAAGAGCTAGTTGTGTGTGAGCGAGACGGAGGGCGAGAGAATCAAAGCGGAAAAGGGAAGGTGAAAACAAAGAAAGGAAAACAGGAGAAAGGCACCTGTTTTGCCGATATGGCTTCATGACAACTGAAGATGAAACAAGTCCTTATGGATCATTTCAATGGCAATATAGACTTTTGCAGATGGTCATGAAAGGCTGTAATAATTGCAAATTTTATGATATTATATTTTACACTTACTCCTGGAGTGCATATTGAAATCCATTAGGTAGAACTAAGCAAGATATTCAGTCATAAGAAGCAACTAGCACAAGAGTATTCTATACATCTCAAATGGTTCAAATATTATTTAAGTGAAATTTGAGGGTTTTATCTATCCAGTGTTTTATCTAACCAATGTGTTCATTTCTTTAAATATTTCACAATAAACAATCCATATGACAAGGATTCCAGACAGAGAAGTTTTATGTTTTAGGAGAAATTAAATGTGCATATTCCCACTTACTACCATTGTGTCCCTGAGCAAGACACTTAACCCTAAATTGCTCCAGGGAGACTGTCCCTGTAACTACTGATTGTAAGTCGCTCTGGATAAGGGCATCTGATAAATGCTGTAAATGTAAATGTAAATTAAGCCCACAAGCTGTCAGTCTAACTTTGTGATCATTCTATATGTTTTTGATGAATAATTTTACATTTATATTGGCATTATAACAAACTTTAGTCTTAAGAATACAAGCATTTCAATTGGTTTAAGGTCTGCCATTGCAACACCTTTTCAGCCATTTTGTTGTAGGGTTGCTGCGAACTTGGAATCAATAATCTTGTAGCATGACCCAATGTTGGCCAAACTTTACTGGCTTTAATATAATATTATTCATATTTTTTTTCCAATTATGAATAATATTTTTCACTGTAGAAGGTTCAAATAATTTAGAATTGGTAAGCATCAATAAATGCTGTCTTACTGATGCTTTTTCTCCAAAAATTTGTAGAATATTATCCACAATAAATCCAAAAACTGACATATGAAGTATTTTCATTTATACAGTCAATCCTTGGTTGGGCTTAAGAGTTTGAAGGTTTAAATTTAAATCAAAACTAATGACATTTTCAGGATATTGCATTCTATTCAATTGTATAATTAAAAGAACAACACCTGCAAGATCCATTAGGAAAAATACATTGCAAAACTTCCACTTGCGTAAGGGTACAGGCAGGTTTCAATAAACTGATTGCTGGGTGTACAAAGTCAGCACAGTTCAAGTGAAATCATTGAGGGTGGATGACTGTGGTCTTCCTCGGAGCTCCCAAATGCAGGCCTTGCAGCATTCTAGGGCCCCTCACCCCTTGAGCCAAAAAATCCATACATCGATTGGATTGCACTGTAAAGCCATGTTTACAGCAGGGACCCAAAGCTCGCCTTGACCCTTCACTCTTCAGTTCACAGCATGAGCTGTCTTCTGTTGGGGCTGAGCACACACACACACACACTCACACACATACACACAAAGAGACGGTCAGACACCCCATGATAGATCAATGCTTTGATCTGCATATTCCCTGCCAATGGATGTTCTCTGACCCAGGCAACACTTCTTACATCAAAATGGCTCAATGAGAGAGAGAAGCATCGATTCTCCACTGGCCCCTAATCGCTTGTATTGCTGAAGTCAGGGGGAGGATTTGGAGGAAGTCCAACTGAGTTTTGTGTGGTGGATCCTATAGAAAAAAATGGTGAAGGTTAAATTTTGAGTGTAGATCTCATACAATCACACATACATGGAAAAAACTACAACTGATACATAATTAATAAAATGATTAATCATCTAACACAT
The DNA here is from genome assembly GCF_900700375.1 of Denticeps clupeoides. Taxonomy (NCBI): domain Eukaryota; kingdom Metazoa; phylum Chordata; class Actinopteri; order Clupeiformes; family Denticipitidae; genus Denticeps; species Denticeps clupeoides. The sequence goes on from NC_041708.1 coordinate 35,959,075, forward strand.
ATATCTGGCAGAAAGATCTGGAAGAAAGCCCTTGGTTGTTATCATGTCTGGCCACTAACTCATTTGCCTGCTGGTTCTTCCTTTTAATCTCGTCTCAGATCCGTGATGGAACAATGGAACAAGGGGGAGGCACGGGGGAGTCTGTCTGCAGACAGGCCGCTTTGTCCTGACAGGAGGAACCATGGGGTTGGTATTTCACCACATACAGGGGCTGAGGGATCCCCGGAGAACAGTAACCTTCTCCCTGTCCTCCCAGGTGAGGCGAGGGCACAGCTGAACGTCCCAGACTGTCATGGACCCGATGGGCGTAAGAAAGAGACGACTCTTTATCTGCTACCCCACACAGTGTCAACAGCACAGTGCCTTTTATCAGGCCACTCTCCTCTCTCCTGTCACCTTCATTATTGGAAGGCACCACAATTTCCAGCCACATTCTCTTTTCTCCACATTCTCTTTTCACTGAAAAGCCAAAGCGTCTAAAGGACAAAAAGTATCTTTGTCTTGCAGGACGATGTGCTTCAGATTAAAGCAGATACCCCACTACCCCATACCAACAGCCCCAATATGTGGTTGTGGTTCATAATAAGGCATGACATACCAAAAAAGCCATGCGTAATCTTCAACCCACTTACAAATTATACAATATAAATGGTAAAATAATACTTTTATCACCGTGTCCATGATACCGATTTGCACAATGGGGCAGGTATGAGCAGTGAGAAGCTGTAGGAGTGTCTGTGTTCATATTACTGTCTACTGTCTGCTTTCTACTGTCTGCTACTTGATTCTTAACTAGATATCTAGATCTCACTGACCTTTCCAATTCATTGTGGGAACATCCTCAACTTGGTACTTAGCTATACACTGGGGGTTTTGACTGTACGTAATAGCAGAAATTTAAAAAATTGATTTGTGTTAAACCAAATCTGACACAAACTGTTTTAAATTCTTGGATGAGTTTTGGGACAACCTTCACTGTGTTAACACTTCTGACACAGTGAAAGTGTCAAAAGGGGAGACACAAAGATGTTCAGAGTTCGGGGGTGTACTTGCGGACATTGCAGGACTTGGAGGAGTAGACCTAGACCTAGTAGATTTAGAAGAAGTGTGAAGTAGATTTAGAAGTGTGGTAGAGGGAGGCTCTGCAATAGAAGGCCAGGCACACGGAAACAAAGAGGAGACCAGGGCTACCATGGCATATTGGAAAGACTACCAAGAAAGGCTGTAGAATTGTCAGTGTTCTGGGGTCGTAGTGGTCTCTTGAGACGCAGGCTGCAGAGTACGGAGCGACATTTCGGCAACATTCGAGTCAATCTGTTCAATTCAGGAACATCCACAGGAATAGTCGGTACAGGCAAAGGTCAAATAAGATCAGCTAGCAAAATAATCATGAGCAGCACTGAGCAAAAACCAACAGTGACCGGGCAGTGTTCAAGATCGCCAACCACCATACGGGACGTGGAATTGAACTTGACCCCATCTCCTTCCGAGTGGCCGTCCCCTCTGGTGTCTGCAGGCCCCCTGGGGTGCTGATGGTGAGACTGTCCTTGTGTAAATGTGTAAACTTAAGTGCTCCACGTGATTTGTGTAAGTTTTTCTACACGTTCCTATGAAGAGTGTCTGCAAACATTTACACTTACAGCATTTGGCTGACACTCTGATCCAGAGCAACCCCATCTGTAGATGCCATTCACTCAACAACTTAGAACCCAATATATAGAAAGTGTATGTAAGAGCTCTTTTTAGTTTATATATTTTCTGAACAGGGAGCTTTTTAGCTTGCATTCAAAGATCCCGAACAACTCTGCTGTTCCAACCTGTAGTGGAAGTTCATTCCACTTCATAGGAGCATTGAGAAGAGTCTAGATGAATGCATTCCTAGTACCTTGAGAGATGGTGGTACCAGTCGAGCATTGCACAGTGAGGAATGATGAGAGATACGAGGTAGGAGAGTGCTGACCCTTCCCTGGCTTTGTAGGTGAGCAGCAGTGTTTTAAATTTCATTCGTGCAGCTATAGGAAGCCAGTGGCAATATTGTGGATCAGTTGAGGTCGAGTTGCGCTAAGAAAACCAGCCAGGAGTGAGTTACAGTGAATTGAAAGTGATTGTCATTGTGAAACACTGCAGCACAGCACACGGTGACACAATGAAATGTGTCCTCTGTTTTTAACTATCACCCTTAGTAAGCAGTGGGCAGCCCTGAAAGGTGCCCGGGGAGCAGTGTGTGGGGATGGTGCTTTGCTCAGTGGCATCTTGTTGGTTCGGGGATTCAAACCAGCAACCTTCCAATTACGGATCCGCTTCCTTACCCGCTAGGCCACCCCTGCCCCTCGCTAGGCCACCACAGTAGTCCAGTTTGGAGATGACAGAGATTGGTATCTGAGTAGCCTTTGTTAAAAAAAAATGGGTAAATCCTTTTAATGTTGTGGCAAAAGAATCGTCATGAGCGAGAGAGATTGGAAATGTGAGACAAGTAGGAGAGGGAATTTTCCAGGGAGATTTTAAGGTCCTGTTGAGGGTGGAATCAGCAGGGGTGATCACAAGTGACAATCACTTCACTTTTTTTTTTTAATTGAAGTGAAAGTGATTGTCAATGTGAAGCACAGCACACAGTGCACATAACGAAATGTGTCCTCTGCATTTAACCTATCACCCTTGGTGATCAGTGGGAAGCCATGAAAGGTGCCTGGGTGTGTGGGACCTCTGGATTCAAGCCTGACAACCTTCCAATGATGGGTCAGATTCTTTACCTGCTAGGCCATCCAGGCCGAAATGTCAGACAGGCAAATAAAGAATTTGGTGGACACATGCACATCTGATTTGGAAAAGATCATAAGAGTTGGGTGTTTGAATTAAAACCTTAATCAATGCTCACTCGAATTTATGAAGATTCAGACATCTATTTTTAAATTCCTAAATTGTTGTTTCTTGACTATTTTCCTCTTTTAATTTGTTATCTGCCACACCATTAGAGTACTACTCCATAAATGTAGGTAATAAGTCAAGTTTACCTGTCTCTCTGGATATATTTACCCACCTTTGGTATTTAGCTATTGACCCATAAATCAGAAAAATCCTCTTGGAGGACAAGTGCCATCTTTAGCACAGTAGTGGCAGTGGTAGACGTGGGAGGCTGAGCTGCACGGGTCTGAGGCTATTGTCTCTGCATTTGTATTCAGGGAATCGCTTCAGACTGTGTAAGTGCTCACTCCAATGGAAACCATAACTTTTGTTCTAACCCTCGCTCTACTTGCCCGTCTGTTCCAGTGTCTGTCCTTCCTTCTGGCGTCTGGATGGTTCTTAACTGCTGCAAAACGGGACACAGGTCCCCAGAATATTAGGGCATATACTGGAAGGGCAGACTCCGTAGTTCAATGGCTTTGGGCTGGGCACCTGTTTTGCATTCTGAGAGCGGAGAGCACCATTGTGCCAGTAATCAGTGATAACCTGAGCTGATAATGGGTGGGAAGAATGCCTCACCGCACTTTTCTATCGACTTACTTAGACCTTAAGTAAGACCTTACCAGCTCTCTCTCTCTTTATATACTGTATATATTTTATATATTCTTAATATATATATTTTATATATTCTCTCTCTTTTTATATATATATATATACATTTCATATATATATAAATTCTCTTGTGACCCAATTCTAGTTTCACACAGAGGCGTCAGTAGATTGCAGATGGAACTCTGGTTTTCTATGATTCAGTCTCAGCAGTGGGGGCAACATGAGCACATCTGGTCACCCTTTGTTCTCCATGCGTGGCTTTGTTCTCTGTACAACTCATGCACTGACCTAGCTGTGCAATTGCTTGATGGGCATGTTGTGCCATTTGTCTCATTTTATGTTCATGTATTCACCATGGTTGTTCACTTCTGAATATTCCTAATTAGCATGTTTTGCTTATTAAAGGGCCAGTCCCCCTGAAGCAAGTGACTCACTCTAGGATGCAATGGAAGCAAGCTGGGTGCAGACCTATGACCTTGTGGGTCAGGTATTTTATACCACACTGAAATTACCAACTTTTTAAAAAATACAAGTCAACACATAATTTAACAAGAGTCATTGAAGAAGAGAAAGCAGGATTTGTCTTTTAATTCAAGCCATACAATAAAGACTCACATATCATCATCCCCAGAGGAGCAACGCAGCGTAGAGTAAAGCATGGCATTTTCTGTTGCAACTAGGTGGGGCTTTGACTAGTCATGATTCATGATAAAATCTCTAGAATGTGTATGTTAAATTTCAATGTGTGGGAATGAAAAAAGGGACCAAAATGGCACCTTTAAATCAACAAAATCCTGTTGGTTTAAAGACACACCTGAGATGAGATGGTAAATCGGGAATGGGGCCGTCCTTGAACAGCATGATCACTCTTGCAACAACTCTGGAACGACATCAACATCCACCAACAGCATTCCATCCACAAGTCAGAACTCCAGAACAGCCACATCCCACCATCCAAGCAACAGCTGACATGCCCATGCAGCTCGGCTGAGCCCGAGGTCCTCTCTCACCCAGGAGCAACAATGACGTGAATAACAGGATCGATGTTACTACTGCAGGGGTTGCTCGCCAAGGCCAAGAACCAACCCATTCTCCATGAGCTGGACCACACCTTCCACCGGTCACTACCAGGGGCATGCACTGGGGAATTCTGGGGCATCCATGAATCTGAGGGACGTCGAGCTGTTGTTCACCAAGCTGGACCTGAGGAACGCCTATCACTTGGTCCAGATTTGGGTGGGGGATGGGTGGAAAACCGGATTCATCACCCCAACTGAACATAATGGCTATCTTGTTATGCCCTTCTGCCTATCCAACATTCCAGCAGCCTTCCAAGCTCTAGTCAATAATGTCCTGTGTGACCTGCTCAATCAATATACCTTTGTTTGATGATGTGCTGATTTACTCCCCAGACCTTCCTACCCACATCCACCACATCAGAACAGTGCGCCTGCTGACAAACCGACTGTTCATAAAACTCAAGAAGAGCTGATTTCAAGTAACTCACACATCCTTCCTGGGTTTCTGCACCCATGCACAGGACACCTAAAATATAAAATCTTTCACCAGGCCTGACATGTACAAAGTTTCTTGACATTTCAGGTAAGAAAAAAAATCAGAATAATCTGAGTGGCAAACTGATTTATGATATTAAAAGTGAATAAAATACAAGGGTGGGAATAGTAAATACCTGCATCCACTGCTTTTTAGACCAGGGTGCAAACAATTCACAATGCTACTGATACCAGTAGAAGTAGCTTACATTTCAACCTCCTTGGACCTCCAGCATTCCTTCTTTTACAAAGGTTTGTGAGTAGCTATGACTGCTGCAGTGCAAATGCATACTTCACTGTGTGCTTCATGAGAAAAATAGTACTCGTAATGCCTTTAATTTTGTTGGTATTTGTTTGTGAACTGCTTGTATGTGGCTGCGCTGCGTCTATACGGGCTGGCGCTGATGGCTCAGGCTGACTGGTTTCCTTGTTAATGTCGGAATGTGCACTCGTCTGTTCAGTGGGGTGGAGAGAGCATGGTGCAGGTTTGGGTGACTGACCTAATTAAAACTAAAACAGCTTTCGACAGAAGGGAAGACACATCACAGTGCGATTATCCCACCGCTTGTTAGCGGTGGTGTGTGTGTGTGTGTGTACAGTAGCCCTGTGAGGCTGACTGAACTGGAAGCACGTGCCTCTGCTTCACGTGGCTCATGGAAACCGAAGGGTCCGGGATGCTCTGTTGCCTAGTAACCAGCCGAGATTTCACCCATGCCCACAAAAGAAGAGTCTTTCAAAATCTTTCCTCTGTTTTTTTTTTCCCTGTGTAAATAACAAGCACACATTCAAAAATAGAAAGTGCACTAAACCATGGGACAGAAAGTGATAACTTGTCATTTGTGCTGGCAGGTCTGAGATATGTGATGTGACCCAAAAAACTGAGTTAATATACAGGCACGTGGAAAAAAACGAGGACAAATCTACATTTTGCGTAGTGGGCTGAGATTCTATTTACTGTCACCAATGTATACATGTAATTTGTAGACATGCCACTCTAATGATGACTGAGCTCATAATCACAGAATCATTTACAAAGGACTCTGACAGCCCAAGGTAGAATGTAGTTAGACACTGACTGTGACATTAAGCCTTTTGCCGCAGCATTTACATTTACATTTACATTTACATTTACAGCATTTATCAGACGCCCTTATCCAGAGCGACTTACAATCAGTAGTTACAGGGGACAGTCTCCCTGGAGCAACTTAGGGTTAAGTGTCTTGCTCAGGGACACAATGGTAGTAAGTGGGATTTGAACCTGGGTCTTCTGGTTCATAGGCGAGTGTGTTACCCACTAGGCTACTACCACCCATTTGCATATAAAGTGTGACAGAAATAATAATTTAATTATCTCTCATCCATAATTGTATCTATTTTCAAAAACCACTTCAGTTCAGTTTAGGATTGTCCCAGCAGTCGATGGATGTTATAGTGCATAATTGTAAAAATATCCATCCATGTCACAACTGTACAGATAAACATAAGGAACTAGAATAAACGCAAGTCCTTTGCAAAGTTCAGCATTCAGTGTCATACGGTGTGTCTCAATTAGGGAAGTGGGTCCTTTGCAGGCTGCTATCTCAACATTGTTAGTCTAATTGGTTTCCTGCTTGCATTTGTCACAGGCACACACTGAATTGCTGTATATGTGTCAGTTTGTAATCCACACCCAGGTATGGCTGCATATTGTATGTGTACCAAATCTCTCGTATATGTAGGTGTGTGAAGGATTCAGGACAGTTTTGTCTGAAATCTGAAATCTAGTCACCCTTAAAAGCATACAGCAGACAAATTGAGACATACTATATGGAGAATTTTACACTATTTTTTTTTATTAGACACCCGTTTTTTTTTCCGACTCAACTAAGTGTTCTATTATAATATATTTTCTGCCAATGATCAGCTCTCAGCAGCCTCTGTCAGAGCTAGAACAATAAAGAGACACGAAAGAGGAGTGTTTAAATATACAGTCATACAGCGACTGGGAGAGGGTTCAGTGATGTGTAGATGTTTGCTCTCTGAGACTGAACACGGTATTTTGCCCTGCAGCTTTGCAAGCTGGGAGCTTCTGAACTCGTTGTCCTGTTCCGATGGTCCTGCTCGTTTGCTCCCCGCACCCCTCCCCCCGTGAGGAGCTCAGCTGGAAAAACAGGCTTCACCTTTACTGCAGCAGAAAAAGCCGGAGAACTAAAGTAAAAAAAAAAACTAACAAAACAAAAGACCATTTTCTTGGCCATCGAACAATTGAAACGGTTGCAGCTGCAGTCACTCCTTGTCAGTTACCCAGGACAGTGTATTACAGTGGCAACACTGCCCCCTTTCATAGAAGTAGTCATAAATGATCAATAAAGTCACCCCAGTTCTAACCTTTAGGAAGTCTGGATGGCGCTACTGCATTCAGTTTGATGGTGGTGGTGGTGGTGGTGGTCTACCAAGGCTATTTCTCGCATTGTTTCTCTCTCTCTCTCCACCAAATGGGAGACAGTTTCTATTCACAGCTGTTCAAATAGAGGTGCCCTTCAGTAGGGAATGTCTCTCATCTCCTTTAGAGCTGCCAGACCAGGATGTCTGAATGGATCTCAGCTGCTCTCTTTCTCTTACACATGCATGCACAAACAAATATGGCAAAAAAAAATCAATTTAAAGTTTCCACGAGGGTTTCACGTAGTTATCAGACCTTTATACTTTAAGGAGTGTATCTCATCTACAGTTAAAGATTTAAGATTTCACGATTATATTACATACAGAAAAACATACACCTGACACCTATTTGAGGTTACAAGGTACTGGAAATAGCCCTTTCTTCCTTCATGGACATTCGTGGCAATGATTAAAAGTACAATTTGTGTACTTGAATAGTGCTTCTGTTCTGTTCACTCTGCGTGCAGAGTAGCTGATGCTTCTGAAGCTAGGAGCAGATGGGACGAGGAGACCTTCCTCCTCCTAATCCTTTCAGGCCTCCTCCTTCTCCACAGCTTCCCCCCCAGAGCCGTCAGCATGCTCAAAGCAGGACTGCAGCCCTCCGATAGCAGCCAGAACACCTGACTCCAAGGACCAGCTGCAAGCCTCTTACAGGGCACACTGCCCTCAGCGAATCAGCACGGAGGAAGCATTATGTGTGTATGAGTGTGTTACAGAGGTCAGTTCAGCACCAACGGAAACATGAGACATCCGTCAAGCGTCTGATGTGTGCATGCGTAACCCTCCTACAACACAGCCACGGATGCAAGCATGCAGCGTTGTGAACGTGCACAACTGTGGGCACGTCGCGTCACCAATTTACTGAAGTTTCCAAATGTTCAAACGTGTAGGTGACTCTCTGTCTTGGGGGATGCTCCATCTCAGCGAGTCGGGATGGAGATTTGTTGTGTTTCGTTCATTGTTATCCTGATTGTGTGCAGCTTTTGTGAGTGTTTGAATGTCGCCTCTTGTATCGCTTCCCTGTCGGGTCCTTAATCTGTCAGTCCTGTTCTGATGCGTGTACCTGTTTTAGCCGTGCAAATGTGTCCATCCCTGCACCATGCCACCGCGACACTCACTGTAATAATCTTTGGATTTTAGGTCAATTTCTATTTGAGATTCATGAAACATGATGATAAGTCATATTCTGGAAATTGAAGGCACTAAGAATGGTCAGTGCAATTTTGCCCAAAGTAAAAAAGTTCATTACTAAATGCACCCACACCAGTTTTTCATCATGGGGCACCAAGGGTCAAGTGCTTGTTTCCATGCACAAAATGCATTACGTCCAACAAAATGAATAAACTTTGTTGCATTTTGTCCACAAAAAGCCAGATCCCTATAACATTTGGCCTGCAAAAGGAATAATTATTCAAATAATTTCATTTGCAGAAATCAAAAGTATTCATTTGGAGCACCAAAGTGACATCAGCACCCACCATTTAGTGGACAGAAGACTATGTTGTATGAAGGACAGGTAATTGGATAGTTGCCGCTTGCCCTTGGACGGTGGTAGGCCAGTGATGGAATCCAAGGAGACATGGGACAGTGTGATTGCGGCAGGAGGCCTTGAGGTCACTGGTCTTGTTGTGTTGGTGTGTTGGTCTTGTTGGCAGGTATGTGTGGTGGAAATGCATGAAGAACACTGGCCACGGGGTTGTCTCCGGTTGAGACGCTGTGCTTCCTGGATGATCTTTGCCCTGGCCAGGAGGTTGGAGGCCATGTTGAGGGGTGGGAGGTGGTACCGGTTGTTCCTGGTCATTGCATTTGTTTTCCTGTAGTGACAGGAGGCATGGGAGCTGGCAAGGGAGGTATTAATGTAGTCCTCCATGGCTTTTTGGTTGGGCAAAGAGAGAGATGGGCCAGAGAGAGAGATGGCCCCTAGGAGGGCGCAATGGCATAATTGGCGTCAGTCTGAACAGTCTGCTTGTTTCATTCACTTGCTTTGATTCCATAGTTTATGACTAGTTTATGTCTATTACAATTACACTATTAATCTAGTAGTTATTATCTCACCTCTCTCCACTGGCTCTCTGTAGCTGCTCACATTGAGTTTAAATCCTTGATGCTGCCTACAGGGCTGTAAATGGAACGAAATAAATACATTTCGTCTAGCGCTTAACAATTCCCTTGCATGTTCCATTCCTGACAAGTTAGGCCTTATCAGGGCTCTTAGTTTTGTAACTCAAAATCTATGGAAACCGAATGAGAATCGCTGGTGTCTTCCTCTTGTAAGTCGCTTTGGATAAAAGCGTATGATAAGGAAAGTAAAGTATTATTCTTCATACTATCCGGTCTCATCACACTGTCTCCACTCTTCATTTCCCTGCAGCATTCTGTTAGTCTACTTTTCTCCTCTCATTGACTGCAGCAGAGCTCTGCAATTATACTCTGTAATTACTGCACAGCAACAATCCATTTTCCAGCTTTACTTGCAATATATTATTGCTATTCAGTTCATGTGAAGAAATCACTGAGCAATTACAGTTTAATCCATCCCCCCTCATCCAAAAGTTTTACCTCTATCCTGCTCAGTGCTCCCTGTGCTTACTTCGGCTGAATCTGTATGTTATTGGCCATGCAGTGCTCTTAATCATGTTCTGTGTTTATTGAGGGCAGTGGGTCAAACTCTGCACTGATCTTACACACACATAGTCTTCTGCTCAGTCTTCATTAAGTCCCCATACAGAGGTGTCCAGCATCCGCTGCCAGAATGGCGCAGCTGACCCTGAGGCAGACCCAGTTTGGCGGATTAGGAGCATGCCCTCAGGTCCATCGTTGGAGGTTGGCAAGAGGTGGACTGAAGGCTGTACAGTTCTGGCTGCCATTTCGTGTCAGGCAGCATGATAAGTCTGCAGGCCAGACCTGGCAATAGACCCCTGTTCCAATGGTGTACCGGTAACATGACCTTTGGTACTTCCTAGTACAGGACGGTGCTGTCCCCCACCTCTGGCTGACCTGGGAATGCCTGAAAGACAACGTCTCACCCCCACACAAAGCTGAGTCATGACTTTCTGACCACCTGCCACTCTGTTCTGTATTGTATATAAACTGACTTTTTGCCCTTTTGCAAACGAACAGATTTCTTTTTAAATATCTGGAATTGTCTTGTGTTTGGTGAATACATTGCTATTTGTGCTCATAGTGAATATTGTAATTTTCTGAGAGTCATTGTCTATAAAATCCCATAATGTATTCGTTACCTTGTTTCATTGAAAATAAAAAACCTCAAACATCCTTGAACAACCATATCGGAGCAGTGTCACCAAACTACATTGTATGATTTCTCATTGTAAGAGAAGACCTGCGGGGAAAAGGGCGGAGCTAAGAATTTACCGAAATGTTTTATGGGTAACATTGTATGCATTATTTAATTTATGTGAACGTGCAACTTGAGTATTATGAACACCCAATATTTGTGAATAGAATTGATTAGTTGTCTGTCTCATAAATGGTATGGTCCAGGTCTATAAAGACTGGGCCAAGTTTTTAGTAGAGATGAGAGGGAGATTCTCATCTCTCTCTTCTCATCTTCTCTCTTCTCATCTCAAATCATTAGAGATGATTTGAGAGTAGAATAGAGAATAGTTGTATTGGCGATTTCATAGGTTGACTTATGTTTTATTAATTACATTTTTAAAATTCTTTTTATTGAAATTTTTTTATAGCATTTAATAAACGGAGTCTGCCTCAGAACGGCAACCACTGCTGTGTTGTTTTCCCTGCTACCATCATCGCTCAGCTGTCCTGCACAGGGAGATCTTCGTGTCGTCCTTACACTCATTTATTGTCATAACAGCCATCCAAGAATATTAACTGTTAAACAAGGGTACAAAAATAAACTTCACAGGTGATAATGTCCCACTCAGTCCCTTTCCATTGTCCTACTCAGGGTCACAGCTGCTGAAGACCATCCCGGGACACTGGATGCACGGCAGGGTGTCAGTTTATGTATATAAATTAGACTAGCATGGTGTGTAGTGTTCCCATAGTTTTGTGAAATAGCACAGCCAGATGTCGAGGACCCTTAACACAGTGCCAGCTACATCACCCCAAAGCGAATGGCCAGCTGATCCACGTATCTCCTCCTGGCTGATCTTGCACACACTCAGCATGTGTCGTTAGCTACCGGATTCTCCGCCTTGGAGGCCTCCGCCGGTCACTTCCCTGTGGGGTTCCCAGCTCCTACAGTGGAGGGGCCAGTCCCTGCCGTCAACCTCAATGAGAGTAGAAGAAGATTCTAGGTTAGACTCCTGGCTGGCTCCTGCATTTGTGTTCTTATAGGGCAGTGGTGGCCTAGTGGTTAAGGAAGCGGCCCCGTAATCAGAAGGTTGCCGGTTTGAATCCCGATCTGCCGAGGTGCCACTGAGCAAAGCACTGTAAGGCCAACAATCTATTTCTGAATGTGGACAAAACGAAAGAGATCATTGTTGACTTCAGGAGACATCGGAGGGACCACTCTCTACTGAACATTGACGGATCTTGTGTGGAGATTGTCAAGAACACGTGTTCATCTAGAGGAGAACCGCTCCTGGAATCTCAAAACCAACTCAACTTCCTGCAGAGGCTGAGGAAAGCCCATCTCCCACCACCCATCCTCACCATCGGACCACAAGGCCCTACAGCGGATAGTGAGGACAGCTGAGAAGATCATCGGAGTCTCTCTTCCCTCCGTTACGGACAAACTGTCAAACAGTCAACAACCTGCCTACTACGACGTGTCTCCCCCTGCAAATGAAACACACCAAAAAAAATACACAAAACATGTAACCAACTATTTAAAAAATGTGCATCAAATATACCTACAATCATTTGAATTTGTCACACTGTTAGCAGCATCCCTCCAGGGTACGGCGAATCAGCAGTGAGCAGTGAGAGACATGAGGCGTGGCTCATAGAGCCCATTATGGATTCCGTTTCAAAGCACGACTGCAGCAGACTGAACTTTGAAATCCAGGTTAAATGAGTGTTTCAGACTTGTGTGTTAAAAGAATTCGATTTGGCTGATGATTCATGATGATGGCTCTATTTACACTGATGCAGTAGTCCCACAGCGTCCCGGTCATTATTATTTATTTATGAAGTTATGCTGTAGTGGCAATGAGACTGCCAACAAATTGGTGTACAAACATTTAAACTGTGCAGAGAATTCATGTCAGGTCACAGGGAGCAGTTTTATGTGAGGAACCACCGGTGACCAGACATTGATTGTAAGTCGCTCTGGAAGAGGGCGTCTGATAAATGCTGTAAATGTCAGACATCTTGTTTATCTTTAGTGTTGGGAAATACTTTCTGCACGCTCACTTACTATCATAACTGCTTACAATTTTTCTATTCACTTCAGTAAATTTCTCACATCTTCTTAAACATTCTGAAACATTGAGTGCATTTCTGGAAATTAGAGATTACCAGCGAAAAGGGGGTAACTTACTCAGAATCCTAAATTTATGTCTCGAAAGTAAACATTTATGTTAGTGAACGTCAGAGCCATCAGAATCCCAAATATATTCAATTTTTATAAACATTTAAATTGTCTGTGGAAGACGGACTAAAAGAAAAACAGTGAAACGTTTGCACTGTTATAGGGTGATAAACCATGCACAACAAACACACAGCCCATACGGAGCACAACAAACACCTGCTGTGCCGTAGCATGACCTGGAAACATGTTTTAATGCGGTATACAGAATATTTGGTTTTAATTGCTTTGGTTTTGACAAAGTACAAACTGCAGAAAGTCTTTGTTATTGTCTGTTTGGCATTGTCAACACTGCAGCGCTGTGAAAAAGCTTGGTTAATGCTCACCAATTGCTGAAACAAAAGCAAACACTGCATTTCTCATTGTTTGGTGTCAAAATGGGCCCTATTTTCGTATTGTAGCTCAGTACTGGGCTTGTTCACTATTGTAAGGTCAAAGGCATCGAAAAGGTTTACATAAATAGATCGTAAGGGAGAGAAACTAAAATGGCCAGGGAGTGGTTAATCCAACTAGCTGCACAGGCAAACACCTTCATCACTCTGTGACCTCAGCTGCCACAGTGTGTGTGCGTGTGTGTGTGTGTGAGAGAGAGAGAGAGAGAGAGAGAGAGAGAGAGAGAGAGATGGGGGGGGGGTCTAGTTACACATCAAACCTGTGATGGATCATCCAGAAACTCCAATCAATCAAAGCCTGGAGGCAGCATTATTCATCTAGTGGCCTGGAGCACCAAGCAGCCTTGGCCCACATGTCTCTGTACATGAGTGTGTATGGCGCTGGCATGAATTAAAGCGAAACCTTGGAGAGAAATTCGGGAGACAGCAGCAACCGGCCCATCCCCACACCTGTGGTTTCTGGCTGCTGAGGTGTGGCGCCGTGCTCAGCAGCTGGATGTCGCAGCGTATCAGGTGCATTCAGCCAGTGGCTCGGCAACACATGATCACTGTTGGAAGGTGAGTGGGTGGATTTGATTCAGTGTTGAGCCAAAACCTGGGGGAGGGAATGAGAGAGAAAGGGTGGGAGTGTGGGAGGCTGAAAGAAACAAAAAAGAGAGGTGGTAGGGGTGGGGTGGGGGTGGGAACAACAATCTCTGGTGTAGGCTTCGGATTTGGGTCGTCTTTTAGAGAGGAGCTTCAGGCAAGCCTCCAATTATGTTCTAGATCAAAAGGACCCAATGCCCCACTCCCTCCGTCATCACCACCTCTACACTCCAGCCCCACAGCAAAAGATTTGAAGGAAGTTGTTTGTGTGGGAGTGTGTCAGTGGGTGTGTGTCGTGATGGCCTCCATGGAAAATAAACCATACCCTGCTTCACAAGAGCTCTATCTGCATGTCTGCTTTTTTCAGAACTGCCTCAGCTTCCAAGAAATCCTCCAAAAATTCCCAGAGACTGGAGGAGTAGCCGCATGAGGTAAATATTTACCGTCCATGCACGTGCCAGCTCCAGATTTCCTCTATTTTACATACACATCGTCAGGAATAAACCACAGATCAGAACTTCAAGTTTCATGAAAACATTCCTGTGTAAGCCGGATGAGTGGGACAGAAGGGGTTGCCATAGCAACAGCTTCTCTCTTTGGCTATCTCCCAGTCCCTTCTCACCATCCACCCCCTCTGTCTGTCTGTGTATCTGTCTGTGTCTCTCTTTCTCCCTCCAAAGCATCGTGGAGCATGCACACAACACACACACTGAAAGTGAACTGGGACAACAGGTACTATCATAGACATGACGCAGCATCAAGAGCATCTCATAAAATATTTAATTCTGACAGAACGAACGTTTAGAGAACGCACCCTCTGATGGCATCAGACCCATGGGGTTAGAGTGTGTTTGTGTGTGTGATGAGCTTCTTACTCAAATTGCCATCAGCGACAGCTATCACATAGGTCTGTTTATTAGGGTTAGGGATGATTCCTTTTCTGTCTGTCTGTGGCTGGGCATAAAACACAATCATCTGGTCATGTGGAAAACATTCAATGCTGGTTTGTGAGAGTTTTTCTCCAAATTTCCTCAGCATCTGTTTTCAAAGTTGTCACTAATCTGACTGTCTGGTGTGTGTGTGCGCGTGTACTCTATTAAGGCTACATTAAGTCATTTTAACTTATTAGGGATATGGAGCTGTCCTACCAGCCCATTGCTGAAGCTGAAAGACAGAAGAATTCTTTTAGATCAAAGGGGTTTGTGAATTAATTCCCAGCACTTCAGCCAATACCTGTGTTTTTGTGAGGCAAGAAAAATTCATGAAATCTCTTTTTCTCAAACACACACACCAGTACAGTGCACTGAACCCAGCTGGGAAAAACCTTTCTTGTTGCCTTTCTCCTATAGAAGTGTCTCATCTAGCTGGAGTATCTGACGTCAGAGCTGTCCGTGAATGAACAGATCTGAGGAAGGGACCATAAAATTTTAATTCAGAGCCAGACAGGGTCTGAAAATTTTATATTAGATTATATTCAACTTTACAGTACATAGTACAAGTAAAAAATGTAGGTTTCTGACCAGATGTGGAACGAGCAGGAGGCTACATGCGATAAGGTGGATAAGGTGGATAAGGATCAGTAGGAATATATACAGAACATTTTAGATTCATACAGGATCTAAATATACATGACAATAAGGCTACATGGGAGTTTAAGATCAGAAAAAGCAGCATGTTTATACACTGTAGATATCTACATTTAAACATAATTACACAGACATAGATGGATAGACAGAGAGACAGACCGTCAGATAGATATACAGATAGAGATTGGTGGAATCCTTCTACCATGTTACAGGGGGACCGAGACACATTTGGGCCCATTCCAAGAGGCCTCCTCACAGGAGGATTAGGAACAGATTAGTTCTTTAAAAATTCTCAGAAATCTGCAGAGGGACTCAGCTTGACTAATACTGATCCACAGAAGAAAAGGGGACCAGAGGTTACATCATAAAGCAGCAGAGACATTTTAATCACTGCAGCCACTGATGAGGGAAAAGGACGGTCTGAGGGTTATAGGCCACACACGTACGAGCACATACAAATCTGCTAAATCTTTGTAAGGACTTTGCGAAGTAATATTTTTGCAACCCCCTCTTACAACAATTTTTTTTGTCTTAAAGATCCCCTATAATGAAAACTTCACTTTGTGAGATTATTTAACATTAATACGAGTTCCCCTAGCCTGTGTATGGCAATATGTATAAATAGTGCTTGGCCATTCTGCTTCATTGTTCAGAGACCAGCAGTTCTCCCTTTATGTCGTCATAAGGGGAAAGGTTACCTACCCTTTCTCATGCTTTGTCCGCGCAGAGAATTTCCCACCTTTCCCCTAGTAAAGTAACTCCGCCGACCATCATGGCTTCCAAACGTGCGAAGCATTGCAGTTGCTCGGTGATTGGTTGTGAAAAAGAGCATCAAATAAGTGTTTTTTTTGTTGCATCATGCAAGACGCTGTAGAAACAGTGGATTTCTTACAATTCTGTCTGGAAAAAAACAGAGTCGACTTCCGACTTCCTGCGCCAACATTGAGGATGGTGAATGGTGTTGATGACATTATTTCCACAAATGCCTGCTCACTTCTATTGGCCTCTCTCTTCCTCATTATCATTTAAAGCAAAACACACACAAAAGCATGGTGGTGGTGGTGGTGGTGGTGGTGGGGGGGGTCTTATTGTGGGACTGGCTTGAAGTGGATATAATTCTGCACCACAGCTGAATTTCAGTAAGACATGTTACATATAGTATTAGGGGACCATTAAGACCTACATAACCTATGGTAAATGCTGTAAATAATAATAGTCCATTTTTACATTTACGCCATTTGGCAGACGCCCTTATCCAGAGCGACTTACAACATGCTCAAGTTACCATCGATGAAGAGATCAATTCTGGTTCACTAGGACCCCCAACTATGAATACATCTATTTTATTCACTCTGTTCACTCAAAGTTCGACAACAAGAAAATTACAATTTAATCTAAATATTCTTTAAAGAGGAAGGTCTTGAGCTGTCGTTTGAAGGTGCTCAGTGACTGAGCTGTTCTGACCTCGAGGGGAAGTTCATTCCACCACCGAGGGGCCAAGACGGAGAAGAGTCTAGATGAGTGTCTTCCTTTTACCTTCAGAGATGGAGGGACCAGGCGAGCAGTACTGGAGGCTCGGAGTATACGAGGTGCAGTGCGAGGTGTAATAAGGGCTGTGAGGTAGGATGGTGCTACTCCATGTTTGGCTTTGTAGGCCAGCATCAGTATTTTGAACCTGATGTGTGCAGCTACTGGGAGCCAGTGGAGGGAACGTAGTAGAGGGGCGGTGTGGGAGAATTTCGGGAGGTTGAAGATCAGTCGTGCTGCTGTATTTTGTATTAGTTGTAGAGGTCGGATGGTACATAGAGGTAGACCAGCTAGAAGGGAGTTGCAGTAGTCCAGTCGTGAGATTACTAAGGACTGAACCAGTATCTGGGTGGCCTGTGTTGACAGATAAGGGCGGATTCGTCTGATATTGTAGAGAAGGAATCTACATGAGCAGGAAAGATTGTTGATGTGAGTTGAGAAGGAGAGTTAGTTGTCTATTGTTACGCCAAGGTTGCGGGCTGTTGCAGAAGGAGAGAGCTGCGAGTTGTCCAGGTAAATAGCAAGATCCTGGTGTGGTGAAGAATCTGCTGGAATGAATATTAGTTCAGTTTTGGTGGGATTGAGTTGGAGGTGATGGGCTACCATCCAAGACGAGATGTCTGTTAGACATGCAGAGATTTTCAAAGCAGCATGTAGATCAGAGGGAGGAAAGGAGAAGAGGAGTTGTGTGTCATCAGCATAGCAGTGGTAGGATAATTTAATAATTATCTGACTATTGTGATGTCCTCAGTTTTAGAAGATTTCATGATCATGTGAGTATAGTTAAACAGAATAAATGCACTCAATAAAAACACTTGATGATTGTGGTGGTGTCATGTCTATCATAATGTCATAATGTCTACCTTGTGTCGAAAATATCCACAAGCTGCAAATTGCGCACTTCTTCATCAGGGACTGCCCTTCATAACGATATTGGGGCAGTGGTAGCCTGGCGGGTAAGTAAGCGGACACGTAATCGGAAAGTTGCTCTGCCCACTTCTCACTAAGGGTGATGGGTTAAATGTAGAGGACATGTTTCATTGTGTGCACCGTGTGCTGCTCTTGCTGTGCTTCACAGCGACTTCGCTTTCGTATTAAATGACTTTTTCGCTTATTACCGCGTAGAGTGTACTGATTTCTAAGGGAAGGTTGGTTCATTATATTCACATATACCCGGGGATAATCTTATCTTATGGCGTGCGTTTAAGCACAGTACATAATGTCTCTGTCCTACAGAGGTAAAACCACATATGCACCATCTGGTGTGGCCTGCTTTGACCGGCCTGCTGCTGGATCTGGGATTGTGTCTGAGGGCTTTGTGTCCCTCCCTTTCCAATGAGACACAGGACTATTTAATCATGCAGACGGAGGAGAGAGGGAGCGAGAGCACTCAACATAATCCCCTCATTCCATATCAGACAGATACACAAGCAAAAACATGCGCATATTTACATACATGCACACACACACACACACACACACACACACACGTATGCAAAAATCCACCCAAACGCACATGCACAAACGAGTCACGCCAACACATACACAGTGATGTGAAAAAGTGTTTGATTTTTCCATGTTAGTCACATTAAAATGTCTCGTATCATTACAAAATAATACATTTTATTTATCATGTTGTCAAAGACAACATAAGTAAACACAAAATGTGTTTTTAACTGAAGGATTGTTTCATTAGGGGAGACCTGCATGACCCTGTGTGACAAAGTCAGTGCCATGACAAGCTGAAACAAACTTAGGTTCTGCAGAAGGACAATGATCCAAAAAACACTAGCAGGTACACATCTGATGAAAACTAATGAAAATTTTAACCCTATTGAGATGCTGTGGAATTACCTTAAAAAGGTGGTTCATGCTTGAAAACCCTCAAAACCCATCAAAACTATGAATGAACACATGTGAACTGAAAACATGTTTTATATTCTAGTTTCTTTGCTCTGATTACTGCTTTACACACTCTTGGCATTCTCTCGATGAGCTTCAAGAGGTTGTCACCTGAAATGCTTCTCCAACAGTCTTGAAGGAGTTCCCAGAGGTGTTTAGCACTTGTTGGTCCAGCTCACCCCAAACCATCTGGATTGGGTTCAGGTCCGGTGACTGTGGAGGCCAGGTCTCCACTTTTTGTTAAGTACATAACTCCACATGTGTTCGTTCATAGTTTTGATGCCTTCAGTGAGAATCTACCAACGTAAATGGTCATGAAAATAAAGAAAACACGTTGAATGAGAAGGTGTGTCCGAACCTTTGGCCTGTACTGTATGTATCACAAATATGCAGAACATGGATTTTGTGTTCATGCAAAAACATGCCCACCTCACAGCACACAGAGAGTATTCATTTGCAAATCTGGTATCTTCCTAATAATAACTTTATTTCTGTCACGTCTACGGACTTACGAGGGAAGGAAGCGCAGAGGTCTGACATGCTGGGAAGGGGTTTTATTATTAAATAAACAATACACAAATAAAAACGGGCGCGGTGGCCGAAAACGATTTAACTTAAATAAGGAACTGAAACTAACCCGTAGGCGTGTGGTGATTGCCAGAACTCAAAACACATGAAATTAAACCAGGTCAAGTTCGTGCAGAGAGTCCACGAAAATGCCAGAGACCCAGAAAGGGCGGAAACTTCCGGCATTTATGGGGCGTCAGGATTTGAGTCAGGTGTGGAGCCCAGCTGCAGGCAATCCTGACAATTTCACTATGTTTCTCCACTTCTTTTTGACTGCAGCAGACATTGAGCTGCACCAGCACCTTCACCGATCTCGTTATTCCACCAGTTATTTCCACTGGCTCTAAAAAATATATAGGGTATGAGACAAGGTTGAAACACACAGCTTGTAAAGAAAGACACAGAGAAAAGGGAGTGCAAAGGACAGAAGGATGTAGGGACGAGGAGAGGGACTTGGCGGTGCCTTTCACCACAATCGCGTTATTTCCAGTCTCTATAAATGAATCGTGTTAATGAAAAAAACAAAACAATGTATTCATTACTTACAGTATGAATTTATGACGGAAATAAAATCATTTATTCAATGGATTTTGTTCTGTTTGTGTGTGTGACATCAGACATCTCTTGGTTTCTCCTGTGCCTGAGCAGCGTGTCCCACTGCCCTCTATCACTGCGGCACATTTTAATTATCCGGGTTCACGGTTTGTCCCTCTGCCGTTCTGTTTCTTGCTTTGTATCTGCACGCGTAAGGCCGTGAATGTCAGTTTCACGCTCATTCTTCTGGTTTGCCTCCTCCATGACCGCTCACGCCTGTTTTTGTCCTCCAGGTCAGCTCCTGTCACTCTCTCTGTCTCCCGTCCTCTCTCTGCATCGGGCTGCACTGGCCTTGCCTTCCACCCAGGTCCTGTTGCCAGGGAAACGCGGTTTGAATTCCGCTCACAGTGTCACCTCCAACCCCTGTGGCCCCGAGTGGAGGTTTCCATTGGCTGGGGCAGTCCAGAGAGAGAGAGAGAGAGAGAGAGAGTGATAGAGGGGGGAGGGAGGTTTCCTCCTCTAACGCAGGCCTCTGTGAGCTGAATGTAATGTAGCAAGGAGAGAAGGGGGGTTCTGCAGTCTCCACCCAGTTCCTCAGCCTCCCATTCAGAAACTGCAGGCAGGAATCTCATTCACAAACACCACCACCATCCACAGCAGCGACCCAGCACTGGCTCTCAAAAACAGAGAGAGGGGTTTCATGCACGGTTTTCATATTGCACATGCACACAGGGCGTTAAATGACATGTATTCTGTAATTGCTTCGTTTCATTTACGATGTGATGTTTTTTTTTTTAACTGTATTACAGGAGATTGCATCATAATCAACATACACCAAGAGCATTTGTGTACCCATTTCACAGCCCTTTCATTCATTTAGCCTTTCCTGCATTCATTCATTATTCAGTGTTCAGATAGCGAGGCTCCTGCACTCTTATTTCATCAGATCCTGTTCTCTCCCACCCTGGGAGGACGGACTCGGATGACACATCCCACATGCTGGGCATCCAGTGTTATCCCTGACAACAGCAGCCCTGATCCCAGATGAACTGGGACCAGTTTATGTGTGCAGTATTGTGTGCAAACAACAATACTACTCCAATCAAAGCCAGAAATAAAGCGTGAAAAAGGAACAAAAGCTTTCAGCATTTTTCAAACCAGCTAAAAGGGGCATTTACATAAAAGCACATTATGAGATTTATGCACACTGTGCTGTTCCTGTTTCAAAAGGGTTCAGATTATTTGTTCAAAAATAGGCCTTAATAGTTCAATCCAGACATGTGCTGACTGGGTGACTCCAAAATACCACCACCAAAATAGCACTTTGATATCCAAAAATAAAATATCCTAACATCTACCAGACGATTGTGTCGTAGATATTTTCAGCATGTTGCATCTCGGTTGTTCACTGGTCCACCCTTTGTAACTTAAACTTGCAACTGTCTAGTCTTTTCTTAGGTTTAAGGGTTCTTATTTTACCTGGGTTCAATCCCAGGGCTATGTGATCTATTCTGTGTCTGAACGAGCACTGAACACCTCATTCCAGAATTAGGAACTGGAATAGAACAGAAACACATTTCTCATCAATTCAAGAATATATAAAGCATTTTAAGTGCCAGTGTGTTCTATTTAGGGAGATATTTTGTCAGAAATGTAAAATAGTAGTTTCAGAGGAGTATGGGTTCAAGGCTGCTGTTGGTGTGTTGGTTAGCAACGTGGTCTCATGCCCCCAAGGCTGTGAGTTTGAATCCCAGGTCAGACCTTGTGTGCAGAGTTTGCATGCTGGCACAGGGTTCCTCTGGGTTCTCCGTTTTCCTTCCGCCGCCCAAAAGCGAATTGACTTTGAATTGATCACAACTTTGGTTCATGACATTAAATTAATGTCATGAATTCTGTTAAAAAAAAACAGAAGCACGTATCACTGAAGACAAACCAGTTCCATTAGGAAGATGCAAGTGGTATGAAGTGACAGGATTTGTTATCAGACCAGTTTTCAGTTTTATGATAGTAAAAAAAAAAACTAACTCCACTAGTAAAGGAGTTCCTTCCTTTACTTAATTGCTTCTGTAGATTTAATACAGTTGTAAACTGAGAGGAAAGGCACATTCTGTACTTTAGTCTTGTATATCCGTACATATTTATCCACTCATTAGTCAAAATGAATACAACAGCCTAACCATAACCCCCATGCTAGATGTTTCATACTGCATCATGGCAAAACTGACCTGCCCACGAATACAACGGGTCATACATCCACAGTGTGATTTCATCATTTTAGATTCACATTGCAGACTTAATGAAAGATTTTTCTTTTACCTCACATTGCCACAGACAATAAATCGACAGTAAATGTAGTGAATTTAGTTAATTTATCAAAAAATCTGCATGGAAAGTACCTTTTTGCTGGACCTGCTATGATTTGTTGACAACCTTTAAAATTGAGTTCAAATTTAATTTAATGCATTTTGGCGTAATTTTCCAATTAAATAATTTTTCTTTACAGGAGGACAGGCTGATGTCATTAGCGTCAAAAGGTCCAAAATGCCCATCATCACATCTTCTCGCCTCTATTGTTGCCGTGGCCTCCTTTGACTTGACGAATGATGGCAGCAGCCCCTGTTAATGCCTGTAATGAGCCTGGGGATAAATGAGATTAGGCGGAACGGGACAGCCCCTCTGGGAGAACCTCTGCATGTTCCCCGCCCCGCGTTACACCGAGTTGCTAAAGCCGAGTTGTTTCGACTGCATGGTCATCATCTCACCTCCCAACCTCTCAGCAGTAATTCAATTCAACCATTTGACATCATTCTTGCTCTTAGTTTTTTTTTTTTAATTTATTATTATTCTGTCACAGTTGAAGAAAGCTGGATCGGTTTACATTCCTGCGAGCATTTATCCCGACATCTTAAGAATGTTAAGAAGCCGGCCTGATTACACTGGTATCTTAAAATAGAGGCGAGGGAGGTAAAACCCAGACCCGGTTAAATCAATTAACGCTCGGCGAGTGAACTCTTTCAAGCAGAAACAAGGCTGACCGTGGGCCTGAAGCCTGTGTGTGTGTGGGTGGGCAGCGCTGTGCATGTTGTGGGGGGCTCGAGTGCGAGCGTGCACTCTGTTTATCACACCAAACTGTGGGTATGTAGGGCATTACGCTTGCATGTGAGGAGAGGGAGACACGTGCCTCTCCAACGGAACGCCAGAACCCCCCCGCCATCTCCACCTCTCTCAGGGGGAGGGTAAAGAGCCCGCTGCAGGGATTTCGAGCCACATTACACGCATGTCATTCAGCAGCATGAATTTAAATGGACACGGTTGGCTCTGAGAAAGGTCGCCCTGAGTGGACGCGCTCTCTTTCGCTCCTTTCCGTCTCCATCTCTCCCTTTGCACATGCACACACACACACATGGACACACACACACACACATGCACACAGAGGACAAAGACTGCAGTCAATTAAAGAGCCGTGCAGTGAGCACCGGTCAGCCTGTCAGGGACTCTGCAGCCGCTGCGCTGGCCCATTAGAGCAGAGAGAGCCCCTGTCATTCCCTGACACAAATTTCAAAGGCCCACAGGTGATGCTGTGCATACGTAAACAGCTGCACGTCCCCCGGCAGCTCAACAGCGCCACCAGCAGCCGGCACACTGCACCCTCACTGCGCTGCACACTCCACACCATATTTCGTTGATTGTATGTCAAGCCTTTCTCACTTGAATGGGTCACACACTTTATTCTGTGTGATTTTAGAGTTTCAAGTACTGCCAGATGGACTCACAATGCAGATTTAATGAAGGAATTTAGTTTTGGACTCACCTTGCTACAGATATGCACAATAAATGCGGTGAATTTATTGAGCACACAGTGTCGTTCACAATTATAAATGTGCATGAAAAAGATCTTTATTGATTACTGGATAATGCTTGGTCCTGACATGCAGCGCTCGAGTTCACAAGCAATATTATACTGCCCCCCTGTGGACAGCTCTCTTACCTTGTATCTAGTTTCTGGTTTCAGCTGTGTGCATCTTTATTTTTTACATTCAGAGCATGAAGAGCTGGTCAGACAAATGCATGCTTTATCATTGTTGTTTGTATTATTAATATTATTGTATTTGTAGTAGTACTACTTCTTGTGGGGCAGTGCTGGCCCAGCGGGTAAGGAAGCGACCCCGTAATCGGAAGGATGCAGATTCGAATCTCAAGCCGCCAAGGGGCCACTGATGCGCCATTGAGCAAAGTATCGTCCCCACACACTGCTCCCCAGGGTCTTTCATGGCTTCCCACTTCTCACTGAGGTGATGGGTTAGCTTACAGTGCTATAGTGTTGGACCATCATAAGATCAACATCAAGGTGAAGCCGTGATGGGGCTACCCTGAGGGAGTGTATCAGAACATTGACAGTCAGTTTACACTTTTCTAAAGTTGCAGTGACATGTGATCCAATATATCTGCCAATCCAATTAACTCTTACACAATGTGCAATGCTGCTGGATCCAATATGGCCTTTGTTTTTATCTAGTTTTACATTCATAAATGTATGTCTGACTCTCTATGCAGTTGTAGCATAAGCAATTTCCTTCGGCATTAATTACTGAATCTGATTCAACCCAGATATATTGGATTTTGTCTCATTGCTGAAATTACATTAGTGAGCACATGTCATCTCATACAGACAGGTAAGGTCATATAGTAAAGCTCATGCAAAATCTTTGAATCCAACCCTGTGCTCATGTTGTTTAGACATGCAGGTTAGAGGAAACTGGTCGTCATGTGGAGGGTGTTTGTGGTGTTTGGAGCCTTAGAGTTTGGTAGTGGGGCTTGGGAAATGGGAATGTTATGAAATCAGGCTTGAATTCAGTCTTGTAACTATAGTTAGGGTGTGTATAGTTCATTCATTCACAGCATTTATCAGACGCCCTTATCCAGAGTGACTTACAATCAGTAGTTACAGGGACAGTCCCCCCCTGGAGCAACTTAGGGTTAAGTGTCTTGATCAGGTAGTAAGTCGGATTTGAACCTGGGTCTTCTGGTTCATAGGCGAGTGTGTTACCCACTAGGCTACTACCACCCTGATGTGTATAGTATAGTCCACTGGAGCTATAATCATGTAGTAACCAATGGCCATACAGGTCTGAAATGATCAGTTTTGTCAAGACACGTTTTGTCTTTTGTGCTCTTTAGACTTGTGTCGACAGTCTTACAGTGTTGGACCATCATAAGATCAAGGTGAAGCCTTGAGGGGGCTTCAGAACATTGACAGGTGTATAAGGAGTCAGTTTAAACTTTTCTAAAGAACAATAACTCTTATGTCAGAGCTAAAAAATGTGCACACCACTGACAGTTGAAGGTTTCATATTTTAAACAGGCCTTTGTTTTGTGCAGGAAAATGAGGAACCTCCATCAACTCTAAAATAATAAGCCATTCAAAAAAAAACCTGAGTCTTTATTAAAAGGAAGAACCAGAAGAGGTTAAAATGATGATTGGGTAGCAGTGCGAATATATCAACTTGTTTTGCAAAGTGTTTCTGTATTTTCTACATTCATAGCATGAGTCTAGATTACAGAGCCTCAGACTGTTGTTGCTTTAATATGGATTCCCCCCCCCCAAGAACCTCTGAGCATGCCTGGGCGCCTCCACATCCCAAGTCAGGAGACATATTTAATTCAGCTGAAGTCTTGATGCACTTCAGTGCCTTGACAGTTGGTTGGAGAGTACAGCGTATCTGTTGCTGTTTGTTACTCTTACTCGTGTAGATTTTCCTCCATGGTTTCTGACATAGAATACGGAACACTTTCCTCCGCAAACCAGAAAATTTTGATGAATGTCTCTACTGAACAGCAGTTGTTGATTGTGTAAATGAAGTGTAAATGTTCATTAACCATGGCGTTGCACAGCCTAGTCTTTTTTTCTAATTTAATATTCAGATTTACACCTGTAAAGGGAATATGATATCGAGAGAATTTCCAGTGTAGAGGTTGTGTTATGGCATCAGCAGTCGGTGTGACACCAATCCAAAACACATCATTCCACTTTATTACACTACCATTGTAGTAACATGTGATCCAATATATCTGCCAATCCAATTAACTCTTACACAATGTGCAATGCTGCTAGATCCAATATTGCATACTTACTATTTAGTTCTTATTTTATCTCTTTTTACATTCATAAATGTATGTCTGTCTCTCTGTGCCTTTGTGCTTTGTAGCATAAGCTTGTAGTTCGGCATTAATAAAATTTTGACACTCTGATTCAATCCAGATATATAA
Source organism: Denticeps clupeoides (assembly GCF_900700375.1). Classification (NCBI taxonomy): domain Eukaryota; kingdom Metazoa; phylum Chordata; class Actinopteri; order Clupeiformes; family Denticipitidae; genus Denticeps; species Denticeps clupeoides. Next base: position 35,985,440 of record NC_041708.1, read on the forward strand.
ATCTAAAGTGTCTTTTGTCTCATTGCTAAAATTACATTAGTGAGTACATGTCATCTCATACAGACAGGTAAGGTCATATAGTAAAGCTCATGCAAAATCCTTGTATAAACTACATGAGCACAGGGTTGGATTCATGCAGGTTAGAGGAAACTGGTCATCGTGTGAAGGGTGTTTGTAGTGTTTGGAGCCTTAGAGTTTGAAGTGGGGCAAATGGGAATGTTATGAAATCAGGCTTGAATTCAGTCTTGTAAATATAGTTAGGGTGTGTATAGTCCACTGGAGGTATAATCATGTAGTAACCAATGGCCACACAGGCCTGAAATGATACGCTTTGTCAAGACATGTTTTGTCTTTTGTGCTCTTTAGACTTTAGACTGTTTTGTTTATGAGCCACGAACCCCTCCCACGTGACCATGGTGCACGTGCAGGAACATGGCAACTGCACAAAAAAAAAAAAAAAAAACTGCCACTTCTTTGATAGACACGGTGGCCACCTGCACAGGTGTAAACTGCCCTTCGTTGGCTTCAAATTCCACATTCACCAAAACGTTAAGCCTGTAAAAAAGGAGATTACACCAAACACAAAAAAGCAAAAACACATGGGGGGGGGAGGGGAAAAAAAAAAAAAAAAAAAAAAAAAAAGCAAAATCACAGAAACCATTTTATTGAGGATCTGTTATATTTGTACGTACACATTTGTTGAAAGTAATGATGTTATAGGCATGATTTTTCAAAGACAACTGCTTTGGTTTGTTTCAAAGGAATTATTGTTAACTGCACAATCAGGATGTCAACCTGGTCAGTTCAAAAAACCAGATGACATTACCGTATACACTGATTTTAAGGCATTTGCATTTGGCATGCAGATTTCATTCAGGGCCCAAGTGTTACTGGGGCGGGTTTACAAGGAGAAAAAAAAAAAAAAAAAGATAGCAAAACATAACCGTAACACTCACCCCCATTTCCAAAAACGTTCATTTTTCATGGAACTTAAAACCCCTCAAAATCACACAAAAGAACAACACTCTTAATTCACAACTCACACCACACACTTCCACATCCCACAAAAATATATATTCACAAAACAGTCATAACATATTAACCACAACAGTCTACATCTATAATAATTGTTGCAAACGATTAAGTAAAACATCTCAGAGGCCACACTGGTTTGTATTGCTGCAGTCCATGATTAATTCATAAAAAAATAAAAATAAAAAAAAAGCATTAAGGCATTATTGCCCAATGCATGACAAATGCAAACACTTACTGATACAGTAAAAACTATATCATATTTACATGAGAAGAAAAAAAAAAAAATCACAGAAAAAAAGAAGACAGAGTCTAAATAAGGAAGACAGTGCTTGGTTGGGGTTTACAAATAAAATAGTCAAATTATCCATACTCAATAACTTACTAGTTTAACAAACAGAATGCATTCAGGCACATTATGGAGACCCCGGTATGGGTCGTTGTATTTGATTACATAGTACTGGCACTCTGGCCCCACGGGTAATGGGGTAGTCCAGGCACACCTCTACCAAAAAACAGGGGCGCCAACTGAGCTCCCAGTCCCAGTACAACAAACATACTCCAATACACTGAAAGAGTAGATATTACATAAATCACCCTTTACCATTGCTTCCTCACAAATTTTATTACACGCACAAACATACCCAAATGCAAAATAGAAAACGGGAAAGTAAAAAAATTAACGGCGAAAACCTCACTTGTATAAGCACATCGCATGGGATCACATGTGGAAGGTCCAGTGGATCAACCTGCTTCTCTGCTTGAACGGAGGCTACTGCACATTACATCATGGGCTGAGTATCACCCGGCCCGTCTCACAGCCAACCTAACACACACGTTCCACCCGTGTCTCTCTCTCTCTCTCACACACACACACACACACACACACACACAGGTTCCTAATGAGAAACAGCTCAACCAAGCACAACCACAATCATTTATCCAAAACCAAAGCGCTGCAAACAATAAACACGAACGCAATACAAAGGTCAGGTTAAAATATAAATTTATAGATGCTTAATGGAACAAAGTAAAGTAAAAAATTATAAAAACAATGAGGTGAAGGCCCCATAATGGAGAAGAGCTACCTGCACACCAGTTAAAAGTTTGGACACGCCTGCTTATTGGAGGCTATTTTGAAGAATGGAATAAAAAGAAACACCTAGTAGGATTTTTCACTGAAGAAAACAAGTCTTCAGAGTCTTCCTCTGATCATGACAATCAGTGTTCAATACAGGAACTCTTTCAGGACTGTCTGAAAACAGTCCCCGTTGTCTAACTGAAGGTGGTGAAGAGAAGCCAAGAGTGCGAAATGTTGCCATCGCAGTAAAAGCCTCAAATATGAAGCTTTATGCTTTGTTTACATTTATGTTAGCTACCGAGCCTCACGCGTTATACCACAGTTTTGGAACTTCCATTTTGTCATTAATGAGGAGGTGCGTGGCTGGTGGTAATGGTCCTGTTGACATGTTGACTGCAGTTTGTTAGCATTTTTTGACATTTGTTCACTCAACAAAATGTTTAATGGGATCGAACATGCAAACTAGCAATGGGTCCTTAATAACTGGAGATCTGTGTTCGATTTGGGTTCTTGAGAAGCTATGCTATCATGTTAATAGATGAAAAAGGTGTTTCCTATCGGTGCTTCTGCTCACATAACATAATAATCTGGAGAAAATGTGTCTGGAACGATCAAATTTCATCCCACGTAACACCTGACAATTCCAGTGAGCTTTTCACCAAAGGAACCCAATATATGACCAAAACCACACACCAGGTATGCTAACAAACCACATGTAGAATGCCAACAGCTCTTAGTTTGTCTATAAAGAATCCCTGGCATCTTATCACAGAGGAGGAGGCTGTGGCCATCAAACCTGAAAACAGTTGAGATGTTAACGTGGTAAGAATTGGGTTTAAAAACGAATGCTCGGAACGGCATCGCTCAGTGCCGGGGCAGCAGGGGGATGTTCGGCCGTGGGAGGAAGAGGGTGAGTGTGCAGTTCCAGGTCAGGAGGGTCTCCTGCCCACTAAGACCAGATGGGCTGTGGAGACCCGCAGGTGCTACAGAAGGCTCGGCTCAGGTCACCTCGGTGGGTCAGGAGCGATAGAACTTCTCATTGTAGCGGTGGATGGTGACGCATCCATGGTAGGAGATGGGGCGGGGCATGGCGGCCACGCCTGTGACGATGCCCGTGGCGGGGTCGTAGCACAGGATGGTGTCTGATGCCTCGCCGTTCTCACCGCGTCCACCCAGGATGAAGATTTTCCCGTTGCACACGGACATGCCACAGCTCTCCTGAGGGGACAAAATATCATAAACATTTTTAAACACACCAAAATTCCCATCAAATCAAAACAAATCGACGCTGTTCAGACATCTACCTGTTTACTGAAGGTCTGAACCACGTGCATCCAGTAGTCCTCTGTGGGGTCGTAGCAGTAGATGGATTTGGTCAGACCACCGCACACATAGATAAGGTTGTTGAGGGACACTGCAGTAATGCAGCGCTTAGCGATGGGGATGTTTGCCCGTAGCAGCCAGGTGTCAGTCTCTGGATCATAACACTGGACCTGAGGCAGGAATAATACAAGATGTAGAACAGATTATATTACAGAACAAAAAAAAAAAAACACACCAGACTGCAAATACAAGTTGGACAAACTGTCATATTGCGAAACAAGGAAACTCGTGAGCAGGAAGTTATTTTAGATTTACTCACAAGGAACTGGTAGCAGAACAGATCCAAGTTCAGCAGAAGTATCATTGTGTGTCACATGCTTTTAAGTTCCTTGGAAGAGGCCTCAAAACCACATCCCCACTTTTTGTGTCTGTTTGTTGAAGCAAACATTTGGGTGAAGAATCTCTGTCTGAATTTAGGTGACCAGGGTAGCTTTGAAAGAACAAGGCCTCTTAAAAAACCCAGAGCCAGTCCCCAGAGGGTTTAGATGTGGACTTTTAAAGAGACAGGGCTTTTATGTTTATTCCCAGCCCGTACTCCCAGATGAGGGCCCTTAAAATAGAAAACCCTTGTGTGGATATCAGTAGGATTCCACAGCCTCGCACACAGGAACATAAAAGGAGCAAAAGGCTAATTCTGGATCCAGCACCCACACCCGGCTGGAAACCTTTCTCCAGGAGTCAGCTCGAACGTGCACAGCAAAGGACACATGGCAGGCTTCGGGGACTTCATCAATATTGTCCCACCCCCTTCCTGTAGGGGGGGGATCCAGGAAGTAGCAGCGCAGGCCGTGCCTCAAAATACCAAAAGAGAACCATAAACCCCGATCCCACTGAACGCGACACTCTCCGAGTGTTGCCGCGGGGTGTTTTTTATTATGGCTGTTCGCCACTTCTGTCGGCTGGAGGGAGATCCACGGAATTTGAAACATTTTGGTCGTTTGTTTAAAAAAAAAGTTATAGTGTGTAAGAATAAGAAGTAAAGGGATGCACTCGCCCGGGCGGCCCTCAGCCGCGCCACGCGTCGCTTTACGGCTATAGCAACTGCCAACAACAGGGACACCTGGAGAACATATCACAGCGGCCCTGACAGAACCAGGTCAGATGGACGTTGCGCGAGTCCACCAGCAGGGGGCGTTGCTGCTGCTGCTTCTCCGCTCCCCCTGCCCCCGCGGCACAGCTCAGCGAAGGTCTAAAGTAAACAGCCGTCTCGCATCGCAACAATGGAAGGAATCTGACCGTTGGCAGATTCCGGCGATATGATCCTCGGGGCGACCGGGGGCCCTTTTCTTTCTTTCTTTCGGTCGGTGTCTCTGCTTCTTTATCTCACAGGTGGACTCTCACGCTCACCGACCTGTAATACTGCGACACACCGCATCTCCACATCATGTCAGGCCGAGTCCCTCATATATAACGTCGTTTAGAGAAAAGCTCTGTGGCCACGCCGCGATGTGCATCATTTCTGTGGCCAACCACAACAGTGGAATCTAATAATCTGCCGGAGATGATGACACACTGAGGATTCACTCAGACGATCTTAGAATAATCTGAGTTGGTTCCTCAAGAATGCAAATGACTAGGACAAGCATGGGCGTCATCTCGGAACCGCTAATGGCTCGTTGTTTACAGCCTGTCTTTACCATGGTTTACATGTGTTCGGGGCTCTATGAAAGATCACGTATGTTTACAGAATTTATCAGACGCCCTTATCCAGAGCAACTTACAATCCGTTATTTACAGGGACAGTCCCCCCCTGGAGACACGCAGTGTCCTGCTCAGGGACACAATGGTAGTAAGTGGGATTTGAACCCGGGTCTTCTGGTTCACAGGCGAGTGTGTTACCCGCTAGGCCACGACCACCCTGATCTTTCTCCAGTCATCAAGGTGTGTGCCAGCTCTCTTACCTTGTCCGAGCAGGTGTTGTCATCGGGCCCTCCGCCAATCACAAACAGCTTGTTGACGCAGCTGGCGACGGCGGGGGAGCTGATGGCCTCCTTCATGGGCGCCACCTCAGTCCAGCGGTTGGAGAAGGAGTCGTAGCACTCCACGCTGCTGAGGCGAGACTGTCCGTCGTACCCGCCCACAGCATACACCTGGGTGGGAAAGAGGTCACGCTCAGCCTTTTTACACAGCTGGGCTTCACATAGCAGAATTGGAAATAAAGTCCACACGAGTTCTATTGTTCATTATTGTATTGATTTTCAAAAGCAAAAAATGCGTTTTTAATTAGTAGTTTACTGGCTTCATAAGAGAATACATATACTGTTCATACAATCTTATTAACACCATCTCTGGACTTGATTTATTGAATCATAGGCCCAGTATGCAGCCCTAATCGGAATATTTGACCGTTACAGACAGGAAAAAGGTCAAGGTTCACACAGAAAAAAAAAAAAAATTCCCTGAAGTGGCAACTGCTGTAAGGTGAAAAATGTAAGATGTATTATATTCCCCGGTGAAGTCAGCATTTATAATATTAAATACAATTTTTAAAAAAGCATGTTTCTTTCATTTTTAATATTTAACAAAACCAGGAGTGAGTTGCAGTCAACTTTTAGTGCATATCTGACTGTTTGATACCACAGTGCTGGAATACATTTAATCTCTGTAGAGACAACAAAGAGTAGCATGGGTCATTTCTCAATGGACCCAAACTGTAATTTAAATAATGAAATTGCAGCATGTCCATTGTATTATGAAATGAGTACGTAGGAGACAGCAGACAGGAAGTAAGTTGAACATAATGATCGGCATTACTTCAATTGCCATCTAAACACACGCTTTTAACTCACGCTGCACCTTTCGTCCTTCTCCCCTTTAACCCAACACCAGCGGCACCTGCTCACTCTTGGGGCGATATTGTGGAATGATAAGTCTTCGTGTGTCTCCGCTGTGCGTGGGGGAGCCGAACAAATCGGCGGAGACAGTCTGTCTGCCTCGCCCTCCCCACGGGCCAAAATAAAAAGAGCTGTTTACACCGTGACTTCGCTTGTAATTAAACTCAGCCTTTCATTGGTCTTTGGCCTCAAAGAGAATAGATGGCCCTCGCAAATTAATATGTTGAAAGACGTCCTCGCAAACAATGGGACGTCTATCTATGATTCCACCCCGCACATCCCACACTTCCATGTCACTTTAAGCCGTACAAGCTTCACACATTGTCACCCGCCTCGCTAGACGGCAAGCGTTGAAAAGGCCAGTGGAGCGGTTCGAGGCTGGAAGGCTGAGCTGTAAACATGTTTACTAAAGGAATACGGCCTAAAACAGGTCAGGCGAGAGGCGGGGCCGGAACATCGGTGCTAATACGCCACGTGTGTCAGGAACACGCTCCCCGTACGAGCTCAGAGCAAGTGCCGGCATACATTTTCCTTCATCGCGCTACTATTGTTCGCATTTCGGCCTTTTACAGAGCAGGGCAGTGTGGACGGGACCGGACGAATTAAACTTGGTTTTTTTTTTTGGCTCATAGACGTTCATTCCTTTTTAAAAAATGTCAAAACACAGCGGCAGCCAGACTCAGGGGGTCTCTGTAAATGTTCCCTTACGCTCAAACAGTTGGTACTTGGTAATGCTTGGCTAAGAAGCTGTGCTATAGACGCCAGGGATTGGGGCGGTGGTGGCCAAGCGGGTAGGGAACCGGCTCCGTAATCGAATCCCGATCCGCCGAGCTGCCACTGAGCAAGGCACCGTCCCCACACGCTGCTCCCCGGGCGCCGGTCATGGCCGCCCACTGCTCACCAAGGGTGACTGTTTAAATGCAGAGGACACGTTTCGCTGGGTCACCGTGCACTGTGCTTGCTGTGAATCACAATGACCATCACGTCACTTCATATGTTTGAGGCATCATCAAGATGCTCAAGTTCTTTAATTTAAAAAAGTGCCGATAATCTACCAACATGTTTGCTTTTGAGCTGAAAAATGATCTGACATGTGGACAGACACGGGTGATGAAGTAGGGTGTTTGACAGCTGTCATCGCTCTCGCGGTTTTAAACTCTCTATAAAAACACCATTAAAAAGATCACGTCCTGGGTGACAGAAATAATTACTCACCTTCAAGATACAGATAGCTAAGAAGCGATTTTGCTTTTGTCTTTTTATTTATGCGAATCCCGAGGACGCCTTGGACACCACGTGCAACATCTATTATAGCGCTCGGTCCTCTTCTCTGCTCAGCGCTAGAAATTAACTGGTTCATCTACATTCACAGTCGTGGTGAAATACACCATAAATCACAGCCGTCACCGCCTACCACCCGAAATCGATCTGAATTGTCGTTCGTGAAGGAACAGTGGACGGACTACAAACCGCTCCCCGAGCGCCAGGTGATGGGGTAAATGCAGAGGACACATTTCGGTGTGTCACCGTGTGCTGTGCTGCAGTGTTTCACAATCACTTCACGATCAAGAGCTTCTAATCTGTTTTTTCTGCTGATCTATGGACAGACGTCCCATCAATCCACACATTAAAATTGCAGACCACAGCACGTCAAAGAGAGCGGCATCCTGCCGTGTCCCCGGGGCTTTTTCTCTCCTTTCAGAGAGAGGAAGTCAACAGAAGGAAGTAGACCTCCTTTAATCCCACCATTCCGCGGCAGCACTCACAGAAGTTAAACACACGGCAGGCTGAAGATGGGATGATGGTGTCACCACCGCTCACAGCCTTTCACCTTATTTATGGCCTTATTTAAGTTCCTCTGATCTATTTGTGCTTGATTTCCGTACGGAGGCGGTAGAGACAGAGTTACAACTCGGCCCAGTTGGGAGTTGAGCAAGTGTTGCCGCACGTCAAATCAGTTGTCATTAAATCAGCTTTAATTACATGCTGAGGGCAAATTACAGGAATCCCACGTATTACCAAGCAACACGGTTTCAGCGGTGATGAAATCAAAGTCAGACGTTCCAAGGAACTTGACTCATTCCTACCGGTTTCAGAGACTGAGGGTGCTTGTTTAGGAACAAGATTTATAATAAATGATCGAATAAATGAAAGAATCTGATGACAACCGCACAGTTCCGTATTACAGTTTTGCGCAAACTGCTTTTGTTCAGCAAAAACAGGACCTACTCGAGTTTGTGGAAATGTTGCCTGGGGCCTGTACTTACATTTACTTATCACTTATCGGACGTCCGTCTCCAGAGCGACTTGCAACCAGTTGTTACCGGGACAGGGGGACACAATGTGGGGTTTGAGCCCTCGACTGCGGTTGCCAGGTTCATGTGGGAGTGTGTTTTTAAAGGCACAAAGCACTACTGTGTCTCCTTAACTAAAACCTAACAGCTTGAGCGCTGCGGGCCAGCTTAACAAGTGGCGGATTGCTGTTATTGGGTGGTAGTAGCCTAGTGGGTAACACACTCGTCTATGAACCAGAAGACCTGGGTTCAAATCCCACTTACTACCATCGTGTCGCTGAGCAAGACACTTAACCCTGAGTGTCTCCGGGGGGGACTGTCCCTGTAACTACTGATTGCAAGTCGCTCTGGATAAGGGCGTCTGGTAAATGCTGTAAATGTAAACGTTAATCCGTCACCACAGGGACACAACAGGAACATTTCCAGTTTGCTGCCTCAGACAGATGTGGGGTAAAAGTGAAGCAAACTGACTCACTGGGTGGAGTGAGCAAATTATGTCACTGCCTCACATGCCATGGCTTTAAAAAAAAAAAAAAAAAAAAAAAAAAAAAAAAAACCCTGAACGCTATAACTCTACGCAGCTCCTGGGGGACCTCGTACAGTCGAAGCATGCGCGGTGGTCCTGGATAATTGAGGTGCTTTGGGATTTTACACAATTTTACACAACAACGTTAATCTTCTTATTCCTTACGCATCCAACTTGTTTAATTGAATCCTTTTGTGCCACATAAAAATGCAAGTGACGCAAATGTACAGGCTCAACGATCAGCTGCAGCGATTGAAAAACCAACGTGTGTGTGTGTGTGTGTGTGTGTGAGAGAGAAAATGGAGATTTCTAGGGTTTTCTTCAATGGGTAAGAGAATCCAGTGAAGTTCTATTAATGTCTGTGGAATACAGAAGTCAGTGCCAACTTTACTCAGGTCAAGTTCCCCCGGGAGACACCTGCCATCGCTCTGAAATGAATAACATTTAAAATGGGGGGTCACCTTCCCCAGCAGGACGGCCATCTTGTGACGCCAGCGGCCTTTGTTGAGGGAGGCCACTCTGATCCAGATGTTGAGCTGCGAGTTGTACATCCACACATCCCTGCTGTTGATACGGCCCCCTGGGAACGACACGGCACAGGTCAGTAACAGAAATGTGGACGAGGGACTGGACAGACAGGGACATTAATCACGGGAGGACACCGGACTTGTCGGAAAGCGGCAACTCTTTCCCTTGGATGATTCAGGTCGCAAAGTCATGAACTCAATTCAACCCAACAAAACGTACTTATGAAAGTGTGTGTGTGTGTGTGTGTGTGTGTGTGTGTGTGTGTGTGTGTGTGTGTGTGCGCACTCTCTTGTACTTTTCCGTCTGCGTGTGCAAACTTATGAATCATAAGTGCCGCAACGTTCGAATGACCTCAGCCATTTAGAGACAGGAAAACCCAACCCTTGCGCGAGCAAAACATGCAAATGCCTTGACAGCTATGCAAAGCTCGGTGAAAAGCCAGAGCACTCTGCCCCAGTCAGGGATTTTACCAACTGAACAACGGCCCAAACCGTAACGCCGTTTCCTGCGCGCGCTTTTCTGCGCAGTCAGCACAAAAAAAAAAAAAAAAAAAAAAAAAAATTATAATAATAATAAAAACTCAGCGCGCTCATCCGGTTTAGCATCTCCTAACTGGATTTTAATGCAAGGCGGGCCGCTGCCAAATACATTCTCAGAAAAGGACCCCTCACGCCGCGGGCTGAGGCATGTGACCATTTCGGGTTTTAAAGGGGGGAGGGGGGGTGAAGGAATGTGCAGAAAGACACGAACCCCCTCACACCTCACGTGCGTGGTAGTAGGGTGGTAGTAGCCTAGTGGGTAACACACTCGCCTATGAACCAGAAGATCCAGGTTCAAATACCTCTTACTACCATTGTGTCCCTGAGCAAGACACTTTACCCTAAGTTGCTCCAGGGGGGTGACTGTCCCTGTAACTACTGATTGTAAGTCGCTCTGGATAAGGGCGTCTAATAAATGGCGTAAATGTAAATGTAAATGTGCGTAACGGCCGCCGCTCTGGCCGTATCGCCGGCTGCGGATATAACAGGGTTCCTTTCATCTGGATCATTTAACACGGCCCGAGCCGGCGACGCCCCGCATTCTCACAGGGACAGGAATTATGTTAATGCGTCGACTTGTCATCCTCAGGACTATAAATTTCTGGAAACCGCGCCTGGCCGTGCATCGCGTGGCGATGGGCGCATGTTTTAATGCAACGGGGAGAAACAAGCGGAAAGCTGGGACGGGCTGGAGGCGGATCGAGAGATAAAAACAGCAGGAGAGAGAGAGAGAGAGAGAGAGAATGGGACGGAGGGAGGGACTTATAGGGAGCTGCTCTGGGGCCACGTGAGCGCTTGGCACATGGTGGACGTAAACAGATCTCTCAAAGATATCTCCGCCTCCTCAAGAGCCTGTTTTCCCCACTCTCAGTTTCAGTGCGGGTCTATCCATCCATCCATCCATCTTCTTTCTTTTACGAGCAACTTTTCTTTCAAGCCGGTCTCATAAATATACTGCGTTCACATACCATGTTTCAGACTTGCCAGAACTGATGACAAGAGAAATGTGAAACTGGGTCATGGAATGACGGCTAGAAAAAAAAACTAAAGAAAAAAAAAACAGCAAAAGAGAAGCGAATAGAAACGGGAGATGAACGCATGTGCGAGAAGGAAAGTTCAATATTCCAAACAATACACTGGCAGAAACTGGAATCTCGTTTCCTTTGTCAGTCCGAAGCGGAGTCCAATGATAACAACGATCCCAGACCCCAGCGCCTTCACATCCAGGATAAATGTTGATTTGTTCTTTAATGTCAGTAGGGGGGGGGGGGGCAGGTAACTGAGAATATATCTTACACACACACACACACACACACACACACACGCTTTACCTGACACCAGGATGTCGTTTCGCAGGGCACACACCGCGTACTCAGACTTGGTGAACTCCGGAAGCTTGGCCAGGGACTTCCACTCTCCGGTCACGGGGTCGTAGCACTCGGTGTAGGGCAGGTTGAACCCGCCCACCCGCTCGCATCCGCCCACCACCACGATCACCTCAGAGAAGCCCGTCGACCTGCCGACAGACGCACAGTCGTCAGACGGGGACGTTCCGGCAACAAACATTCCTACTGAATCCATTATTTCGTAAAAAAAAAAAAATCATTATTAAAAAGTTGTAAGTCACACTTTAATGAATGCAAATGGCCTCTACTGTAGAGGTCACGGGATGGGAAGGTGGAGGTGGTGAAAGACTAGGTACCAGTTAGAGGGCAGAAAAATGTTCATCTGGGCCTGTTTGTTTTGACCGAACCCAGGACCCCCCCCCCCCCCCCCCCCCCCCCCCCAGACTCTGAAGAACCTCGTACCGAAGATAAGCGGAGAGCTACAGCGCGTTCCGTCGCCGGTTTTGCGTACACAACCCAACCCCTGGCCAACGTCCACCGCCCGCCCTTTTTTCCTTGAGGAATACTGGGCTCTTTCACCAGCCTCCAGAGAAAAGGGGCTAAAGTTAGTTCTGAACTTCTGACAACCTCTGAACGGGAACAAGGCGATTCGATCAGGGCCGCCAGCGCCGGGAACGTTCCGGGGCCGCCGCTGTGCCGCATCCGGTAACTCTTTGTGAACACCGAGTAACCCTCCCTGATCTGCCTAGAGACAGGGGCAGGCGGAACGCCGACTTCCTGCCCGCCGCTAGAACGGAGCGCCGCGCACTTAACCCCATCAGCACCACCCGCTGGCGAGGACGTGGCATCACCGCAGTAACCGTCCTGCCCGCCACCCAGGCAGGAGACACTGCAGAACAAACTGTAAAGCTATTAGGCCTTTTTTAACCCCACTTTAAGAGTGTAGAAATATACGACATTAATATATTAAAATTGTAGTCGAGTTCTTTAAACCAAGTGCAATTTTACAGCAATTATGCCAGCGTTTAAACTCCATAGTTTCCTTTATTCCCCCCACACTGAATACCGATTTGGGTTACGATTATACGACAGCTTTCATGTCCGTGAACTAAATATATTTTAATGTGTCACATTAATATTAATCACTAAATTGGTATAGTAAATATACTTAACGCTGGCACCGACAACGGTAACAGTTCAGGTCCATGTGTCGGGGGATGTAGTTACGGCTGATATAAATACTTCCGGTATTTCTACCTTACCGTGCTCGATTGAACGAATCTATAAGCGGGGTCAAGCGTTCCTTTGCCGTTTACTTTTCTGTCCACCACGCGACACAGTGTCTTATAGGTGCATTTCCAAATCTTCAACTATGTCCACGTAGAACATGAGCCCAGCTGGCTGCTTCGTTCTGGAAACCGAACATCCCTGTGAACCAGCTTTATTGCGTGAGAAGAGAATCACGTTCGAACTGATTTCAAAGCCCATCAGTTCATTTGTTTAAAAAATTATTATTTTTTTTTTTTTAAAAAGTAAAAAAACGCAGCTGTACTTTTCCTTTTTTTTTTTTTTCCCTCCAAGGCTGAGGACGAAAACAAAGAACACGTGCTCTGCGCTCTCATTTCGTAACGCAGGTGTTTGTGTGCCGCAGACTGCTGGAATGTGTACGGGCAGGCCCTCATTATGCTCCCTCTGAACCTAATAACACCCGAGGACCAGACTTCCTGAAGAAGTTGGAAAATAATTGCCGGGTCGTGAAACTCCATGCTGGAGAGGGACATGTGGTGACAGCACGTCGTCTTCCTGACTGATGTCTGCCCCCCGTGGGGCGCGCTGCGGTTCTCGTACGGCCTTTTCCTAGTTTAACCCCCCCCCCGTGAACGTTCCGGATCGAGGCAACTTCCAAGAACCGCTGGAAGAGCAGAAACAACGAGCCGGCCGCCTTGTGTTTGCTTTGGAGCGCCGCAGGTGCAGCGGTGACGTGGCGGAGATGGCGGTAATACTACCAGGGCCTTGGAGGACAATCGGGGGCCGAGCTGACAGAGGAGCCCTGGGTCACTGTGGTCAAACCGTTTAGGGACCACGAGAAAGCCGCTCTCGGGCCGCTTGCTAGTGAAGGCCATTGTTGAGCGCGAGACAATGTCCCATTAACAAGAAACGGACAATTTGAGAGAAGCCATTTTTTTCTTTGGTCCTAAACCTCAACCTCGGGGTCCAGTGTGACGTAGCGGAACGTAATGGCCACTGCCGTACCTGCGCGGTCGCGTGCGCGGCGACATCATCTCGTTGCCGAGCACGTGGTAGCGCCGGGCCTCGTGCAGCAGCTGGTAGCACTCGGGCGCGTTCTGGATGAGCTGGTCGCCCTCCACCGTCTGCACGAAGTAGTTGGGGTGCAGCAGCGGCAGCCGGACGTGGTTGAGCAGGTCCCTGAGCATGGCCCGGCGGTGCTCCACCTCGTGGTAGACCCAGCGCATCACCGCCTCGAACACCATCTCCTCCTTGCCGATCACCACCTCGTCGCTGGCGATGTACTCCTCCAGCTCGTCCCTCCGCAGGTCCAGGAACTCCTCGTGCTGGGCCACGTCGGCGAAGCTCTGCAGGGCGTAGGTGCGGCAGCGGCTGGCCAGCTGCTTGAGGGAGTGGGCGTCGGCAAAGCGCTGGATGCCCAGGCAGTTGCAGGGGTCCAGCTGGTCCTCCAGGAACTTAGCGCAGGCGTCGCGGAGCGTCCCGATCTGGAAGAGGCTGGACGTCTCGAAGAGGAACTGCACATTTTCGGTGGTGATGCGGGCGCGGCCGGTGTAGACGTACTGCAGGAAGGTGTCCATGGCCTCGGCGCGGATGCCGTTGATCTCCACCAGCATCTCGCGGCTCTCGCGGTGGTCGTTGCAGAACATGGCGCGGAAGTAGCTGCTGCAGGCCGACAGCACGGCCCTGTGGCACGGGAACTCGCGGCCCTCCACGCTGATCACCACGTCGGTGAACAGGCGCCCGTCGCGGAACTCGTTGAACATCTGGAGAACGCTCTCGGCGTGGCAAGGGCCGGACGAGAAATCGAAGATGTCATGGCTGCTCAGGGACTTGGAATCGACCTCCAGGACCTTTCTTTTCACGGCTGGAGACTCCCGCACGCCCGAGTCCTCCCGGTTCAGTCTTCTGCCCAGAATCAATACCATGGTGACCAGTCAGGCCTCCTCTGAGATGTCAATGTGGAGATGCAACAAATAACCTGGTTGCACAAGAAAAAAAGGTCCATTCAGTATGTATCTGTATATAGAAGCTACCCAATTGTATTATTTAACCTATTAAAGGTATATACATATTGCATCAACCCATATTATATGAATTTTCTGTATTTTACTGACCTATTACAGCCCATTAACGTTCATTAACACAAGCACGTGGCTTAGGGTATTGCTCGGGTATTTGGAAATTCGGTAGCTTAAAGCATCAGGCCTTTTGTAAGGAATATTTTTGCTTTGGGATATGGGCATTAGGTTTTGGAAGCGGTTCTAGGAAGAGGCCCTTGAATTCCATGGAAGGAGGAAAACAAAGCACAAGCGCGCACACACACAAGCACACACACACACACACACACACGCACGCATCTCCTCAGGCATTTTCCCCTCTTTTTAAAAAGTCTTGGCTGGCTAACTCTTCACATGAGTTGACACAACAACAATATGTAGATGTCATCAATCACACAAAAGAGAACTGGTTATACTCTTCAGATGAAGAAGGTGAAAAGGGGCATGTATGAAATAACAGCTCTTGCAACCTGTTCAGCCACCAAGTGAGCTCACAATTAAATTTACTCTTTTTCCTTGTTCTAATTAAAACATCCGAAAATGCGTCCAATCCCAATCCGCCAAGGTGCCACTGAGCAAAGCGCCGTCCCCACACACTGCTCCCCGGGCGCCTGTCATTTACAGCATTTATCCAGAGCGACTTCCAGTCGGTAGTTACAGGGACAGTCCCCCCCTGGAGACACTCAGGGTTAAGTGTCTTGCTCAGGGACACAATGGTAGTAAGTGGGGTTTGAATCTGGGTCTTTTGGTTCATAGGCGAGTGTGTTACCCACTAGGCTACTACTGGTGATGGGATAAATGCAGAGGACAAATTCACTGTGTGCACCGGGTGCTGTGCTGCTGTGTAATCACAGGTGACAATCACTTCCCTTTTAAATGACTCCAACCCTCCTGGGCCGCGTTCTGCTGAATTCTGCCCCCTAGTGTCCGTCCCGCGAACAGACGATCTCGAGCAAAACAACCCCTTCGGGACCAAGTTCGCGATTCGCCGACACCATGGAAAATTACGACGACCGCCGCAAACAAAAAAGGCGAGACATGCGCAGCTCGACTGCGTGACGCAGACGCCGTGGGAGCGCAGCCGGCGACAGAAATGCGCAACGACGACCCCACAAATTATACAAACGGGGCTGACACGCTCACACGCAGCAAAAATAGTGTTCATGTTAATAACGTTCTCCGTTTTATTATTTGTCCCCAAACTTTCCTTATGCCTCCAAGTATTATTGCATTGTTACTATAGACAATTGCTCAGAACTAACTTTAATTTTAATACAAAACAGGCAGTAATGTGACTTTTAAAGACTTTTAAAAACGACCTCACCTGTGTAGGAAAGTTTGAGAATCACTCCTGAAGAGCAACGCAGCAGTGTGAAAAGGAGAGGAACGAGAAGAAATTCATTTGTCCACCTGACGCGCGTAAATTAGCAAGGACCAACGGGGACGAACATCATCCTTTGGCCGTCATTACTCTTGCATCAAAGTGCACAAAGAAAACTGCAGCAAACGGTCGGCGCGACGCAGAAATACGTCCGCGGGCTCAGCCTCCGCGCACCGGCGTCCAATCAGCGGCCAGAAGGGGGTTGATGGGAAATTGTAGTTCGCGGCGGGCCGGTGCGGCGCTGAGCTGGCGCCCGGCGGGAACTACAACTCCCATGAGCGCCTGGTGCCGGAACACGTGGCAATTGTTTGCAAACAAGACGGTTGACGGCCGGGCGCCATAGGCACATGTTGCCTGCTGGACAACAAAGAGACGCGATTCTAATTCTAACCTCGAGTGTTCTGACGCGTATTCATAACACTCGGCATAACACACAGTACTGTGGAAAAGGTTACAGGCAGTAGTTAAACCAACTAAAATAAAATGCTTATGTATCTGAAATGGTTATGTAAATGTGTAAAACACACAAATAATAATTAAAAGTGAAAGT
This sequence comes from Denticeps clupeoides, assembly GCF_900700375.1. Taxonomy (NCBI): domain Eukaryota; kingdom Metazoa; phylum Chordata; class Actinopteri; order Clupeiformes; family Denticipitidae; genus Denticeps; species Denticeps clupeoides. The sequence continues at coordinate 36,002,239 of NC_041708.1, forward strand.
GGTAAATGTGATTTGAGAAAAACTGTAACCGTAAATATATCCAGAGGTGTGCAACAAAACCTGGGGGTTGTTCTCTCCCAAACTAATGTAAACTAAAGAATTATTACCTACATGCAAATGTCTACAGATGCAAAACAATATTGTGTAACTGCTCATCACCGAGTTCCTGCACAGATAAAGTCATTGTTTAGTGAAAATAAGGAAATTCTTAAAACAGTTAAGGGCAAAATCAATATTTCATCAATGTTTGACAGGGTTTTCTGTCACGTTAACAAAATTGCTTGCAGCTGAGATAAACAGCGTTTTTTTCCACTGGCTAGTATTGGTGCCTAAAACATTTGCACAGTAGCATATTTTAATGTCAGAAGAACATATTTGTGTCTTCTGGCAGTGTTTACTTCCTCAAAGCACTGTCCTCAAATACATAGAAAGTTACATTTACAGCATTTATCAGACGCCCTTATCCAGAGCGACTTCCAATCAGTAGTTACAGGGACAGTCACCCTCTGGAAAGTGTTTTGCTCAGGGACACAATGGTAGTAAGTGGGATTTGAACCTGGGTCCTCTGGTTCACGGGCGAGTGTGTTACCCACTAGGCTACCACCACCTGTTTACTGTGTTTAAGCATCACAGTGATTAAAGAACATTTTTTACACTCGCGCACACATTGACAAACTGAACAGTAGTAACCTCTGTAACTGCTGAGAAGCATTTCTTTCAGTTGGGATTGAGACAGAGCCCTTATCTGCCCATATCTGTTCTCCACGCTGGGAGGCTGTGGGGTGAGATGGGCCATAAATCTGTCTTCGGGCGTAGGTGGCTTGGAGTGTCAGCTTCCGGTGTTTTCTTGCTTTGAAAGCCTGGGGCAGCGCTGTCTATTCACAATGTCACAAAAAGAAAATTGACATGGTAATGCTCATCTGACATTTACCCCAATCTATTGTTGGGGTTATTTTAGTCCTCTCTCGTTTTCCTGATATTACATATTTAGCGACATTTTCAAAAATAGCACAAGGATTTTTATATCATGTATTTATAACGTTGTGATATATTATTGTGTAATCTATTTATTTCTTGAATTGCTGGATAATTGTCAGCTGTAATTACCCCATTATTACTTTGAAACCTGGGGCTATTTCACAGATCAGGTACCTTCGATAAGATCTAATTAAAATGTCTTACTGGAGAATTTTGGTTTTAGTGTAAATATTTATTCAGTACACATCAGAATTTATAACATTACTAGAATATTTACAGTATACTGCAAAATGGATATTGTGGTCTAATGGCAATGTTTCTTATCTCTGGCACCATCTACTGTACAGAAACCATCACGACACATTTACATTTACTTTGCAGAGAAAGTGAGGAAGTTAAGTGATTGTCATTGTGATACACAGCAGCACAGCACACGGTGCACTCAACAAAATGTGTCCTCGGCTTTTAAGCATCACCCTGTGGGCAGCCATGACAGGCACCCGGGGAGCAGTGTGTGGGGACAGTGCTTTGCTCAGTGGCACCTTGGTGGTTCAGGATTCAAACTGGCAACCTTCTGATTACAGGGCCGCTTCCTTAACCACTAGGCCACCACTGCCCCACTTAGTGCTAAGTGTCTTGCTCAGGGACACAATGCTAGTAAGTTGGATTTGAACCTGGGTCTCCAGGTTCATAGGCGAGTGTGTTACCCACTAGGCTACTACCACCCTGCACCCCAGACTTTCTCAGAACAGCTAGAGATCCCTGCGGACATCACACAGTGCAAAAGAATATGCAAATATTTGGTGTCGTAATTAAACATAATTATATTCACCACAGGCCAGAGGTTTGATATGTTTGTTTTCCTTTTAAAAATGTTCAGGTTCAAGTTGAGCTTTATTGTCATTTCAGCTACATACATGTTAGACAGCACATAGTGAAATGAAACAATATTTTCATTGAAACAACAAAAACATGTTGACAACAAAGAAGACACAGCTCTAAAAAACAGCAAAATTAGTAATGAAGGTGCAGAGTAACACATGTGCAAAAGCTACAATAGAATATATAATAGAGATCTGAACATATGAGGTAGAGTGTGTTTTTGTCAGTTCAGAGAAAAAGTTCCTGAGTTTTCAGGTGTCTGATGGTCTGTGGGATGAAGCTGTTGCAGAGTCTGGCACTGAGGGTCCGAATGCTTTCAATGCTGCTATGGTAGTAAGTGGGGACTGAACCTGTGAACTCTGGTGGTAGTAGCCTAGTGGGTAACACACTTACCTATGAACCAGAAGACCCAGGTTCAAATCCCACTTACTACCATTGTGTCCCTCTGGATACGGGCGTCTGATAAATGCTAAATGTAAATGGTCAGACTTCTGGTCCATATGTGAGTGTGTTCCTCACTAGGCTATTACAACCACAATTTTTATCTACTCAATGCTTGATCAGCGAAGTGAAAACACTTCATCAGTCTCCTACCTTCACATTTTATCATATCTCCTTCATGCTATTTCAGCACACTCTTTCTGCCATGAGCTTCCATTGTGCCGAGGGAGACAGATGCATGACACCCATTTCCTGGCAAATGGAGTGACTTCTCAGTCTGCACAAGTCTATCTGATTGGAATCATAACGGGTTATTCTCCAGCATGAACATTGTGTTCCTCCATGGAATTTAATTCCCAACCTCTACTCTATGGGTCTCCCACTATGGAATGAGCTCAGTTTCTTGGAGATCAAATTCTTCAACAACTCTCTGTTGAAAAAGCTTAGCCCTGCAAGCTATAGCAAATGGAAGAAGTTGAATAGTTGAAATACAAAAGGAGCCCTGGAAAGAAACCAGGCCTTACTACTAAATACTAAGAAATCTACTAATTTCAAAGATGTTGCAAAATACCAGCAAAATGGCATTAAAAAATTACAAAAAGTGCAACTGTACCAGTCTTCAACTGTCACCTTCAAACATGATCAAACGTGGAGACACGGGTGGGGTGGTAGTGGCCTAGTGGGTTAGACACTCACCTATGAACCAGAAGATTGAACCCAGGTTCAAATCCCACTTACTACCATTGTGTCCCTGAGCAAGACACTTAACCCTAAATTGCTCCAGGGAGACTGTCCCTGTAACTACTGATTGTAAGTCGCTCTGGATAAGGGCGTCTGGTAAATGTTGTAAATGTAAAATGTAAATGTGGGGGTATATACAAGGGCATTCTATTCAAGGGCATGTAAAAGGACATCATAAATATAATAATTGCACATTTGCCAAGATATTGCACAGGCCCATAGTCAGTAACAGCAGTCGGATGACTGTATGGAAAAAGTCTGCACACACGCACACACATACACAGCAGTGAGGGGAAGGTCAAAGGACTGATGTCAGGGAATCTGGTGCATTGAGAGTTCTGCCTGCCCACGGGTAGAAGCTGTTCTTCAGCCTGTTGGTTTTGCATCTAATGGATCTGAACCTTTTTCCGGAGGGCAGTAATTTGAAAAGGTGGTGGTTGGCATGGAGGTCATGATCACCCTGGCTCTGGTGAGTGGACAGCCGATCACCTACTCACCCACTCTGGTGACCCTCTGGAGTCTCTTCTTATCGGCTACTGTACAACCAGCGTACCACACAAGGATGCCGTGCGCCAGCACAATCTTAATTGTGGCTCAATTGGACACAAGCAGGTTGGTCTGAAGCCTGCTCCATTTCAGGATCTTCAGGAAGGTGCTGATGGGCATTCTTCACTAGGGTGGTTCTGTTTGTGGTCCAAGACAGGATTCCCGGAGACGTGGGTCCTGAGGAACTTGAAGAAGAACACCCCCTCCACCTATTATGGAGAGGGGCGGGGGATCGGCTTTTGTCTTACGGCTTTTGTCTCACTTGTATTTGAACCTGTGAGTTTCAATTTTTAACACTGACCTAAATGCACAGATACTGCCTGAGATTCTCTTGTTTACATAAGACACATGAGAAGTCTCTCTGAGGTCTTATCCCACAGATAGTTCCTCTGAAAACGTCCTTGCCAACACTAAAGAGCCGCTGGCCGAGACACCCGTGTTGAATTCTGTGACGGCTTAGCACATTTTTGGCAGTGCTGAGAACACAGTCAGTCTGGATTCATCAGCTGACTATAGGAGGACTTCCACTCCATCCACTTTGTCATCATTCTTCATCTGGAAGAGGTTTGTAGTTTCAGTTGCACAATCACTATGCAAAACCAAGCGTGTACAAGGTTCACTACTCCCCAACACTGCAAATACTAACATTTACATGTACAGCATTTAGCAGACACCCTCACTTATAACTACTCCCTCTTACTCTTTATGTCTTATGGGCGCTATTTGCAGAGTTTTCAACATAAATGTCTGTACTGTACTGTATTCTAGTTTCAATTCATTCGAGTGCCAGTATCTGTTTTTGCCCATTTTGCATCCTTATGCCACATCAAGAGGGATATACTCAACATAAGGGATCTCAACAAAAGCTCTTTTCTGAATATCACTCTACACACACAAACTCTTAGAATGGATGTTCTTTAGGGTGTGCTATATTATGATCCTCAGGCTTTATTAGGATCATTTTAGTGTGGTGTGTTTAGGCCCACAAGCCTAACTAACTCCAAGTCAATCTCACTTCTGTGAAATCAAACTGTCCACTTACGAAGCAACACTGACTGACAATAAAGGCGTGGTTCTGCAGGTGGTGACCACAGACCACTTCTCAGTTCCTGCTTGCTGGCTGATGTTTTGTCACTTTTGAATCCTGGAGGTGCTTTCACTCTAGTGGTAGCAGGAGACAGAGTCTACAACCTACACAAGTGGCTCAGGTAGTGCAGCTCATCCACAACAAGCTGTGGCAATAAGGTTTGCTGTGTCTGTCAGTGTAGTGTCCAGAACATGGAGGCGCTAGCAGGAGATGGGCCAGGAAATCAGGAGATGTGGAGGAGACTTAGGAGGGCAACAACCCTCCATGGCCAAAGCCCGCAAAATGACCTCCAGCAGGCCACAAATGTGCATGTATCTGCTCAAACGGTCAGAAACAGCCTCCATGAGGGTGGAATGAGGGCCCGACGTGTACAAGAGGGGGTTGTGTTTACAGCTCAACACCGTACATCACAAACACCAAGATTGGCAAATTCATCAAAGGTGCCCTGTGCTCTTCACAGATGAAATTAGGTTCACACTGAGCACAGACATGACAGAGTCTGGAGACGTTGTGGAGAACGTTCTGCTGCCTGCAACATCCTCCAGCATGACCGGTTTAGCAGTGGGTCAATAATCATATGCTGGTGCAGATGCAAGACAATGCCTGACCTCATGTGGCTGTAGTGTGTCAGCAGTTCCTGCAAGACGAAGTCATTGATGCTATGGACTGGCCCACTCGTTCCCCAGACCTGAATTCAACTGAGTACATCTTGATTCATCCATCAACGTCACGTTGCACCACAGACCCTCCAGGAGTCCAGATCTGGGGAGGAGATCCCTCAGGAGACCATCCGCCACCCCATCAGGAGCATGTCCAAGCGTTGTATGGAGGTCATACAGGCACGTGGTGGCCACACACACTACTGAGCCTCATTTGGACTTGTTTTAAGAACATCACATCAAAGTTGGATCAGCCTGTAGTGTGTTTTCACACTTTAATTCTGAGGGTGACTCCAAATTCAGACCTCCATGGGTTGAGGAATTTGATTTCCATTAATAATTTTTGAGTGGTTTTCTTTACAATGTAAAGAACAAAGTATTTAATAAATATTTTGAGCAGTGTATAATGGAGTTAATGGAAAATTAAGCTTATTTTTTCCAGTTGTATTCATTTGCCATTAGTTCCATTTATCATTAAGCAAAAGTGACTGAGAGTTGGTTGTCTATTGTTACTCCAAGGTTGTGGGAAAACTCCTTCAAGTGTAAAGGTAAAAAGAATTCCACTGGAATACTTTTTACCTTTAACAATAGACAACAAACTCTCCTTCTCGACTCACATCAGCAATCTTTCCCACTCCTGTAGATTACTTCTCTACAATATCAGACAAATCCGCCCTTATCTGTCAACACAGGCCACCCAACTACTGGTTCAGTCCTTAGTAATCTCACCTCTGGACTACTGCAACTCCCTTCTAGCTGGTCTACCTCTATGTACCATCTGACCTCTACAACTCATACAAAATGCAGCAGCACGACTGATCTTCAACCTTCCCAAGTTCTCCCACATCGCCCCTCTGCTACGTTCCCTCCACCGGCTCCCAGTAGCTGCACGCATCAGGTTCAAAATACTGATGCTGGCCTACAAAGCCAAACATGGAGTAGCACCATCCTACCTCACAGCCCTTATTATACCTCACACTGCACCTCGTATACTCCGAGCCTCCAGTACTGCTCGCCTGGTCCCTCCATCTCTGAAGGTAGTGGGGGCAGTGGTGGCCTAGCGGGGGGCAGTGGTGGCCTAGTGGATAAGGAAGCAGCCCCATAATCAGAAGGTTGCTGGTTCGAATCCCGATCCACCAAGGTGCCACTGAGGTGCCACTGAGCAAAGCACCGTCCCCACACACTGCTCCCTGGGCGCCTGTCATGGCTGCCCACTGCTCACTCAGGATGATGGGTTAAATGAGGAGGACAAATCTCACTGTGTGCACCGTGTGCTGTGCTGCTGTGTATCACAATGACATTCACTTCACACTTTACTTCACAGGTAAAAGGAAGAAACTTATATAGACTCTTCTCCGTGGTGGTGGAATGAGGATATGTAGATTAACTGGTAACCTTCTTGTTGTCTGACTTATGCATAGAAACTACAACAGAGTGAATAAAAAGATTGTATTCACAGTTGGGGGTCCTAGTGAACCAGAATTTATCACTTCATCGATGGTAACATGAAAGCACATTGTAAGTCGCTCTGGATAAGGGCGTCTGCCAAATGGCTTAAATGTAAATGTAAATGTGCGCAGCCCATACTTTTTTACTTTCACCTGAGTGAAGTTCAGTCACCACTTCAACTTTTACTAAGGTAGAAAAAATCATGACACGAGTATCTATGCTCCAACCTGAGTGACGGACATGTGCATTTGTGTTGGCCCTGATGTATCTGCATGGAGCAGAACTGTTTCTGTCCTGGAGCTCATTGCTTGTCCGAGGGGAGACTTGCTGTCATGCAACGTCGGTCTGTCCACTAGGGGGCGCCGGTCGACAGCGGCGCCGACCCGAAAACGGTCCCGATGCTCACGGCAGCGTTTTAATGCGAACCTCTGTTTAAATCCACGACCCGCTCTTTACGGACGAGCCACGGCCCCACGCCCTGAAACAATATGAGCGTGACAGTCGTCTGTTAGTTAATAGTGGCCTTTCCACGCAGAGCTGGTCGGCGCAGTTTAAGCCTCGCGTTTGCACCTCGTGCAGTTTCCTCCGGTCTCTCGCGAGATCTTCGGGCTCTTCTCACCGGAGGATAAAGCCACGGCCGGTCAGGAGCTCCGTTCGCATCAGCACTCTCGCCCCCTCCCCTCCCCTAAACTCCCCCTTCCCTCTCTCTCTCTCTGTCCTCCTCCTCTTCTTCTTCTTTTTTTTTTTTTTGAAAGGGGGGAAGCGCCGGAGGAATATGGTTCCGCGCCGCGCCCCTCCTGCTCTGTAAAGAGGCTCCGGCGGCCGGGACCTCGCTTCAGCGGATTTCCAGACCCCGCCGCCACGTCGCCGAGCCGACGCCAGCCTCCTGGTGGCACGAGGAGTGTGACAAGTTTATAAATGGGTGAGTCGAGCCGCCTGTCGCCTGTTCGTGTCGCGGTGCGTTATTCACGCACTTCTCTGCCGAGCACCGTGGAACGACGTAGAATTATAAAGGGCTGAATTCTCTCTCTCTCTAAATACACGTTTTTTTTTTATTATTATCTTGTTCGTGGGGCGTTTTTACGGGATAAAGTTGAGCGCAGCCCATGCATTGATGGATTCAAGATGTTGACACGTTTGCGTCCCCCCCCCCACATCCCTCATCCTTCCATTTGCTACCGCCCGACGCTGCATGGAGATAAGGATGCGGTGCAGTTAAATTCATTCAAATAAAATAAATAAAAAAAATCTCTTTTACTCGCAACCAAAAGAGGAAAAAAAAAAACAAAAAAAAAAAACGCCGCGGCATGTGAGTCCAATTCCTTCTGGCCGCCGCCGCTCGTCCTGCTCACTTCCGTCACGTTATGTTGCAGATTCGCGCTGCCTGGAGTCGGGTTACTTACGTCGCTCCTCCGCTCATCATTATTAATGAACCATTTCATGCACAGATGGTCATTGTTTGATAGTTTTTTTTTTTTTTATATATATATAATAACCTTGCAGCCCCTTCGAGCCGTACATTTAAGGAGCAGAGCATCCCCCAGCCACCACAACCACCACCCAACAGATTAAAAAAAGGAAAATGAAGCCCCCCCCCATGGCTGGAGGTGGCCAGCCGCTGTGCGGAAACTCTGCTCTGCTGCTTTAGGAAGGAGGTCAGCCATCGCATCGTAATTCTAGGGCTTAGAACGCAGCCGTGTGGTGGTCTGCAAGTTCGAGGGGCCGTGCATGTGAATTTTCCTTCTTGCGCTGGTTCGGACATGACGTTGAACGAGCCCCTGCGACGCCTGAGAGTTGCGCTGGCACCCCCTCCGTCTCGTACCTGTCTCCCCAGGCCTCCCGTCACCTCCCACCGCCGAGCAGCCTGCTCTCCGCCGCGGCGCAGGAAGTTATGTAAGCGCGTCGCCCCGGAGACCGGCGTCGCTGTCTCCGTGGTCATGATTCATTCGTCTCTCAAGGCCTTCTCCGTCAGCCTCAACTGTCATTGGCAACAATGCCTCAAATAATGACAACACCAATTTTAAGTCGGTAGAAAATTAAATTAATTCCCGAGAAATGCGCGGCTCGCTTCGAAATCTAAAACATTTCGCTTCAGTAGCCAGCGGAGACCAGACGCCCTTATCCAGAGCAACTTACAATCAGTAGTTACAGGGACAGTCTCCCTGGAGCAATTTAGGGTTAAGTGACTTGCTCAGGGACACAATGGTAGTGAGTGGGATTTGAACCTGGGTCTCCTGGTTCATAGGCGAGTGTGTTACCCACTAGGCTACTACCACCCCTACCCAGACACTGCGCCGTGTCTCAGTTGGGGCTGTGCTTGACGCTCTCGGTGTCATGCGTTTTGCGTCTATACCTGCTTTGTTTGGTGGGTGAAGACCGATTGACTTCCAGAGTCACGGTCACTTCCAGTCACCCGCGGTGAAGTGTCTTGCTCATCGTGTCTGGTTCACTGGCGAGTGAGTTACCATCTAGGCTACTACCAGCGAAGCATCTGCAAAGAGTAGAAGGTCAACTGGTTTCAGTCAAGGTTTATTTAACGTGCGCACGGGGGAAACTCGCAATGAAGACTCCCACCTGTTAGTAAGTTCACAAGCATATTTATACCATTCTGGGCATACAAGGTCAAAAAAACAAACTCGCACCGCTTTGAACAAAGGTGCCCATTAGGGTCACAGAATCTTTCTTTTATCAGCTTCTGTCCAGCAAAACACATTATGTTTGGAAAACATTTTGGCCTTGTGCATGGCTAAACGTGAACACGTGAAAAGTCCAGGCTATACATTTTCCCTTCACAATACCTACCCTGTGGTGTACATCGCGGTCACAATGAATGCAGATGATTCACAGGGAAAGGGAGTGTACATGGAGAGTGTTCCTCATCCTCCAACATCCGTTTAGTCCCCCAAGCTTCACAAACACAATCTTTCCTAAAGAGTCATGTGAAGGCCACTCGAACCAAAGATGCTGATAGATTATAGTCACTCATTAAATATGGGGGTGATTGGGTGTCTAGTGCATGTGACATTCATAAGCAACCCAACACGGTATGACTTGTATAGCACCGTGAATATAACTCTTTGTATTAATTGGATTTTATGTGAAGGCAGCGATGGGACTAGTTTAGCTGTTTATGTTTGCTTGCATGTTCAGAATAAGGTGGATTTCCCTCATTAAAGCATGTTATTTTGCTGAGTGGGGGGATTTACATTTATGTTTGTGGCATTTATCAGGGTTAACACTCAGGTTTAAGTGTCTTGCTCAACGACACAATGGCAGTAAGTGGGCTTAGAATCTGTGAATTTATGGTCTTCTGTTTCATAGACGAGTGTCAAACCCACAGCATCACCCCAGCAGCAGTCAACGTCTTTAATGTAACACGTAGAGACTTAGCAAGGTGTTTATTAGCAAGGTGTAATTATGCTTTATTTTCATGACCATTTACATTGGTAGATTCTCACTGAAGGCATCAGAACTATGAATGAACACATGTGGAGTTATGTACTTAACAAAAAGTGGAGACCTGGCCTCCACAGATCACCGGACCTGAACCCAATCCAGATGGTTTGGGGTGAGCTGGACCTACAAGTGCTAAACACCTCTGGGAACTCCTTCAAGACTGTTGGAGAAGCATTTCAGGTGACGACCTCTTGAAGCTCATCGAGAGAATGGTTTAGTTATTTCAGTTATTTCACCTTTTTTTCATAACTCCACATGTGTTCATTCATAGTTTTGATGCCTTCAGTGAGAATCTACCAATGTAAATGGTCATGAAAATAAAAAAAACGCATTGAATGAGAAGGTGTGTCCAAACTTTTGGCCTGTACTGCATATCTCTGACCATCTTCTTCCTGCTGCCGCATTGTCCAGAACTTACCCAGCCTGTAACTGGCCAATGGAGGACAGACTGTTTCTTCATGTCTCCTGGCCACTATATATTTATAGACTGTAGCTCAGCACACTCAGGTGTTCACAATACGCTGCTGAGAACAGAATCCCCCATCACACTTGTCAAAAAGTGTAAAATATAAATATATAAAACCGAAGAAGGTATCGTCTGGACTTTGGGAGGAACGGTACAGGTATCCAACTGTATGGTCCGGACCTTGGTTTTTGGCCACGGTTTTAGTGCATTTGTTGTGCATAAAGAGAACAATGCATGGGTTATTGTCTTGTGCTTATCTTAAGTGCCATTGTAGGTCTGCTCAAAAGCATTTCCAATAGACAGAGTTTTGTTGCGCTTTGTGAAATGCACCTTTAAAACATGTTGTTTGGTGGGGCAGAGCAGTCATGCTTTAATTTAGTCGAGTTATATGCCGCACTGGTACTGGGTGGCTTGTTATGAGCTCTGGTTGTAATTTACTTTCATCTTGTATTTCAACTCTGTTTTTACATTTTCAGTCAACTGTAAAATATTGCAATATGTTCAGTGTCACAATATATCACGACCCATGTATCGTGATACTTCCGTATCGTGAGATCCTTGCCAATACACATCCCTAGTGAGATTGAAACAGCAGAAGTTAATAAGAGGCGAGTAAGATGGAAATCCTCACAGTATATTGTCGTTCAGGGTTTGCCTCCTTCTCTCAATGCTCCCCCAGAACCTGACAAACGGACCTGAACTGTTACAGGTTACCTTTCATTGACTCTTACATTTTTATCGGTAGCTTAGCCTATAATAGCCTGTTAAGATGTAATCGCCAGTGGGCGAAAGCCAGTGTCCAGTCACTGTTGTGCATCTGCCCTCTCGCCCGTCTCACAACATTGTAACTGGAGCCGAGCTCCCCCACACAGACACTGGACATTTCTGGACCAATTTCAAAATGAATCGGACTATTCTGTACGTGATGCACGGGACATTTTGACAACACAAGTTAGTTTATCCCCCTAACTAGTGGTCAGAACTATGAACAAGTGTGACATGCATGTAGTACTTTACTACTGGGTAGTTGAATAAAGTTATGACAAAACTTGCCATGTGATGCACGGGACACAGAAAACTAGTCTCACTTATTAAAATGAACTGTCCCTGTATCTACTGACTATAAGTTGCTCTGGATAAGGGTGGGTGGTAGTAGCCTAGTGGGTAACACACTCGCCTCTGAACCAGAAGACCCGGGTTCAAATCCCACTTACTACCATTGTGTCCCTGAGCAAGACACTTAACGCTAAGTTGCTCCAGGGGGGGACTGTATCTGTAACTACTGATTGTAATTCGCTCTGGATAAGGGTGTCTGATAAATGCTGTAAATGTTATAAATGTCGCAAATGTAATGTTATCTTATTTTATTTTATAGGACATCACATTAATGACGATTTTCTAGTGTTCCATACAAAACAGGTGCCAGATTTTAAGCAATATCCAGAAAGATGTCACCCATGGGTGTGAGACATTTTGGAGATGGCATAGTATTTATGCAAAATCTAATTATAAGAAAGAGCTTCAAAACGATTTGAAAACCATTTCTGTGCAAAGCTTCTTGATACTTGACTCTCCTTTCTGTTCCATGGCGCATTTATAACACCAAATCATCTTGCCAAATTTGATTATTTCACATCTTTTTGCTTTTTTATTCTCTTTCTTCTGTAATTTCTCTTGATTCTTTCAAATTAAAGATTCACTTTCATAGTATGTGTATATAGTTATGAATCACTTTATTTTGAGATACTTCCAAAAGATCTGTTGCCCCTTTTCAGTTATAGAAAGACCCGTCTCATGTTCCGAAATGACTGTGAATACCTTGCGTGTTTCTTTCCATCAACATGCTGGCACTTTTTTTTTTCTGAGCTGTTGATGAGACCCAGCCATTGCTGTCCATGTGGGAGTTTGCAGTCATTTATGTGGGGGGTCGCCATGGAAACAGCCTCCCCCATTTCAGCTTTTGTTGTCCCCATGGAGACAGTGATTGGCACTGGGACATATCATAGTTGTGTCTCTTTGGCTAGGTCAAGATGAATATGTATGCAACATAATTCGATTGTGAATAGGAAGGGTCTTAATGTGATATTGGTGGCACTCAAACAACCCTCAGGTCTCAGGTTTGCTTTTTCCACAAATATGTAATAATATGTAATTTATTATCTTTTTTCCCCCAATATGTTAGGTTAGGGTTAGAATTCTATTTAATTACATCCATGTATGCAGTATAACCAGATGTTTATTATGCAGTTATCTAAGAGAACTAAAAATGATTGGCTGATAGAACTCATTTGAAGCATGGCATTAGAAATGTCAGACTGGAGGATTTTTTTTAAAAATTGGTATCAGATTTTGTTGATTATATTTGAAATCCTGTGTATGGATTATTGCATTATTTCATGAACTAGGCAGATTCTGTAAAATGACCCCGCTTTAAAGACTTCACTGTCCAGCGCTGCATTCACAGCAAAAGTTGACTAGACTTCATATGCTGAATTTGGTGTGTGTGTCAGTGTGTGCGTCTGATTGTGTGTTATATATGGCTGTGTGGGTGGAAAAGTCATGAGGAATCAGAACCAGCCACGCAGACTGGAGCTTAAGAGCTTCCATGGGAGTGGTAGATCTGAGAGGAATTCCAGGGGTGTGTGTATGCATGTTGTGTTAGTGTATACGTGTTTTACATATGCTTGAGCGAGTGTGTGTCTTCTGGACGGTCCTCAGACGCGACAGCTGTGCTGCGTATCACATTCTTCTCTTCTGTCCAAACCCGGCGCAGCTGCAGAGGGCTCTAGACAACCTGCCTGATAAAAACACCGGAAATGGAGCAGTACTAACAAATCACACGGCCTGAAAACAAGCCTTCAGGAACTGTGAGAATCTTCCGAGGCCCTGCAACATTCCGAATCTTCCGATGATGTTAAGGCATTTTTAATAGAAGCGCAGGAATTAATTTGAAGGTCAGTTCTGATAATCAGTGGCCTTTAAGCAGATGAGCCGGAACTGAGTGGGTGGTGATGAAAGCGAGGCACTTTTTGCAATAGCCTGTGTCTCCGAGAATGTGACTTGAATGTCTAAGTGTGCATTTGTGGTCATGGAATAGTGTGTCGAAGCTTAGTGCCTGCTCCCCAGATGTACCGCTGCAGTCTGGTTTTGTCTGCATTGTGGGGGCCGTTCCGAGTTTCCTTCGAGCGCTCAGTCTGTGTTAAGACTGCAGGGCCAGTGGAATGTCAGCCCTTTCTTACACGGAACCTGGCAGGGATGTTGCAGACCTTTTTTTATTTTTTTGTCTCTGTCAAGGGGTCATTTTAAACATAGCATTTTACATTAGGCAGAGAAATATAATGATGCCGATTATGATCATTGTAGTTGTTTATCATGCATTGTTCATTATGTTTGTCACACTATAATGGTTCAACTTGGGCAGTGGTGGTCTTTCGGGTAAGGAAGCAGACCCGTAATCGGAAGGTTGCGGATTTAAATCCCCAAATGCCAAGGTGCCACTGAGGTCCCCTTGGACAAGGTACCGTCCCCACACACTGATCCTCAGGCACCCTTCATGGCTGGTAGTGCTCACTCAGGGTAATGGGTTTAATGAAGAGGACACATTTTGTTGTGTGCACCGTGTGCTGTTCTGTATGACAAAAACAATAAAATTTAAACAGTATTTTTATTGTTTGTATGTCATTAAAATGTACCCATGTATTTATTAACAGCACCCAAGAGGTTAGCATTCCTTCTCAGCATCATCGTTCAGAGTCGAGTCTTCGTTTAAACCATCAATGCAAAGTGTAGCAGTAATTTCCCATCCAGGCAGAGTGCATTACGGCAGGATGTAAAAAGTCCATGTACATTATCTCTCTCGGGGGATGGGCATTTAGTTCTGTATTTTCATGCCATACGATGCCTGTCCTCCGATAAAGTCAGTCCATAAATCTGCCCAGAACAACATTATTTTCAGAATGAATACTATAAGTCATAACATCACAGTAAGCACCATTTTCAATTCCTTTCATATCCCTTTCATTTCCTATGAATCAACATCCTTTTGAAGATATACCAGCGATTGATATTCAGTGTGGAATTGTGGGTATCTGATAGAATTTTACCTTAATATTGGACTTTCATGTCAATTACTGTACAACTGGATACATCTTAAATTGATCAATGCTACAATATTCTTGAACAAGGAAACTGTGGTGTGTAGGGCAGTAAAAATACACAAACTGAGAACAAAATCCCAACTAAAATGTACACGGTCTCATGTTGCCATTCCATTAGAAGGAATTGCGATATACACAGGTGCAGCCTGCTCTCATACCCAGCATACCAGTATAAAATATCAGTAAATAAATCAGTACATTTTCAGTTTTTGTTTCATTCCTGTCCAGATTTGATATTTTGGGAAAACTGTTAATCGGATAGGTATTGAGGAGCATAGAATTTTAAATCATAGTTTAGTTTTTTTCTGTAATTTCACACAACAGCATATATAGTTTTTTGTACATATGTATTATTTGAATGCAGATCACCCAGCACTGTGCTGTTTTGAATTCAGTGATTTCCTATTCATAGTGGGAGTGAAGCGTGAGATTGTGGTAAAAATAGCCAAACACACACACTCACACACGCATCGGTTCTTCTGACGCTGCATTAGGACGTTCCCTGGGGGTTGCTGAGCTGCTTTTTGAGTGTATGGGGTTGTGTAGTGATTACACGCATTCAGAAGGCCTCTAGTCTGCTTCACCTCAGCTGGGTTCAGAACCTCTCCATGATCACAGCGATCAGACAGAACACCACCAGCTTGCGTGGGTTTATATAATGTCTAAAATTCAGTATTAAACCCGTGTTTTTCATTAAATGTTAGTTGAGTCTCTAAATAAATATGTAATGGTAATGAGCGAGGTTAATAAAAAATCAATACAATTGACTGGTTGAAATGGTGATCGATACGCTTTCTGTATATTAATGTTGTTTTTGGCCAGACTGGTAACTGCCTTTTTTCAGTGTTTTTCCAGTCTTGCCATTTTAATTTGGCCGAATACAGTAATAATTTTTTCGGATAAGTCCTGCATCTGCTGTCAGCCCCCGGGCGCCCGTGAGCGAGTGGGCGGGCTTTGACGCGCCTCTGTTGGGCGCAGCATAACTGAGTGGGTTAAGCAGGGATGTGGGTGGGCTCCGGTGAGACCCGGCGGCGATGACTCATCAGCTCGCCGTGATGTATGCGGGCTCGTCCTCATCCGCCACGCCGCGGAGATACCCGTTAAAAAAAAGCTGGTACTCAACAGATCGCGCCCATGCTGAATCTGCGCGTTGGGCGTGAGAGGGATGTGCTCGTTGGCTTTAGTTTGAATGGGGCGTGCTTTACTCCCCAGTTCCAGGTTCCATGAGCACGCCAGCTGAGCTCTTTGTTCTGTGTCGACAGTGTGGTCATCAGAATTTTGGACCAAGCACATTCTGGACATTTTCTGGCTGGGTGCAAACAATCCTGCCACTGCTCCTGCTTCAGCATGTGGGTGGGAGTTAGTTATGTTGCCCGGTTTCTCTCACTCTGCTACGTTCACATGTTCTCACCATATTTCACCACATTTGATTGTGTATATTTCACTTTGCATTGCATCCGCTGTCAATAATTCTGAACAGACACGATGTTACTGGATTGCTCCGGGAAAGTACGTTTGGGCAACATTGCCTAAAAATAATACTGCAAAAATGTTAACCTAAATAATGACACGCTATACACGTCGATACCTAATTTCCTCTAAATCAATATATAAATGTTCTTTATTGCATAAAAGGACACCAATATAATGTATTGATACAAAGTTTAATGTTTTTCTTTAGAAACAACTTGTCCACATCCGTCTCCATTTAATGTCTTTGAAAATATGTGGTCTTTCACTTATCTATGCAGATACGCAGAGCAAATGCGGCAAGAATGGCGCTGTGCTCTGAAAGCCTTCTATGGCGTGAGTGCTTCGCAGACACCGCAGTCAAAGTTGAATTAGGCTGAACTCTGACCTCTGCATGTTGTGGCTCCTTGAGGTACATCCAATAGAAACAAGGAATCGAAGCAGTGCTCAATCAAAGATGGAGGAGAGGAGTGATTTTAAAGTTGGTTGTAGCAATTTAATTCAGTTAATTCAGTTTCTTTTGTTTTATATGAATAGGATAAATTAGCATATTTTCAAACACCTTATTTCCAAAAGGAGATACACTGCCAATTGTGTCTGACATGGTTCTTGAGCTGCCTATTCATTTCCATTCACTCTAATCAATCAGTTGGAGCGATACTTGCGACAAAGTATTGCTAGCAACCCGATTGCTTTAGTATGGAAGTATCACTCCTTTGATATTTTCTCTGATGCATGGCAATAATCTAATTAACATCACACATGATGTATCTTCTGACAAGAGATGAGGAGCTAATCACTTTGTCAGATAGATTTTTTTGGACAAGCAGCATACTTCCCATGATTCATAGTGTGTGTGTTGATTTCCGGTTTTCCGGAGTGTGTGCAACTTTTTACAATTGATATTTATTTTTAATTTATAAATAATGATGACAAGTGTCTGGCTCAAAACAATTCTGGGAAACATGGGATTTTCCCACACAATAAAGGCTAAACGTTTTTAACCTCATCCCATCATTTTTCACAGTTTTCCAATAGGCTTTTTCCACAGTGAACCTAATGTTCACTAAATGGTGACAAACCACCAACAAATGGGGTTTTTGTTAATTGCAGCAATCCACAAGACCGTCTGACCGTGATACAAATGAATGGCATTTAGTTAACGACGTTGGGCTGCGCGGTGACTCTGCGGTTAGAGATGTGGTCTCTCAGCCCCAAGCTTGTGTTTCGTCGGGGTTCTCTGCTTTCCTCCTGCCATCCAAAGGCATGTACATTAGGTGAGTTAGAGACTCTGAATGGTCCATACGGGTGTGTGAATGTGTGCCTTGAGGTAGGCTGGCACCCCACCGTGGCTGAGGTCCCATTGTCCCAATGGGGTCTGGCAGCTGTGACCCTGAGGAGGTGAGGGAACACTGAAATGGTGTAATGGTGATTATAATCCTTCATTGACCACTGTCGCCATTTCTTATTCACCCCAGAGAACATGGGTGTTAATCTCTCTCTCTCTCTCTCTCTCTCTCTCTCTCTCTCTCTCTCTCACACTCTCTGGTCTCAGTGGAGGCCATTGTGGAGTATGACTACCAGGCAGCTCATGATGACGAGTTGAGCATCTCCATCGGCGACATCATCAGTAACATCAGGAAGGATGATGGGGGATGGTGGGAAGGGGAGCTGGCCGGCCGCAGGGGCCTCTTCCCCGACAATTTTGTTCGGGTGAGTACGCTGACCTTTCACCTCTGCACTGCGACCCACTGACCTCCAGGCTTGCTGTCTGATATCGTATCTGCAGTTTTTCTGCTTTAACCAAACACAGCTGGAGTCAGCCCAGTCTGGAGATATCATGAATGACTGTGTGTGGGAGGAAGGCAGGGAGCGGGTATCAGCTGGATGCACGGAATGCCGACATTGAAATGTTCTGGAGGTCTTTGTTCGTACTTTATGCTTTATCAAATGTTCCTGTATTACAGATAGGAACAAATTAACTTTCAGTGAACATGGGTTATAAAAATCTGAAAAATTCTAGCAGTTGTTTAAGACTAAGTTTAATTATTTGTTTTAATTTTAGGCACACACACACACACACACACACACACACACTTTTGTGCTCCAGTTTTGATATTAGTTGTGTGTTTGGTTGTTGCAGGTCTTATTAAATATTAATCTTTTTGTCTTCTTTAAGCTGCTCCTGCAATTTGCTTTTAAATGTTTTTTTGTTTGCCTGTGTATCATGTCTAAAGTAGAATCGTAAGTCAGGATCTTTACCATAATTAAATAGGGCATAAATGCAAATTATGTTGTGTGTATATACCACAAAAATATTCTACTTCAGTTGCAGATTTAAAATGATGCAAATTCATTAGAAAGGAAAGTTGGAACACAATGATGTGAATAGGGCTGTAAAAATGCATCAGTTTACATCAGTACATCATCTTAATACAATCCAGTGCATTAACATGACCACATAAATATTGACATGTGTGTTTTTTTTTTTTCTCACCTGATCCAGTATTTTTGGGATCCACTCCGACTTATGCATGGCCTCCTCCTACTGTACCTCCTACGGTGGCATCATGCGGTGCTAGCAGTGTTTTCAGTGCTAACCCCAGCTGAATGTGGGGGGGAGGAAATAATTTATCAATATCGTATTGTATTGCGATGAAGGCTGTGATTTACACCCCTAGTAGTTCAGTAATCAAAGTGCAAAGTTAGCAGGATTAAGATAGGGGCTCACCTAGGGTGGGGGTGGCAAACACACCATTCACACACACACACACACACACACACACACACACACTCATCCCTATGGCCAATTTAGATTCTGCAGTCCACTTAGTGTACATGCCTTTGTGTTGTGGGTAGAAAGCAGAGGAAACCCGGAGGAAAGCAGACACCAGGATTCTATCTCATGAGCCCATAAGCATTGGAACAGCAAGGCCAATTAATTTGTTAATTTGTATTTAATGTCATTTATGCATGAGAACAGAACATTTTAAAGTAAATAGTGATCAGAGACTCCTGCTAGATATTTAAAAAAAAAAAATCTAGAACTTGGACTGTAAATTCGTTTTTACGTGTTTGCAGCAGTTTTGTTGTACAGTGTGACCAGGTGTTTTTATGTACAATTTATATACAATTTTATGTTTTATGAGTCATACTGCTTCACCACCCTCTGCTGCTCAGGACTAAGAGTGTCATGTGCTATAATCTCCTCATTAGCAGGGGCAAGGCGTTACAACAAGAGCATTCAGTATGACATCTGTAGCACCCTGAGCAGGCCATTAGCATGCTCAGTGTGTGTGTGTGTGTGTGTGTGTGTGTGTAGCTGCTTGTGGGTCATTTCTCTGCATCCGGCTGCTGCTGTTGTAGCCATGTACAGTATGGTAGAGGTTGGGGTTAGGGTTATGGACTGCAGTCATTTCCTCTTTTCTAAATGTTAAACAGTTGAGGGAAGTGTAGAGTTCCTCCGATGGCTCCAGGGGAGGGGAAGAGACAGTGACAAGGGACGCAAACAGGAAAAAAATATATATAGGGACAGATATTGTATTATATTTCTGGCCTTTGCAATCTGCAGGTTCTCAATAAAAAAAACTAAAATAAAAAAAAGCATGGAACATGGTTACTGTAAAGCAATGACATACTGTCACATACTGTCTCAAGTGAGCCACACTGTATGTTTGCTTTATACTCAGCCTGACTTATCAACACTGTAAAGATCAGACACAGGACACTCCGTTTACAACAGTTGCCCAGTGCAGTGTGAGTTGCCATGCTTTTCTTACTCTTACTGCCAGTGTTCACCTGTGATGGGACAAGAAACAGCCTGCACTTGCCCTTGGCCACGAACAGCCACCCACACTCGGCATTTTTAAGTGGTTTAACTGTGACTTCGCACGATGGCCAAACAACACCAGTCACCGCACCACTTTCTCAACACAGGAAGATGCACAATGAGTGAGAAAAGAGAGAGAAAACATACTTCCTCATACTAAGTTGTCAGAATACTACAGTTGCAAAAGCCTTACTGCTCATACTGATCTTGTGTCATATGAATTGTTTAACACCACGTTACCTCTATGGTCAGTTTAACATCTCTCTTCCCTCACAAGATAAGGACCGAATTTCACTGCGATCTGCTTCTATAAGAAGCCCGGTTTTGGTCTGGTCATGTAGATAAAAGGACGCTATAGTGACTTTGTCATTGAGAGCTTTGCACGTGTTGAGTGGTAAATTTTATAAACCAGATCGAGTACATTTGATTGTCTGACCTTGTGTGACTCGACTGACTCATGAGAAATGTGGAACACAAGAGCGACAGAGATGCACTCCGAGCAGGTGCTTCCTGCATGAGATCTCTCACAATTCACGGGGGCTGAAGCGGTTCCTCCACTGGCCGTTTCCCCTCGCTAAAAGACCTACACGCATGCAAAACCTTAGCATTCTCAGAACCAAACAGGGGAATGAAAATGGTTGAGGTGCATTCACTGATTCGAGGTCTGGTGCAACTTTTTTTTGTCGATAGAATCTCTCAACTCTGCCTGTGTTATGGCTCCGGAGCTCGATCAACGGCAGGCCGGCTTGAACTCTTGCTTGACTTTCTCCAACAGGCTTTAGTAATGCCCATCATGGCATCCAACAAAAGCAGCTGAATATTGATTTTAGTGTTTCATTTAGTCCGAAGTTTGAATGCCGTTGGATCTATGGTACAGAAAGTGCTGATTTCAGTTCAGTGACACATTTTATAGGCCTGTTGACCGAAGCAAGCAACTTGACTATTAACTATTAAAATGGCTTTGTGACTTGAGCTGTGCTTCTGTACACTTGTTTGCCATGAAGAGGAATAGAAAAACCGCATCACCGACTTTCATTCATGTGTAAGAAGACAATGAATACAATGAAGACAGTATAATCATGAACGAAAGAATCAAACATTGCCGTGGTTGCCTGATCTGCACGAGATGCTCAATATGTTCGATTTGTTGAGTAATGCTGAAAGTAAAGTTACACACTTGTCCAGCAGAAACAGGCCATGCTCATCACTACTTCTCCTACTGTGCAACTCCAGGAGGTTTCTCTGGCATTGAAACACACCGCCAATGTTCATGCGTTTATGCGTTCTGATCTAATAAAATCTTTTCCAAAAATGTTTTCTTCAGATTTTCATACGTTTCAGTAGACCTTCAGTTCCTTGTCAATTGTTGACTGCTTAACGCTCCTTTGTTTGCTGTGTACAGGCCTGAAGATGTGTGTTCGGAGGGGACCGTCTTGAGATATTAAATTGTATTTATTTTTTTTATCAATAATCGCACAGTCCTTGTCACTCTGTAGATCTATCTGTTTATCTACCGGTCTCTCTTCTCTTCTTCCTTTTCTTCCTTCCCCATCACTTCCCCGGTCATGACTGCAGTAACGTCTCCAGTCATTTTGGCCCTCAGCGGTTTAGGCTGGACACTGACGTCTCGCTGCATCAGATTTCTGTCTCTCCGCCTGTCACCTCTGCTTTTTTTTTTCTGTTTTCTTCCCGCACCTTTTCGCCGCCCTCCTCCCTTCCTCTGCTTTCTGGCCTTGTTCTGCCTATTGTGCAGCTTGGTCTGGTAAAGCGCTTGTGTTTGTTACCCCTGCTCCAGTGCTCTGATGTGAAGAAATTTGAAAGACGGCATCGAGGATCAGCATAGAGCTGCCTCGTCCCCGAGAATTCACTGCTGGCAGCAGTCACGCAGAGAGATCTGGTGCCCATCTACCAAAAACGTACAGTGGCACTTCTGAAATAAGCCTGTTTATTAAACCAGTAAAACCTACCCTGCTTAATAACACTGACATTTACTGCATTTACCAGACGCCCTTATCCAGAGAGACTTACAATCAGTAGTTACAGGGACAGTCCCCCCCTGAGTGTGTTACCCACTTCTACCACCTTATCCACACCCCTCAAAGCAGAGCATGACACTTAAACGTATGCGGCCTCACGGGTACTGACCTAGTAATGACTGAAATGTGAGTCATAATTAATTGAGTAAATGTTCACTGAACCTCTGGAACCGTTTCCGGCCAAATGTCTGTTTCTTCATCCTTCTTTAGTTTATTAATACATATATATATATGAATGAAGTGCGTGTGTGTTCATGTGAGGGGAGTGTAGAGGCTGCCAGATGGATCTAGGTCATAGACCTGCCATTTGGATGCCTGGGGAAAGATGAGGCCTTGTGCACTGTACCAGTGGCCAAAGTGGGGACATACCTAATATAGTACATAGGGGTGTGTATTGGCAAGGATCTCACAATACGACACGTATCATGATGCATGGGTCACAATACGATTTTCATGATATATTGTGATCTGTAGAATATCGCAATATCTACAGTTTCATTGAAAATGGATTACATCATAATTATAATTCAGTCAAAACAACATAACTCAGAACTGAATTTTAACTTTTCATTTTATGACACTGAACTAGTGGACACCAAAAACTTTAAAAATAAATTGCATAGGATTGAAAATAAGATATTTAAGTGCAAAGCAATAATTCAAAGGCTCCAGCTGCTGTACAGCAGTGGAGGTTGTAGTCACAAGCTACACTCTCATGTGACTTCACTTAAGAAAACTGTCACGTTGGGCTGGACATGGCGAGGAAAGAGTCACAGGACAGGGGTTTAATACATAATGAACAGGACAGGGGAACATCACCAAACAATGACCCGACAAAATTGCTGTAATAGCGATATTTGATGTTCCTGTACCTCAAATAATACATGATACAAGTGTGTGTGTGTGTGTGTGTGTGTGTGTGTGTGTTGAATCTGAAACAAAGACATGAGGTGTAAGATCAAAGGAGATGTAAATTTACACAAATACACAGAGAAACAGTTTAAAGCTGGAGGAATCTCTTCCTCATTCTGGATGCTTTAAACCCATGCCTGTCTACATCACATGTACAAACATCAGTAAAGGTTGTGTTATCTACCAATTGAAGTTATTCCTGTGGAGGCCTTCAACACTGCTCTAGTGAACAAGCCACACGCTTTGCACGTGGCGCCAGTTTGAAAATACTTTTCACTTTTAAATGACTTGTACTTCAGTACATTGCTACGTCGACGGTTGCATCATAAAGATTTATCCTGTTATCGAATTGTGAATGCGTGGGTCTGCCTGCTAAATCCTACCCACTGTCCATTGTCCACGTTCCTTGACCGTAACATTGTCCACTATGACCTTAACATCAGCTGGGAGAGAAGAATGATCTAGATGTTTTTAAGGCATTCTGTTTGAAAGAAAAATAAGGTCAGATTAAATTGAAAGGACCCCAATCCTTTGACCAGTCTATCTTCAGCAGACCCACCGCACTAACACAGAATACGAAGTGATTTTGATGACTGATGTTGACTGACTTTTGTGACAGTCTCTGTAGCACAGATCTGCTGGTGGCCAGCCTGAGAGCAGTTGCCATGGAGACCGGTGCAAAGGGGAGTGAGGGGTGACAACGGTGGCAGACTAACAGAGTCTCTGTGCTGGGACACCGAAAGTGTGTGTGTGTAACGTGCAGCGCGTACCCACACCATACACCATTGCACACACTTGCACTTGCACAGAAACAGGACATTTCCACTCGAGTGCATATCGACGCCAGGCACGGCCATATATAGATGGTGCGTGCCCACACACCCGGTCCCACTTACTGTAGCTGAAAAAGAGAAACAAGAAGAAGTGACTGGCGGTGTCAACGCTGGGTCCGGTGTGTGTGTGTGTGTGAGTGTGTGATTCTTAGCATGCGCATCTGCTGAAGAGCAGCACTGGCCTGGTGTGTAAAAGTCGCGCCGTCGCTGCGCGGTCTGCCCCTCTTCCTGATGTCTGCCGAGCTGGCAGGAAGTGCTGAGGCTGTGCGTCACCGCTGTCCATCTCGGCGGATCGCTTCTCCCGTCCCCCCGCGCCGCATGCTGTGTGCAGGCCTGATTCTTGCGCAAATTACTTGTCTAAAAAGCATTTGGCAGTGACAGCGAAGGGTTCGTTTTGTGACTTTGCGCATTCTTTTCGAACTACGTGCTAAATTCGTGGCTTGTTTGCTAGTGTAAGGTCAAGAATTTATATAAATGAGTTGATGAAATAAGAAGGAAACACTGTCTTTAGTTATGTTTAAATCATCCGGAGTGCGTGACTGAGCGAAGGAATCAGAAATCAATATTTCCATTCATGAAATGAACAATGAGGAAATGTTTTCACGTATTAATAACCGTACGACTGTATGCTGTGTGCGGATGTGCTCGTTCTGCAGAGGCGAGTCTGTGGTAAGACGGCGGCTTTGGCAGGATGTGTGTATTTTTACCTGCGCTGCAGCTGCCGGCCTCGACCCCGTGGGGTTGAGATTGTTTGCCGTCGCGGGAAATGTCGCAAGGAGCCGAGGAGGCTGTGCAACTCTCTCTCTTCTTCCAGCTCCTTTCTCTCTCAACCTATTCCCACCCTTGAGGGTGGTCTGTGATCACGTGCGTCGGTTCATTAGATGTATTAGACCGGACCTAGGTGCGAAACCTCATTTTAGCGTTTTTAGAAAGCGTGGCGGCTTCACTTCCTCCTACCAGCTGGTCGACTAACCACAAATAAATGATCTTCTAGGAGGTGAGGGAGAGCAAATTTGATATGTTACCGTGGCCAACGTGCCATAAGGTGGATATACTGGTGGCATACAGACAGGTGGCAGGTGTGTGTGGTCCGCACACTCCTCCCCTTTAAAAATGCGCTCCGATTGCTCTCGCCTCAGTGGGGGTCTTACAGGTGTGAGGGCCCCATGCGTCTCTGTTCAGTCTGACCATTTATACGTTGGACGAGGGCCTTTCAGAGACTGGCCCCGCATTAAGCGACAGTTGAGCTGTACTAAAGTGAAGTGATTGTCACATGTGATACACAGCAGCACAGCACACGGTGCACACAGTGAAATTTGTCCTCTGCATTTATCCCATCACCCTGAGTGAGCAGTGGGCAGCCATAACCGGGGAGCAGTGTCTGGGGACGGTGCTTTGCTCAGTGGCACCTCAGTGGTACCTTGGCGGATCGGGATTCGAACCGGCAACCTTCTGATTACGGGGCCGCTTCCTTAACCGCTAGGCCACCACTGCCCCTCACTGTACTCACTGTACAGTGAGCCCGACTGAGAAGCCCTTTACAAACTTTTGGAAAGCTCGGTCTTGACCACATCTGACTGTTGGATAAAGAATAGCAGAGGAACGGTGACCACAGACTCATGCAGCTGACTCCTGGATGTAGTTTAACAGGCATTTGACGGGTGGGAGTAGCCTAGTGGGTAACGAATCCCACTTACCATTGTGTCCCTCAGCAAGACACTTAAGTTGCTCCAGGGGGGGACTGTCCCTGTAACTACTGATTGTAAGTCGCTCTGGATAAGGGCGTCTGGTAAATGTAAATGTATTAATTGCGTTTTTTTTGTACAATGCAACTGATGTGTTATTCAGCCATTATATAGGAAAACCAAGTTTGCAATCCAAACTTTTCCAGGAATAATAGAGTAACATAAAAAAACACGTAGACAGCAAAGAAAACTGACAGCGATTGTTATATTAGTAGTAGTAGTAGTAGTCAATTAAGTAATATTACAAATTATTTATTAGACAATCATTTGTGTTTATCTTTACTGTACTTGTTATATGAAAGTTTCTTTGGCTTTTTGATCTGAAGAAAACACAAGTTCACCGTGACCGCCCTGCCAACAACACTGTTGAATAGAACAGTTCTGGATTCCAGTTGGCCTCCGTCGAGCCGTGTCATAGGTCATTACCAGCGGGTTTGGAAAGCATGCTTCTGCTGCCTAGAATACAGTCCACTGATGAGTGGAGTGAGTTGTGTAATCCTGTTCCTTCTTGACAAAGGAGCAATGATTGAGAAATGTACAGGAAGTAAATAGTCATTCCGAGAATCGTTAAGGATACACTTTTGAAAACAGAAGCCGCCGCAAAAATGCAAAAAAGTAAAATATTTTTTAAAAATTATGGTCCTACGCTCTGTACACTTTCCCAAAATGTTCCAGTTACATTTTGTGCTCTGTACACCGGGTAGGTCATATTGTTATTTCGTCATGGTCCGTTCCTGGTTCCTGGTGCAAGACTCTCCTGAGTTTTAGTCAGACCCCCATCTCCCCACGGTTTAGATTGAAGATCAATCTAAAATTGACTTAATTTTTCTTCCCGTCTGAATAAATCTAATGGCCAGCTGCTGGGATTACTTCACACTGTATTTGACAAGCGCCTACAATCATGTGCTGCAAGAATAAAAAACGCATTGTGCCAACATCAGCAAGACTGTGTTGCACACACATGCATAACCGACCCCTTCCCAGAATCTTCAGAGATGAAATAAAGTAGTAAAATTACATTTTGTCCTTTAGTCATTCGTCTGGCCGCAATGTATTTTTGGTGATTAACCTCCCCTTCATGCATTCACGTGTGCATGTAGTAAAAACAGTCAGCTCAATGGTCTCATGCGTAGAGAGAGTTCAACCGCAGCAGATCGGTAGGTTCTGTATTGGATATCTGAAACTGACTTCACCTGTCTCTCTGTGTGTGTGTGTGTACCATTCTGGAACATGTTATGTTGTGGTGGTTGTGGCTTATTGCCGCAGGCATATGAACAGGCATATTTTTGGTGTGCTTTTTAAAGGTTCCCTGCCATGATTTTTTTTTTTATATAGGTCTTGGTGGTCCCCTAATACTCTCTTGTAAGTCTCTTTTACGAAATTCAGCATCAGTGCAGAATTACAGCCAGTCCACAGTGAGACAAGGAGGAGAGCGGCCTTTCACCAACCAAACGTGCGTTGCTGTTTTCCCAGGAAAAAGAAAATGAGGGTAGGGGTGGGAAATTCTCAGGGCTGAAAAATTATGCGAAAGGGTAGGTAACCTCTCCCCTTATGACCACATAACTGGACAAGTTCTGTATCCGACCATCTGAGCTGCCACTCTCTCTTGAAATAACATAAATAACTTTGTGAATTTGTCATGATGGGGGACCTTTTAATAGGTTTGTGCATTGGATGCGTTCAGAGATGTCTGTGTGACATGATCTGTCTGCATGTTTGGTTTGGTAGCAGTCATGGGTCTTGCAGGATTGAAACAGAATAGGTTTTTGATGTTTTTGATGACGATCAAGCTCTATTATGCAGACAGAAACCGAAGGTAACCGGGAGAGGGGACAGCGTGATGTGAAATTCCACCTAGCCAGAGGCATTTACGATGGAGACATTTTAGGGTTGATTTCAGGCTTTTTTCTTTTCTGTGCGTGTACACATAATTGCAGAATGTATCATTTAAAAAAATTTTAATCAATTGGCAGAGCTCATGTATATATTTAATTTCTTATCATGTACTTTACATTAACAAACAAAGCCCGTGCACTACATCTTTTATGGTGGTTTGAAATAGGGCTCGCAGTGTTTTTTTTTTGTTTTTGTTTTTTTCTTCTATGTAACTGCTGAATCGAAAAAGTGTTGCTTGTCCTTGTTGAGGTTGTTGAGATGGAAATGGCATTAAGAGTAGGCAGTGAATGAGAGAGAGCAGAGGTCATGAAGAATAGATGACGAGCTTTCAGCAGGTCCGAGTATGTCTACATGCAATATGCTGAATTTTTGTGTGTGTGCATGTGTGCATGGTGAATGTCATTACAACCTGACCGACACACTGTGCTTCAGCTTCAATTTTGTCTTCCCAGCTGCCTTTGGCATCACCCACACATGAATAATGTAGAATGTGCTGCTTTAAGGCACAAAAAAACTGCAAAAAAAACTGTCCTGAAATATTAAGTACTGCAAAAAAAACTGTCCTGAAATATTAAGTACTAGCATTTAGTTTTAGGCCTACATAATTTTTCTGATCCTTTTGTAGAACTGTAAATTGTAATGTTGATTTTAATGTAGTTTAATTTGTTTGTGAATATTTCCTGTCTTTAACCCGTTTGCTGTGTGCACACTTTGCTGAGACCGGATTATCTGGTCCGTGCTGAGCTACATTTTTACATTTACAGCATTTGGCAGAGACCCTTTTCCAGAGCAACTTACGACCTGCTTTCAGGCAACCATCAGTGAAAGTAATCATTTCTGGTTCACTGGGACTCCAACTGTGAATGCAGTCTTTCTATGCACTCTGTTGTTTTTCTCACATAAGAAGATTACAAGTTAGTGTAAGTATTCTAAAGAGGAAGGTCCTAAGCTGCCATTTAAAAATAGCAGTTCTGACTTGTAGGGGAAGTTCATTTCACCTCCTAGGGTCCAAAACGGAGAAGTGCAAGTGAAATTGAAGTGATTGTCATTGTGAAACACTGCAGCACAGCATACAGTGCACACAACGAAATGTGTCCTCTGCTTTTAACCCATCACCCTTGGTGAGCAGTGTGTGGGGACGGTGCTGTGCACAGTGGCACCTTGGCAGATCAGGATTCGAACCGGCAACCTTCTGATTACGGGGCCGCTTCCTTAACAGCTAGGCCACCACTGGCCCAGATGAGCACATTAGAGAATTGGCACATCAGAGAAAACATGTGCAGCGCTGCTCTTGTTGTCGCCAATTAAATTGCCTGTCGATTGGGCCGCAGGAGCGCTTGGTGGGTGGGTTTTGAGAAACTGGGTATCGGGGAGTGGATGAAGAAACAGAAGTGTGAGCTTGAGACACTGACAGGCGGGAGATGAAAGAGGGGGGAACAGTGAACTTTGAGGAAAAAACAAAAAGACAAAACAGTCATGTGAGAGAAACCAGGTATGACCCACACACTCTGATCTCTCTGAGGTAGATTTTTTTTTTTTTTTTTTTTTTGTTCCCTGAGACATTCCCCCACTCCTCTGGTGCCCGGCTGCGGCTGCCGAACCTCCTCTTATCACTTAGACAGATGGGGAAGCGCTGGTGGGGACCCTGCATACCCCGAGGGCCTGCAGTAAACCAGGAAGTCAGACTGTGCTGCTTGTGCGATTGAGGAACTGCTCCCTCTGCCGAGATGCTTTAAATAAAGTCATGATTAAATAAAGTTTCTAACAGATTTATAAAAATAAAAAAATTCATGATGAAAATACTATAAAGTACCTAGTTAGAAAATTTGAGATTAGGCATATCGTACCATTTACATTTACAGCATTCACCAGACGCCCTTATCCAGAGTGACTTACAATCAGTAGTTACAGTCCCCCCCTGGAGCAACTTAGGGTTAAGTGTCTTGCTCAGGGACACAATGGTGGACACTAGACTACTACCACTGTACCAACCTCACCATGGTCTCTTTCTGTCGGTTTTACCATGTGACTTTAGAGCAGTGGTGGGTCATGACTCTAAAGTGGGTCACAACCTGAAAAAAATGTTTTGTTCTCGTCCTACAATGTTTCAGTTACAACAAGACCCATGAACGTGATGATAACACTTTAAACATCTTTATATTATATACTGTGTAGCAAAGCTACAGCCTGTCTCATAGTACCACGTTGTAGCTCAAGAAGGTGATGGTGAGTTAACGTAGAGGAAAATCTGTCCTTATAACACTGAGACAACAAATGTTTTCTACCCCACTTTCGGTCATGTTGATTGTACCACCCCAGGCCATTAACAACTTGGCTATTCAATCGGTCCATTTCCCTGTGTATAAACATGGGATGGAAATTGATTTATTGACTGATGTCTGTTATGATATGTAGAGATTTCAGCATGTGAGTATTGTGCTTTTTCTAGTTGGCCTATTACGCCACAGAAAAAACATCAAACAAACAAGGTAGCTGACAGAAATTGGACATATTTCTGTACATTGCATACTTGCTGTACACTTGCATATTTAATCCCTTGTGGTTTTGGGTTCTGAATGTATATAGATGTGTGTGTGTGTGTGTGTCTTATATGCATGATCTCGCTCTGTTCAGTTTAGTTAAATCCCAGTCTGACTTATTGCTTCCACTCTCTTTGAATAACAATATAATTCACTTTTGTCTAATGTCACATAAGCAAGTAAACTGAGGGAATATGACAAAAATGGCGTCAGAGGTCACGCAAACTGACTTGTGCTGTTAAATTTTTTGCAATATACAAAAACTGCAGTTGTGGTGGCTTCCCTTGTTCCACATAACGGGGTAAGGACCCAACCAGGACGTGGCATAGAAGGCAAACATTTATGCATACATAAGTTGCGCACGATCAGGATAAATTGGAACAAACAGGACTGAATCACAGAGCAGCTGTTTGTTTTTTGCTACTGCTACATCTTTTACTGTCCACTTTCTGCTGTGACAATGTAAATGTCCCACTTGTGAGACTAATAAAGGATCCCACAAGTAGACCCATAAATAGACTCACAAGGATTCTATTTTCTAGTCTATTCTATTTATTACAGTCGTATGGTTCCACATTTTTGTAGTTAAATGGAGGTAGGGTGTCCAGACCGCCCTGTCTGAGACCATTAGATACCTTGTGACGTCCTCTATCTGGACAGGATCACATCATTTTATTTATTTGTCATTGTGCGCATAACCTTAAATTAAACATCTTCTCGGTATGTGTTGGTGGTCTGAACCTTGGTGGTTTGTAATTCTGAAACACACCTCCCCCCATCTGCCTCACTCTTTTAACAGCTGTCTGGCAACCATTGACTGTCTTCTTTTTTTCCTGAACTATTTAATTTAAGGTCTGACTGGCGCTTCCCTGTGTAAATTCGCAGCAGCAGGCTTCACCTTGTCGAATGGCTGTCCCCGCTCATTTGGGTACCTCCTGTCTCATCTCTCGGCCTAAAACAAACAGCCTATCTGCTGTGGCGACCATCACTTATCAGTGATTTCCATGGAGCAGAGGGGTAAAAAAAAAAAAAAAAAAAGGGCACCGGATAAAAATTGTCATTGTTGCCAAGGTTACACACAGAAAATGGGGTTGAAATAAATGTAATAAAAACACCCCATTAATGGTTCGATATGCTTCCTTTTACACCACACACAAAAGAGCTGATTTTTTTAGTCTTGAAAATGATTAGGGCCTTTTTTACACCTTGGTCAGAAGCATTTAGAGTCTAGAGCATAATGGTCACAGTGAAATAAACGCCCATGGGCCAATAAGATCCAAGCATTTTGTGTTTTTATATAATAAATGGACATTTCTTTGATTTTTTTTTTAATTTCTCTGTTTCTGCAGGAGCTTAAGAAAGAGGTGAAGAAAGAGGCGGGCCAGGGGACCCAGATGCCATCGGGCCCCAAGGCAGACCTGTCCAATGGCAGTGCCAGCCCTGGCTCGGAACCTAGCCTCAGAAAGAAAGGTAACAAAGCGCGTGTCAGCGGAGGACAATCGCCCCTGTCAACCACCATCCGGCAGTGACCGCACACAAAGGCTGCAGTTGTTTGTGGCCTCTCTGAGTTACCTACGGCACTTTTTAAATGGAGACACGCTCTTGCCTCCTCTGTTGATGTAATTGGTGTGAAATTCCAGTTTGAATTGGCGAGTGCACCACGGCTGTGTGAGAACGGGTGACGTTGGTGCGGAATATCCCAGAGACAAACACAGGGATGGGTGGCACGACCATTAAATGGGCATTTTGTAATATACAACAGACACTGCGAGACCAGCATTTTATTATAATTATTATTATTATTATGTATTTTTAGATTTAGAAGACTCATGCATACACGCACGAGCTAAATATCTGGCATTCACACATAGCTGTAAATCAGGCATTCTTCTGATCTATTCCCAGACGTCTTCCCATATTCCCAGGCATCAATCTCAGTAATTTGAACACCAACACAAAAACTGTAGAGAGAATGAGAGAGAGACAGAGAGAGAGAGAGAAATTACTTACAATTTAGGTTTGTTGCCGCATTCAGCCTTCAGGATTAAAGCTACAAATCTCTATAGTCCCCTGTGTTCCACTCCTCTACTGTGTATGTGTGTCACATTTAATTAAATCTTTCTCATTGTCTCATCAGCCAGTTATGGCAAGTTTAAAATCTAGTTTCTATCTTCTCAATGGATGTTCAAGGACCTAGTGGAGTTTATGTGAATTAGTGTGTGTGTGTGTGTGTGTGTGTGTGTGTGCACACTTAATGGAGTGAGAAAGAGAGTTAGATGTTTTGTGCTATTATCTGGGTGGATAAGAATTCTTGCTGAATGACTGCTGGGCACAGGGATGTACATTTTCCTTTATCGAGGAGTAATTTAGCAATCATTCAGCCCTTGCCTGATATAACAGAACCTGTCTTATAGTTCAGTGCAATATATTGTATTTCTTGTATTCTGCACCTTTATTCTGATCTAAATATATATGTATCACACCTTCAATACTTTCAGATATTTTTTCATTTCTGGCAAGATGTAAATGCTTGTAATATCTTTGTATGATGTGTTTACATCAAACGTTTTTCAGAAAAAATGTGATGTGTGCTTCCTTGTGGTTAGCACCAGTATGGGTAGTATCTGTTGTAAGTTGCTCTGTTGTAAGCCACTCTGGATAAGGGCGTCTGCCAAATGCCTTAAATGTAAATAATAGATTTTTGGGAAGTGGTTGGAAAGTGTGTGGGGCCTTCTGTATGGCCTGCGGTGGGGATTTTTTTTTTATTTTTTTTCTTCTTCTTCTTCTCCTTCTTCTTCTTCTTGTCTGCTCAGTTTTTCCATTTTGCAGTCATTTTGATATGAAACCTTCCACTCAGCCAATCACAACAGCAGCCAAATGGGCCATGAGCCTCCAAGTGCAGAGCAGGCCTCATTTCAGCTGCAGCTAAGAGATGATGGTAGATCATGACTCACAACTTCTCATGGGACTAATAGTTAAGAAAGGGCGACACCTAGTGGATGATGTACTTATTACCGCCACATCAGTCAGAAAAGCATAGCAGCGTTGAAAGGTTTTGTGATTGTGTGTGCGCACGCAGGGGATAATATTCGCAAGAGACGGTGCATGGCTGCCTTCAGCTACCTGCCTCAGAATGAGGATGAGCTGGAGCTCAAGATCGGAGACGTTATTGAGGTCTTGGCTGAGGTGGGTGTATGTGAAGATATATACAGAATGTAGTCCGTGTGATACGATTAGTGAATATTTTCGTTTGCTCGTTTTTGGCCGGTGTGTAGGTGGAAGAGGGCTGGTGGGAGGGCTATTTGAACGGCAAGACTGGGATGTTTCCTTCCAACTTCACTAAGGAGTTTCCTGTCCCTGAAGACCCATCGACCCCACAGGAGGACACCCGCAGCACCAGGACCAGTGAGTCATCGCATCTCCTCACTTCACCTGTGTTGCTACAGTTGGTATTTGGTGGTTTATACCCTCGAGTTCACAAGACCAACGTGGGAAGGGGCTGTGTGAAGAGAAAATATGTACCGCATTGCCATTATATATTATCACACCAGCATATTCTTGGGTTGTAGTAGCCTAGTGGGTAACACACTCACCTATGAACCAGAAGACCCAGGTTCAAGTCCCACTTACTAACCATTGTGTCCCTGAGCAAGACACTTAACCCCATGTTGCTCCAGGGGGGGGACTGTCCGTGTAACTACTGATTGTAAGTCGCTCTGGATATTCTTTCTTAATTGATTGTTCTAGTAATGCCCCTGATAATGTCCAGGTCAAAAGTCGAAGTAAACTTTAGTGTCATCTCTGCTATATACTGTAGAGTATATACATGAGTATCATGTAGAGACAAGGTGTTATGGCTCCAGTTAACACAGTAGCAAAAGAAACTGAATAAATACATGCACACACACACACAAGCCATAACTTTAAAACACTAGAAGTACCAAAAAGAAAGTCAGGGTACGTGCAGTATTAAACAGATCAAAATGATGAAGTTGTCATAAGCAGTTTTCTGAGGCATTATTTCAGGGCAGCATGAAAATGTAACTAATAAACAGCAAATACATTATGGAGCAGAGATGTTTAACATGAGTAAAATGCAACAAAGTCAGTTTCACAGTCTGGGTGGGTGTGGGAAGGAGTCTGATGGCTTGTGGGGAAAACCGGATCATGGACCCTGGTGGATTTAGCCCCTGTGCTTCGGTAGCGTCTGCCGGATGGGAGGAGCGTAAACATTCCACGTGAGGGGTGTGAAGGGTCAAGCACGATGCAGGAGGCCTTCCTGAAGCAGCGCTTGTGGAGGATGTCCTGCAGCGGGGGGTGAAACTCTCACCATGATGTTTGCAGACCGATTTGCTCGGCAGTTGCCAAACCACACAGAGATGCAGCTGGTCAGGACGCTCTTGATGATACCCCTGTAGAACATGGTGAGGATTGGCGGCCAAAGGTTGGCCCGCTTCGGGCGTCTCAGGAAGTGGAGACCATGCCGGGCCCTTTTGTTGATTGAAGTGGTGTTGCTTGTCCAGGTGAAGTCGTCTGAGATGTGGACTCGCAGGAACTTGGTGTTGTTCAGGCAGGGTGCTGTCGCCAATTTGGATGGCCAGATCTGTCTCCAGTCCAATCCAGTATCCAGTTACAGAGAGGGGTGCTCAGTCCCAGTTTTGGGGGCTATGACTATGAAAGTGAAGTGAAAGCGATTGTTTTGTCATTGTGATACACTGCAAGCACAATGAAATGTTTGTTTGATGAAGAGTTTGTACAAACTGCCTCTTGGCTTGGTGGCATGCTAGCCCATTTTGCGGGATAGGCGACTTACAATCAGTAGTTACAGGGACAGTCCCCCCCCTGGAGACACTCGGGGTTAAGTGTCTTGCTCAGGGACACAATGGTAGTAAGTGGGATTTGAACCTGGGTCTTCTGGTTCATAGGCGAGTGTGTTACCCACTAGGTAACGCACTAGTGGGTAGCCCTAGTAAGTTAGCCATATAAGGTTATAACCCAACAAAGTTTGACTGAAAAGGCTATTGACCCAACAATGCCAGGAATGCTCATTGAATTAAATCAACTGGATGTGACCGAGCATGTTATCTGATACGACTGCATCTATTTGAACAAAAACCTTCTTGAAAGTTTTAGCAGTGTATTCAGACACACAGTGCTGGATTTGAGTGGGGTTGAGTAGTCTGCGGGAGTGGGGCCCAGTGTGGATGGCTGGACCGTATCTAAGGGGTGTTGGTTAGCAGAGTAGAAACGGATGTGTGAGGGATACTGTACATTGTTTGGAGACCCAGGATTGTATAACACACACACCTAAAATTAAATTATGCATACATAATGTCATGTAAAACATTTTGAGCAAGGCATCCAGTGAGTGATTGTGTGGATCTGCGGAGGCTCTAAACAAAGGGACAGTGGTGGCCCAGTTGTTAAGGAAGTTGTCCCGTGATCAGAAGATTGGCGCCAAGGTGCTACTGAGGTGCAAAGCATTGTCCCCACACACTGCTCCCCGGGCACGACCAGGACAAACAGCAGAATGCTGTTTTTTGACTTCAGCCCAGCATTCAATACTGTCATCCCTCAGAAGCTTGTAATGAAGTTGGACCTGCTGGGAATAAGCTCTCCACTCTGCAGCTGGATCAGGCCTCAGTCTGTGTCTATAGGAAATAACACCTCCAATGTCCTCAGACTGAGCACAGCTTCCCCACTGCTGTTCACTCTGCAGACACGTTACCATGCTACATGTTGTGCTAGTTGATAAAATGTGGTATGAACTGGATGTGTTTATGCAGGGGGTTGTGTACTGTAACACGTTCCTTGTGTTCTGTGCAGGTGCGAAGGACAGCACCGGCTCAGAGAGTGATGGTGGAGACTCGGGCAGTGTTCGCTCCGATGCGGGCAGTGCGGCCTCCGGCTCTGAGATCCAGCCCAAGAAGGTCCGCGGTTTCGGATTTGGGGACATTTTTAAAGACCAGCCCATCAAGCTCCGCCCACGCTCAATGGATGTGGACTCTGAGCAGGAGAAGGTGAGTACAATGAGTATATTTGTCTAACTATTTGACTGTCTTTGAAATGAAAATGCCAGAGATCTAAATACATTTTAACACTCGTTGTTGAAGGTAATCAGCTATGTTGTGTATTTAGTTGTTTGCGGCAATCTCACATTGCTGAATGATTCCACTAGAGGGCATAATTCTCTCTCCATAATTCACTGTCCATAATAGCGACTTAATTGTAAACAGGATTGTGGGTGTCGGAGCCCATGCTGGAATATTGGGCACAGGGTGTTGCGACTGGCCCCTGTAGGGGACACACACACACATGGATAATTTGGATAATCAAATTCAAATTTTATTTGTCACGTACACAGTCATACATGGTATGATATGCAGTGAAATGCTTTTGCGACTGCTATTGACCTCAATATTGCAAACATAACCACATATTACAAATTTATGTTTATAAAATATGTGTAACAGGTAGGGTGAAGGTGTGCAAATGTGTAAAATTTCTGCAAAATTCTGGGGGGGGGATTGAATCCAGAAGTGATTGAAAGTGCTGGAGTGTATTAGAGTTGTGTGTTATGTAGTGTAGTTGTTGTTGGGTCCTGCATGGTGCTGATCCCTGGGATTACAGGCAAGCCCTACAGAGGGTGGTTCGATGGATAATTTATTTAGTTTACATGCTTTATGGCGGCAGAAGGAAACTTTCACATGACTGCATGTGAACTTTACAAAGGTGGAGACTTAAACTTGTCAGCTGCAGTGCATAACACTGCCTTCTTACTGTAGTGCACCCTGGTGCCAGACGCTGGTCATCATGGGCACGCTACAGAGCCCCATACACAACAACTTTCTGCTGAAACCAGCATGAATGTTTTTCAGATTTTGTAGCTACACTTTGGTTCTTGTCAAGTTGCTCAAACACAATTGTGTTTATTTGCTGCCTAATGTATCCTGTCCCTTGATCAGGTACCATTGTAGCAGGTTTAACCCTCACTCCTGATTTTTCCACAATATAGTATTGTTTGTTTAGGAATAGTTCAACTTTGCTCTTTGCAAATGCACACTGCGTTAGCACTATGTGATGTAGTCCAGTCCAGTCGTTTGTGGTGTCTTATGATGATCCCACCAAACTAAAGAAAAACTGTTTCAAAGGTCACAGACGACGTAACTGAGCCTTTTCTGTTGTGACACCACTTAATTTCTGAGGATGTGCACCAGGAGTACAGGATAAAAAGCAAAAGTATTAATTTCCTAAAATATTTCAGGCAGAGATTGTTACAGTTCCGCATTATACTTAATGGCTCTGGTGATCGCCGTGGAGATCATGTCTTCTCCTGTGGTCCTGGAACCTCAGACGTTATTGTAGCACCAGAGGCTGTTAAGCTGTAAGCACCAATGGGCGAAAACCAGTGATGTCTGGTATATCAACCTGACTATACAAGGTTAAATGAGCTCTAGACTAACTTTCTGCACTGGTTGCACCAGTGTGCCTAACTTTTTTCTTAGGTGTCCCAGGACAAAGTTAAATGCAATGCCATTGAAATATGGTGCACCTAACAACACCGTTTTACAGGTTCACATTTCAACAGGTTCACTAACAATATGGTTAACATAAAGTTATTTGAAGCACAATTCTACAAGAAACATAACTTACTGGACATGTGTTGGGGCTTAAAGTGTTTCACTGACCTGATTTTGAAATGAAAATGAAATCAGCAAAAATGGATGCTGAGGAGGTGAAACAGATGCTAGCATCTGGCGATGACATTCTGGTGGCACTGGCAATGAAAGCAAAGTCGGAAGTGTGGAAGACCAAAACTTTGACCATAAAAAAATGACATAAAAAAAAGAAACTCGCAACGTGCGCGAAGCGCGTTGGTACAGTCATGTTGGCCGCCTACCGCACCATTTGAGAAATTAGGTCACATTCTAGAGCCCTGCTAAATGTTCAGACATGAAACGATACACGTTCCTGACTGTCTGTTACTGTTCTGTTCAGGCACGAAAGTTAAATACATTCAGAGGTCAAATAACACAACTTTTCTTAAAAGTTTCACATTTGTTAATGTAAAACCACAGCCAAACGACAACTGTCTATCAAAAATGCTTTTTTGAACAGACCTACCAGATAAGCACAAGAAATTAACCTGCGCATTCTTTTTACGCACAAAACATAGCGAAAATGAACCAAACCCAAATTAATACCATAGGCTCATATATGCAATAATTAGAACTTTCCAGGAAGGTGCTGATGTTTAAATGTGACTGTGTACATGCACAGCTACATTTTGCTGTTGTCTAGTGTAAAATGGAACTATATGTGCGTGCGATGTTCCAGAAATTGCTGGAAGGCTGGGAGATTTTCTTGGAAAAGCATGGGTCTTGTGATGCGTTGGAGTTTTGCATTGTCAGAGTGTGTGTGTGAGGGAGTGAGACGTCAGTTCCTGCTCTTTGTCTGTCTGGATGTGCTCGGGTGTGTGCATGCTGCTGGCACATATTTGTGTGCCATGGAAACGATGTCTTCTGCATACTTATTGGAGATGAGTGCACTATTTTTGTGCATATTTGAGGGTTTTTGAAGGGCAGTGGGGGCAAATGCATGCATATTAATGAGGTAGAGGAGAGATGTCACGACCTCCAGTTTTGTGTGTGTGTGTGTGTGTGTGTGAGAGAGAGAGAGAGAGAGAGAGAGTATTTATATAATATGCCTCACAAAGCAGGGAAAGTGTGATAATTTTGCCGGTCCTCATTAGGAAAGTGCTTGTCACTAATGAACTGACTTTGTTGTGCCAGTTAATTGTGCCAGTTAATTCTCTCTCCTTCCATGCCTTCATCACTTTTTCGCTCCCTTTAACACCCTCCCCCCTCACAGCCTCTTATTTACAAGTGAAATGCAACGTAACCGTGTAACCATGGCACCCAGGTTTTTAGCCGCGCTTGTCTTAACGTTGCAGTGGGTTAGACATTTGATTGGCTGCTCCGCTTCCTGTATCCTGTGTGTGTTGTGGGGAGGTTGGAGGGGTGATTAAAAGTTACTCAGGAAGGAAGTGTGTGTGCCTGGAAGCTCTTCTCAGGGGGTCTTCATTCCATGTCACCTCTCCTATGTGTGGAAGCTCTGCCACTGTGTGATGGTGTAAAATGTCCAAAATACTCTTAACACACACACACACACACACACACTGAGCAGGCCAGCCTGTATCTGCACCGCTACAAACGCCCTGGATTTTTAGCGACTGATGCATTAATCCCATGCATCTATTAGCTGCTGTCGGAAATGTAGCACGCCCGCGGGACGCCACGCCCCTCGCCCCCACCCTCCCATCCTGCCGCCTCCTGAGGCTGGCTGTAAAGCAGAAGTGAGCCCCACAGACGGCCGTGTGACTCAGAGGGAACGAACAACACCGAGGTGCTGCTGCTGCTGCTGCCGCCGCCGCCTTGACAAGCATGCGTACACACACACATACACACACAGGGACGCGCGCACACACACACACACACACACACTCGCAGCTGCGTCGAGACCTCTGTGCTTGAGTGCTAGCCTGGAAAATTAGAACAAGCGGCTTGTGCGGAGGAGAAACAGGTAAAAAAAAATCGATCTATATTTTAATCTATTCTTGTCCCTTGTTTGCCATTCATTTTTGAGTCGTGTGGGGTTTTATGTCTGGTCTTTTCAGCACCGCATGGCGGTTTTAGACTCTGCTGTTTGAATGAAGAGCTTTTTAGGTCAAGCAGTGTTCGATGTGGCATGGACGATGATGCAATGAATGGCATTATGGGAAGTGTAGTTGTCCCATTTGACTGATGAAGGTCACTGCTGGGGGCGATTATGGGGGACAAGAAGGGCTCAGCAGCGTGTCACCCTCAGGGTTCGAGGATCCAGATGTGTTTCAGATGTTGCGCTTGTGTTCTTGTGACGTTCTGAAAGCACATGGCTCTCATTACTGTGTCTCCTCCACGACTGCTACAAGCAAGAGAACGAGTTTTTGGGACTGCTCCTTCATGAGTGAACTGAGCAGTGTGTGTGTGTGTGTGTGTGTGTGTGTGTGTGTGTGTGAGATGGGTGTTAAAGGGGCTGTTGTGTCCTACGCTGGAATGGATCCCTGTGTAGTGTTTGTGGAATGAGAGCGGCTTTCCTACAGGAAGGGGCTGCGAGACACACAGTGTGGCATTGACACACACACACACACTGTTGACATACATACACACACCAGAAATCAGAGCAGATCTGTGTGCACTGGGCACAGAGTTCAGCTTAAAATAAAAATAAAAAAATTACCCATTTCCACAGCTAACGGCGAAAAAATCTACCCCACCCGTTGCCACAGAAACCATGAAGACAGAGCCAGACAACAAGGTCAAAGGTTAGTGGGTGACGATTGTAACAATGAGACATTTAAACAAAATGGGGGGAAAAAATATATTTTGTCTTTTCTGTCTCCTTCTGTTTTAGCGAAGGAGTACTGTAAGGTGATATTCCAGTATGAAGCCCAAAACGAGGATGAGCTTTCAATTAAAGAAGGCGAGATTGTAGCAATCGTCAGCAAGGTGAGGTTTGAAGAGACCGGACGTACTTTTTTTTTTTTTTTTTTTTTAACCCCACACATGACACCTAAATACCAAACAAAACCACACTGTCTGCAAGCTGTAAGAGAAAACTTTTATTTTCTACTGTTAAAGTACCATTTCATATATCCACATCTTCAGGTCCATTTGTGCAAAACCTCTCCATTGTTTTAATAGCACATCAATACCAAACAATTAATTTATTTTTAATGTTTTTTTTCCACTTTTGCAGCAAAGCGGCAAAAACAGGAAATGTCTGCAGGCGTAATCTCTGCCACCGCATATGTGGCATCGAGTAGTTCCTTGGTCAATTCAAGCTGAAAATGCAACATACACATAATCAATGTCACATGTATTTAGCCTATATGTTTGCAGATATTTCTCACATTAGGTTTGGTTGATTGCATATAATGAATGTGTAATAATGACAGTTTCACAAATAGTCACTCACACAAATGCTGCCTAGGGCATCCTGTACTCAAAAAGAGGAGTACACTTAGTGTGTAACTTTGTGTGCTTTGTGTCCCTTGTGCCTTTCATAGGCATTTCTACTGACGTATTTTTAAGGAATTGGCTTTTCTTGCTCGTGCTTTTGCAAGGTGCATTAAGCCCCCGCAATCTGTGAAGAACGTGACTAGGAACAGAGGAAATGAAATGTTCTGTGCTGTCTGTCTGTCTGTCGAATGGTGTGTGTTTGGTTGTGATTTAGGATTGTGCAGATGCCGGATGGTGGTTGGGGGAGCTGAATGGCAAGCAAGGGGTCTTCCCTGACAACTTTGTGAAGCTGTTTGTCCCCGAGGTGGAGAAAGAGGTGAGATGTTTAACATTTTCTTTTTTGCAGAAGCTGGAACTATAGCATGTTAAGATGGTTAATGGGAACTGAGATATGCTCATCTCCCAGGTGCAAACACAAGTCATATGCGTGTAAGATTGTTTGCAAGGTCGTTATGTTATGGTTATGTTTTTTTTTGCAGTTTAAGCGTTTTTTATATCTGTTTCTATGATCCTGCACCCTTACTTTTTTTAGAGATTCTTTAATCTAGAGAACGTTCTTTATTTCTTTTTATTAGACCAAATTGGAAAGACGCATGTCATGGCTGCCCACTGCTCACCCAGGGGGATGGTTACAAGCAGAGGACACATTTCGTAGTATTTCACAATGCAATCACTGCATGCAACCCGAGACTGGGAAATGCAGGTGGATTAAAATCAGATAATACCTGGTATTGCAGCGTACACTGCAGCGGCGCACTCAGTGCATTCGCCGTTCTCCCCACCGTGCTGTCGCTGCAGCTGCCTCTCTTCTCTCACTCACTAACTTGCTCCAGCCGACCCAGCATGTCTGTGCAGGTGCCTTCCCGCAGCAACCCTGACATTAATCGATGGGGAATTTAGAAAATCACTTTTTTCAGAGAGTGATTTAGGTTCGATTTTGATATATCATTCAGCCCTAGTCCAAACCCTGTCAACGAGTCTTTATTGTGGAGCTGAGGTTTCAAGGAGCTTCACAAGGACTTAACAAGCAGCTTTCAGATTCTGCCATAAGAAGCTGTCATTGGTTGTGGCTGAGGCAGCTGGTCATAGAGCCTCCAGCATGGCACACACCCAGGTCTGATCAGCCCGTGGCAAGCCGTCCTTGGGCGAGGGTGCATTTTGATAAAAGGCTGAAACACAATGACCCTGGGGTACACAACTGACGATGCGTCATGCTGCAGGCTGAGCGCCGCCAGAAGAAAACCACGAGGGCACCCCCTTCCGAGGAAATTTGCCATGCTGTGCTGTCCTCAAAAGATTTTAACACCTAGTCGATATATATACGTCAAACCCCCGGGCAAGGTGCTGAATGGCATTGCTGCTTATTCAGCAGCAGAAAACATTTGTAATATTTCAGCATTTCAAACAACAATTACTGATGAGCAGTTAGGGTCATTCAGACTATTCTGCAAATGTGACTCAGAATGCATTACATCTGGTTTCAATAAGTGAGATGCCAATGTCCCATTAAAGGAATGGAGGCAAGCAGTGACTGCTGGTGGGATAAACAAACTTTTTTTTTTTTTATTGAGCACATGCTGATCTGTTCTTTTAACTATAGTTACAGTGACAGTAGTAGCTGGAAAATAAATTAATTAGATGACCTAATTCCCTTAATTTTAATAGTGATGCATTTTTGTCTTTGGAATTTTCAGATGCCATAATAAAAAATGATGTCAGTTGTCTTTGATA
Organism: Denticeps clupeoides; assembly: GCF_900700375.1. Taxonomy (NCBI): domain Eukaryota; kingdom Metazoa; phylum Chordata; class Actinopteri; order Clupeiformes; family Denticipitidae; genus Denticeps; species Denticeps clupeoides. The sequence continues at coordinate 36,045,153 of NC_041708.1, forward strand.
GGACCAGCTCTTCCACCGTAGGACTCAGGCTCATACTGTTAATTACATATTCTTCATGTTCACAGCGGCCAAAGAAGCCACCCCCTCCAGCTGCACCGGCTACCAAACAAATCACAGGTGGAGCACTCTTCATCCTCCTCTACATACACTTTACATGACCTTACTTCGTTCCTTTTATCACCCATCATTCACTTTCTTTTGGTCATATATTTTCTCTACGTCCTATTGTGGTCTGATTGGGTGACATACGACAGTGTATGTTCTTGCCTCTTCACGCTTCTTTTGCTGCCCCTTGTGGTGAGGAGGCCGAACATTGGGGCATTTAGTGAATGCGTGTTTGTGTGTAGCAGAGCCCCAACTGCATCTTATATGTGTCTCTCTCTCCCACATGATTTCACATTCAGCAGGGAGACAAAAGAGTGTCTCTAGAATGGCTGTTAGATTTTTAGTTTTGTACTCATGATCCCATTTCGCTCCCATGACTTCTGTTGTCTACATAAGTGATGGGCAGAGCCAAATCTCCCAGAGCATGAACTCATTTAGAAGCACTGCATTCTCATGTCGGTCTTGGTTTTGGACCTCACTGTGTGACTCTACTGATCTGCAGACAAAAAGGCTGAACTTAAAAAGGTTCCTCCCGAGCGACCCGAATCTCTACCACAGAGAACAGAGGAGAAAGGTACTGGCAGCGCTTCGCCTAGTGCTGCTTTATTGGCCGTTACCGGGCATCCCTTAGCGTACCGCAGACCCCTGATGGCCTGCTTCTGCTTCGCTTCGGCCTGTTCTGGATTTCTCCTAGCTTGTTTGCTGTGTTTGCTTCTGCTCGCTGTGAGTTTAATTTTCCGGGCCGGCCTACTTGTCCTTCCTCCTTTAGCAGGCCACTCTGCTTTTTATATGTGTGAGAACATGGTTGTAAACACATTAATCTTCTCTCACCATGTGAGCGTGTAAACCTCCCGCTTTTAACCCATCTTAACCCGCTCGTCTTCTGCCACTGCCTTCCTAACACAAGAGGTGACATTGCTAAACGTGCTGTTGGTTGTCAGTAACGCTGGTGATGTGTTCAGTAGGTGATGGAGAGTCGAAGGCTGGGGAGCTTCAAAAGCCCGCTCTCCCTGCTGTTCCCCCAAAGAAGCCTCTGCCCCCCAAAAACACCAACTCCCTGGGCCGGCCCTCCTCTATACCGCAGAAACGGCCCGAGAGACCAGAGAGACCAGTGGCACCCAGCATCCTGTGAGCTCTATGACCAGTACATCATTGTAAAAAACCGGGCTGCTTTCTGTCCCATGTAATGGTGTTGTGCATGGAGGAAATGGATCTTAGCTCAGGAGGTCACTATTGCCAGACACAAAACTGCAAACCCTTTCAGTTTTAGACAACCGTGCCCTGCTGCAGTTCATAACCGTCAGCGACCTTGAAGAAAGAAGAAAGTGTGAACATGGACTCCAGAGATATTCCTGACATGTCATGTTCACTTGAGACCTTAGCCTTCAACCTCCATATTCTCTGAATGGAAATGAGACATTCTCTTGTGGTATTAATTGAGGTATACATGAGGTCACAGTGAACTTTGACCTTTGATCACCAATAAAGAAATTGCCTCATGACATCGTCTCACAAGAATGGAATGAATAGATGGTGAAAACCCCCAAAGTAAAAAATATTTACAATAATGCAGAAGGTGTACACAGTATGTACTTGATGTGACATTTTTGAACGTGCCCCCTGAACTAAGATTTCTTTGCACCCTGCATATCACCATTACAATGCAGCCCATAGTCAGAGTGTACATTTCTGGTGGCTGTTGTTTACAGTGCTGAATTCGGTGAAGGCCCCAGATATGAACCCAGACCTCTGCTCTCTCTGGTTTATGTGCAGGTCTGACAGCCCTAAGTCAGAAGGAAGTGGTTTAACAGCTGATCGATCTTCCATTGACAGACCCAATGATTTTGGTGAGCCTTTGTGCCAATGAGGAGGGAGATTCCGCATCCCGCAGCAGTTTAGTTTGCCGGTTGCCACCTTAATTTTTTTTTTTTTCCGTACCGTACCTCGCTCAAATTCCCATATCCAATTCCCATGTGTTTTTCTTCACGTGGTGTTTTGTAAATGTTGTGGTTGAGTGTTACATTTTTTCGTTTTCTATCTTTATTCATGTAATGTGATGTTGACACATATGCATGTTGTCCGGTGTCTTTTGCTGGTGTGACGAATGCAGATGTGGAAGACTTCGACTCCATCGTGTCGTCCACAGAAAAACTCAACCACCCGACTGCAAGCAGACCACGTGTGACCGACCGCCGTCCGAGATCACAGCTCTTCACATCTGTGAGTCCCAACACCCCCACCGCAACGGCACCCCCACAAACATGCATACAATTATTCTGTAGTAACTTTCATCATGCATGATCATGCAAAAATGTACACCATGTATAAAACATGGTACACACATGCCAGAACATGATATGTGTGGCTCGCCACGAATGTCTGTCACCTTTTCTGTCCATATTTTAGAGTTCAGAAACAAATGTGTTCTGAACGGTTTAATAAATTGGCCTCAAAATGTACACAGAAAGTTTTTGCTAATATTCAGACATATTGCCCTTCAGCTTAGAGTACAGTCATCTTGCACAATGTCATTGAACATCTCTGCATCATGGGACATGTTCTCCGTACAGTACAACAAAAGCAGTGGATGACCGCATCATATGGCTTTGACACCACGGAAACATTGCACACCACCCTAATGCACATCTTACCAAACACATTTAACAAAAGATTAACAATATTCTGATTTACTCCATTGAGGACAAAATGGTTAGATTGTTAAGTTGTTCAGTACTGTAAGTACATTAATTTTAATGTAGATGAGCATAAAATATACTTTATACTTATTACAAATATATAATTGATACATTTTAATATACATTTTCTAATTGAATTTCTATTTAAAGGTGGGGAAAAAATGTGGAATTTATCATAATTACTTCATAGAAACCCATTAGTGCAACACAAAAAGGAAATTGCATGAAGATAAAATTTTCCTTTTAAGTTCTGTTTTTCTTTGGGCACCCTTTGACCAGCCTGGTTTCTTCTCCACCTCCCTCCCCCTTCAGTCCTCTCTCTCCAGTCCTGACCTCCTCGATTCCCCCTCCCCAGAGGAGGAGAGGAGAGAGAAGGAGAAGGCAAAGGAGGAGCACGACTCAGTCCCTTCCAGAGTTTATGACAACTCCAGGAAGATACCTAAGCCAGTGCCTGTCTTGACCGTAAGCCCCCTCCCCTACCTCCACACCTGTGTGTAAATGTTGTACCCCTCTGACCAACCTATATACCCACCCATGCATGCACACCTGTAGACAAAGTTCCTAACATGGCATGAGTGAATTATATTTTAAAAATATTGGAGACATCAATATGCCATTCTGTAAGGATCCTTGCGGTTGCAGATATGCACATCTGAGGTTCATCATAAAGAAAGTGTGAAAAATGCACTGTTCTTTCCAAGGTTGTACTCTAATTATTATCCTGTGTTTCTGGCTGCATTCCACATTAAATATCGTAGTAGATCAGGTTTGCCATATTTAGGCCTAAATTGAATCACATCACTCTCGAGACAGTTGCAGTGATGTCACGGTCACTGTATGTCTGTACAATGTATTTGCCCATGCCTTGTTAGGCCCATAAATCCATTCAGGGAGGACCACGGGGTCCAAAAACACAAGGCGTACCAGGGAATCATTAACTGACATGTTAAAACTTGGAAATCTCTTTCAGACCCATGACACCAAGTCATCCCTCCCACCCAAGCCCTCAGTACTGTCCTCGTCTTCCAGTGGCAGTGGAGCCCAGCTGCACCCAGGGCATCCGAGTGGTGCTAGCGTTCGACCCCACTCACCCTCCCCAGAGTCCCGGGCCAAAGGGGAGTCGGGTCATGTCACCCTGGAGGAACTGCGGGCTCAGCTGAAAGAACTGCGAGGAACTGTGGAGCTGATGAAGAGCCAGCACAGGTAGACAAGCAACATGGGAGGGGGAATGGTAGAACTTTGTATTCTCCTACCTGCAGCATCTACCGGGTTAACTGTGATCCAGGTCCATTAGTAAATCCATAATTTGCAACCAGACGTAATCTTAAAACTTGCGGTATTCAAACTGTGGGATGTGGATTTGCCCGGGGCATACATATGCAAAGCATCCAAATGAACCATTTCTTTTTTCAGCAGTATTTTTTTTATCTTATGTTGTGCATTTTTTAGTAGAAGCAATACATGCAGTTATTTGCGTCTCCGATCGTATCTGTGTGTTTCTGTCTTTTTGCCAGGCAAGAGATTAAGCAGCTGGTGAGTGAGCTGGATGAGGAGAAGAAAATCCGTCTGTCACTGCAGGTATGAAATGCTCGTACTCTGGCTCCATCTAGTGGTACGTCAGTTGGCCGTGACATTGTTCATTTTCTTGGCTGCTGTGTGTCAGTAATTGATACATAAGCATACACTACTGCATATTAAAGTTGGTCGTAATGGCAGTGGTTGGAGAGCCATTGTGGACCCAGTGCCCTGCTGCTGTGTTTTACAGAATGTGTTTTGTTGTAGGGATTTGTCAGGAACGGTCAGGACCTTTTTGTGTTTGTCCAACAAGTTTGATTGTAAAGTGTGTATTGAAAGAGTTTTGTCGTCTGTTATTAGGTGCCAGACATTTCTTCTATATTGTGTGTTTTTTTTTCTGTTTCAGATGGAAGTCGAGCACATTAAGAAGATCTTGTCTAAATGAGCACATTCTTGCTGGATGGACAACATTGTCATGGAATTGTGGCATAAGTTCATGCCACAACCAAAAACTAGTTTGTGCCAAATATAATGAATGATTGGAGAAAGGCAAGAAAAAACAGCATCAAAAACAGCTGTTCCCCGGTCTCCCATTTTAAATGTCTTTATTTGTTTGTTTTTTTTATGCATGAGACTTGAGGTATGAGTTGCTGATGCGCCGCCTGGGCGTGACCTCGCTGTGGTCACGTGGTACAGGGACGCTCATGGTACTCACCTGGGGGCTGGTGATTATTGTCGCCACAGTGACCAGCTGGTCTGTAGAACTATGAGGCAGAGTTACTGTCGCCCTGACATGGATGCGTTCTGATTTACATGCAGTTATTTTGCGTACTTTTCCTTGCCACGCCTGTGCGGCCTTTATTATTGTTTATTACTATTGTCCTTTGTTTTTGCCTTTTTGGCTGAGCACACAGATACAGTCCCATACAGTTCCCGTGGCAACCCACTTTGAGGCCTTGTTTATTTGGGAAGTTATGAAATGTTGTCTTTCTTTCATTTGCCTTCTGTTGACAAAGAGAAAACCGCTTATTGTTTTCTTGATTTTAATTTTTTTTTTGTCAGAAGAAAACTTCTATATATACTTTTATATTTTAACGTACTAAGATGCAATTATGTGTGCAGATTTTATTAAAAAATATAAAAACAAAATCCGACTTTGTGAATCACCTTATTTTCTGTCTATCTAGTCCACATGTGTCAAATCACGCAAGATCAATTTAAATAGATCTATTATTATGGACCGGCGGTGCAACGTGCTGATAACACACAAACTACTGACACGAGTTTGACACCCCTGATTTAGTCAATCACTATGTATTGTACTTGCAATAAAGCAAGCGAATCACTAGTGTTATGAGCCGGGCTAGGGGCTCCAGCCCATAACAAAAGAATGGACAAAAACGTAAACCTACTAAGACGAAACAGAGAATTTTAACAAGTATTTTATTAAAAAATAAATATATAAATAAAGAAGAAATACATACAAAACGAATTACAACAAGTTGCGGAAACCGGAAGTGATGTCAAAGGGAAATGGTAGGGAGGCGGGCGGGGTGGATGGCATGGCAAGCGCAGCCCCGAAAAAGGAGACTGAGGCTCCTTTTATTCTGTCTGTCCCACAGCAGAAACAGGTGGGCTGAATTTACAATCACCAGGCACCTGCAAACACAACACACAAAACAGAAACACCAAAAATACCAGGACGTAACACTAGGTGGTGAAAGCATCAGATATACAGCATCTTTGTGTCATGTCCAAACACCCACCCTGTACAATACTGTTCAACTCATGTTACAGTACTGTGCACGCAAAACAATACATATTCTAATGGAATTCTAATTTGAACAAAAATAATTTGTTATTGTGATATAATTAGAAAATTTCATCAACCCTTCAGCCCAGTATTCAGAGTATCAGTTCAGAGTATTCCACCATATATTGTGTATTGTGAATATTTTTTGGATTAATCTGACTATCCTAGGATGCAATGTGACTTTTCAATTTGAAAAACAATCTGTTTGTTTGAATAAACTATAATAAGTGTGCTATAATCTGGTTGCATAAGTGTGCACGCCATTTAGACTAATAATTTATTGAAGCACATTGAGATTCCTTTGCACCATTTAGTCTTCTAAGTATTCATGCAGTGAGATGTTTTATAATAAGAGAGCAAAATGTCCTCAGATGGGAAAACTGTTGCTCAGTGAACAGCATTGGGATCCTTAGGTCCTTGTTGGTTACATAATGCAGTAAAGGTTATGTATCTGGAGCAAAGGGGTCATGCAGAGTTCAAAGAGGACATACTTCAACACCCAATCTTGTCACCAGCTTTTTTGGCATGTGGACCTTCCCAACACACCTCACACACTCCTCTGTCCCTCCCACCTGCACTTGTGCGCTCTCTCTCTCTCTCTCCTATGAGCACAGAACAGCCTGGCTTGTGTACATAGTCTGGATACTCCATCAAGTAGGGTCAGGCGTGGAATTGGAACAAAGTGGACCTGCTTTGTCTGTGTGCTTTCTCCAAACGTTGATAGTCCGCTGCCTTTTATTGTGTGGTCTCTGTTAACAGGCGATTTGGCAGCGCCGTGGATGCCCACTCAGCCTCACAGATGCCTGTGTTTCCTAGCAAAGAGAGAATGGAGACGAGGCTCGGCCAAGCACGCCGGAGAGGGACTTTTGGGGACGTAATGTTAGGAATCGGATCGACCGCAAGCTCCTGATTCCTTGTCTGCGTGCACTTGCTGTGTGTGACTGGGTAAGGCGGTAGTGCCAAGCAGGCACCTGTACAGCCGCGTTCAGCAGGAGTCATCTGTGTGGCAGGATCAGTAAAGTAATTCCTGGGAATGTGGCTCATGTCTGGTAGATGTGTTGCCAGAGAAGAAAAAACACTCTTTTTAACTTTCTGAAATAGCACAACATTTTAACATTTTGTAATGCATGTGTGTTTGTCATGCCCCCTGTATACTTTGGATAATAAATGTGGTGGATTTATCTGAATTGCTTCTTTTGGTAAAGGTTATTGGCAGACTCAGACTGTCAAACATTCACAGCAAACCAATTCTGATAGTCTACAAAGGGTCAAGTATGTAAATGGACACATATGTAAGTTATAGATGTAATTAAAACAACTAACTTCATGGACAATTGTGTGCTACTGTGACGTCATTGCATTGTTATAATATTAAGTGTGGAATTCTGATTGGATATATCAATAACCCCAATATGTTAATAAGGCATGAATCATTATCACTTGCTCTCAACATTCAGAGCAGAAGGAGTATGTTAGACCTTTGCAGTATTACTCAATATTATTCGTGACTGGTCGCGATGGACGTTTCCAGAGCTTCATTAAAGAACAGGTTGTTCGGATAGTCCCTGCACAGCTGCCAGGAATAACTTGGCAGGCGCTCGATGCGCGTATGATTTTATTTTTACTCTCACAGCACCGCAGCGCTAGAGCTCTCCTTGTTGCCAGCCTCGCCTCTTTTAAACGGAAACACATTTTACAGTAATGGAAGCAAAGCACTCAAATCCAAAACAAAAACATTATCAAATAATATATTCCGCAATACGACGGTCACGTTGGTGGCGATGTTTGAGGTTCATTTAATGCTTTCCCCCTTTTCAGTTAGTTTTTTTTATTTACGTAATCTGGCAACACTACTTTTAATTCTGACATGTTTATTGTATTCCTGTATCTCGCAATTTGGTGCCTTTCATTGATTGCATTAGCATTTCCAGATAAAAAGGGGATCTAGGACGTCAGTGTCCGTGTTCAGAACTGCCTGCTGGTTGCATCGCTCCCTCGCCCAATTACACAAGTGTCCTGGAAGGGGAAGTGGCTCCTCTCTGCCTCTGTTTGAAGTGCAAACAAGTTAAAACTGGACCGCGAACATGAGAGACGGGCGACCCGGCCGGAGAGCGAACCGCGACGGGCATAAAGTAATTACGCGGCGGGTTTCCAGACAGCGCGGCCACGCAGCCCTGCCGGAGTCGGGGGTGAGAGAGGGCGGGAGGGAGAGGGAGAGTCATTAACCCCGCGCCGAGGAACGGGGACAAGCCCGGGAGCCGCCGAGGGGGGTACAAAACGCAGCCGAAGGAGCGCCATGGAGTCCACTGCGCCTCAGCAGGCGGCCGACGCCGGCGGCGAGCACATGGGCAACGCGCCGGGCGCGGAGCGGGCGGACGGGTCCAGCCCGGGTCCCGCGGCCAGGCAGCGCTCGCTGCGGGCCGTGTACGTGCTGAACGACGGGCTGAAGGCGGTGGCCGCCAACAGCCCCGAGTCCGGGGCGCTGCAGTGCCTGCAGCGGGCGTGCGACGCGGAGAGCGCGATACTGACCACCGTCACCTTCGGCCGCCTGGACTTCGGCGAGACGACGGTGCTCGACACGTTTTACGACGCGGGTGAGGGCGGCGCTTTTATCTTTTATCGTTATTTAGACGCGCAGTATGTTTCCGCGCAACATTCCTTCCCCTGAGAAGCGACCCGACGCCCGGGATCCGGCCTCCGCCCGGGCACGTCCTGCGCCGCGCCGCTACACGCCTGGTCCCGCAGTCCGACACATGCACAGCGACATGCACAGTGACATGCACAGCGACATGCACAGCGACATGCACGGTGACATGCACAGCGACATGCACAGCGACATGCACAGCGACATGCACAGTCTTCAGTCCAAACAACAAACCAACTTTCATTCAAGTTATGATCGGAACGTTGTGCTGATTCGTGCATTCGTTTTTAAGAGCATCAAGTGCGTGACTGGCAGAATGGATTTTACTGAATCATTTATTTACACTTGAACCAGTTGTAGTGAAACCACGTCCCTTGGCGTCCAGGGCTGTGGCATTGCTGCACGAGTTGTTTCCATTTGCAAGAACCTTTTTGTTCCGGATCATGCCTGCGGTGCCGTGGAAGGCTTTGACCTTTGTCCCTGCACCACAGAGGCAAACCAAGAGGCCTTATCAGGGCTCTTAGTTTGTAAACTCAATATTCTATAGAATTTGAACGAGAATTGCTGGTGTCTTCCTCTTGTAAGTCGCTTTGGATAAAAGCGTCTGCTAAATAAAGTAAAGTAAAGTAAAGTAAAGGCTTTATATGGTTTGCTGAGTTTACATGACTTTATATTTTGATGGGATTGTGTCACACGAACGCTGGTGGAGGTATTTAGTAAACTTAGATTTGCTGTATGTTGTGTGCACATTTAATTGTATGCAGTAGACACTGTGTATGGATGTTGTGTACATATTTTTGCAGCTGCAAAAATGTATGTTGTAATAATGTACGTTTTGTGTGTGTGTGTGTGTGTACGTGCAGACATTGCTGTGGTAGACATGAGCGATGTGTTCAGGCAGCCGTCTCTTTTCTATCACCTGGGGGTGCGGGAGAGCTTTGATATGGCCAACAATGTCATCCTCTACCACGACACAGACCCTGACACCGCCCAGTCTCTAAAGGTAAGCCCAAACCCAGCAAGAAACATTCCTGATCACGTGGGCATGTACACACAAGAACCTTCACCCCCTCCTATCCCCCTAACATACCACCTGCATACACATGCATCTGCCTCGGGGTTTCTGATTAAAAACGTGTTACTTTACTTCTTTAAACCGCGCCATATGTACTTTTATTAATCAGACGTTACTTTTATCTTAATAATGGATGTGTTTGATCACACCCATGCATCATTTCATTCCTGTCAGATTTGTACCGTGAGCATAAACTGTATTAATTCCTCACACGTGAAAGAGATTCAGTATGAAATTTTGGTTCTCCGTACCTTCCCTTGGTCACGGGGGACGCCTGCATATCCATATACTTCGGTGAATTACTCTACCGCCTACATTACTAATATGCAGGAAAGTCTGTTTGTCATTTTGCAACCCTATTGGTTTCCTGAGCACCTTTTGTATGAGGAAGTTATGTCAGAGCGTGGAAAGGCAGTCAGGTGATCGAGGGCAGGATCACGTGAGAAGTTTTTTTTTTAGTGACGGGGTCACAAAAGCCACTTCTGTCATCAGAACAAAATGCTGTGTGATAGGAGACATGCTTTGTTTACAGTTCACAAACAGAATTTCACAATTCAACACAAGGCAGGTTTTCTTTTGAGATATGAAAATGTTTTTTTTTTTTTTTTATTGTTGTTCTGGAGACTTCTAGGTTATATCCTGCACAACTGACTTACAGGGTTCTCACGTCAGTATGATGGGTTTTTTTTTTTTCGTTTTTTGTTACAGGACATGGTGGCTCAAAAAAACACAGTAAGTATTAAGTTGTTCAATGTATCTGCTGAGGGGTGTAATGTTTCATTGTCTTGACAGCAGAGAAACTTCGGACGCCCTGTGGAGACTGAACCTTTGATTAACGTGGACCACTTTCCTTCAGAAATCTATTTCTAGATGCCACAAACATGGCTTATGCACAGTTACAATGCACCGGGTCTCTCGGTCATCTAAATGAGAGGGCAATAACCAGTCTTCCTCACACAGCAGTACATGTCGGCCCTGATGGGACTGATTCTTGGGATGGATGCGTGTGAGTATTTGCCACCCATGCGCTATCAGCTGTGGGCTGCACATGCTGGGCACGGTGGTCGGGGGGAACACTGTGTACCAATGAGTGCCAGTTTAGTTCACGCCTTTAAATATCTCAAAGAAAAGTGAGCAAGGCGCCACTGAGCAACGTACCGTCCCCACATACTGCTCCCCGGGCGCCAGGTTGAATGCAAAGGACACATTTTGTTGTGTGCACAACATAGTGAACAATTTGTCCTTGCAGTTGATGCATTTGTAGAGTGAAGGCCGGCTGTTGTTGTCCAAACTACTACAGCTCAAATTGCAACTAGAGTGCGTACAGTAGCATGCTACCACAGAGCAATGTGAAGAAGATGGCCTGGTCTAGTGAAGTTTTTTTTTATTCGTGACTGGGTGCATGTGCGTTGCTTACCCGGGGAAGACACTAGGACGCGCCCGCGTGATGCTTTGGATAACGTATGTTCACATGGACGGCTCCTTGTGAGTAAAGTAAAGTGAGCAAAGTAAAGCTTTGGGGAGTAATGAGTTAGATTTAACGCTGTCGCGTAATCGAGTTATTTTCAAGTGATCACAAAGTGCATCACAAGAATCTGCCATGCAGCTGATCATGTACTGTAAACATTTCAAGTAATTCAGTCTCGGGTTTGGCAAATAGTAATCGATTATAAATATTACAAATGATTTTTTTATTATGAAACCAGAAGTATCACATTTCAGTAATTTAAAAGCAACAACGAAAACAATGCAAACATGTCAGAAGCCAAAAGAGCAAAGTAGATATGTCTTAAATGCTAGGGTGACCTCCCAAAAATGTTATAATAATTCAAACATCTTCTTTCTTGCTTCTACTTGGGTGGTAGTAGCCTAGTGAGTAACATACTCGCCTATGAGCCAGAAGACCCAGGTTCAAACCCCACTTACTACCATTGTGTCCCTGAGCAAGACACTTAACCCTAAGTTGCTCCAGGGGGGGACTGTCCCTGTAACTACTGATGGGAAGTCGTCCTGGATAAGGGCGTCTGATAAATGCCGTAAATGTAAATGTAATTCTTTAATAATTTTGTTGAAATGCAATTGACTTTGGTGTTTTGACTTACATTCTTGAGTTTTTCTCTGTCCATTTCTGGTCTTTTTATGTGTCTTTGGTTCTTCTTCTTGTCTCTCTTGCTCTCTCTCTCTTTGTGTCCTCCTCGCCCTTTCCCTCTCCTGTCTGTTATCTGGAGTAGGCTGCAAGGTCAGTTACTGTAGGGTTCCCCTGGGTGCAGTTGCCTCCGGAGTACCGCGGCTCTGGCCTTAGGAATAAAGTAGGTACTGGCATGGACAGTGTAGCTGCACGCGAATGTCATTCCCTGCACGTCCGCTTCGAAAATCGGATGCATGAGGCAAATAAGCTGTTCCTAGGAAAACGTGTCCCACTACATTTAGGGGGCAGCGGTGGCCTGGCGGTTTAGGAAGCAGCCTTGTAAATCATAAGGTTGCCGATCCGCCAAGGTGCCACTGAGGTCCTACAGAGCAAAGCACCGTCCCCACACACTGCTCCCCGGGCGCATGTCATGGCTGCCGGCTGCTCACCAAAGTTGATGGGTTAAAAGCAGACGACACATTTCACTTTCACTCACCGACTGGATAACGCTGTGTCACAGGGCGAAGGCGATTGGCGTGGCAGGAACGGGAAACGGGACTCATTCACACGACATGGCGTAGACAAGGGGGTTTAATACATTACAAAGACACATCATACTGGACTACATACATCAACACAGTCAGACAAACAGACAATGACACGATAGGATTAAATACAATCCACATCAGGTGCATACAATTTCGGGTAAGGGCAGACAACATTGTCACCAAAAAGTACCCGAAATTGTATGCAGCTGATGTGGAATGAATTTAATCCTATCGTGTCATTGTCTGTTTGTCTGACTGTGTTGACTGTGTTGGGGTGCCCTAAAAGTACCCCAAAATTCACAATAACCACATAAATAATGATATGATACTGTAGACACAACCTAAAAATATTTTATGGTTCTTCATTTCCTTTTTAAATACATTTTTGTATGTGGATGAAAATTGAGCCAATTTAAATGTAAACTCTTGTATTGTTCATTTAGTATATTAGCATAAATAGTCATTTATATACACACACATACAATACTACATAGTACCTATATGCTCACTCTCACATGACTCAAACCAGGCTTTGACAAATAGTAAGGAATATATTATTATATCATATTGTTTTATAAATATTTTTTATGAAACCAGAAGTGTCGCATTTCAGTCATTTAAAAACAACATATAATACAGATAGTAGATCCATTCTTCAGTGAGGGATATTTTCTGTCCCTTCCTGTATATGCATATGGAAAACCTAACCTCTGCATGGACTAGAAATGCAATACATTCAAATTCATTTTAAACATGAGAAGGATAAATCTCCTATAAGAGTGTAATATAAGAGTGTAATAAGCTGTTAACGAGAGACTGATGACACTTTCAGCATATGAGTTCTCTAGGCAGACTGGGGTCAGTTTACACAGTACAGCCTCAGGAAAGGGGATCTGTGTAGGGGGGCTCACTTGGAAACCTCTTGGGAGAAACCCTGCCACCAAAACCAGACTTCCAGACCACTTAGCATTACATTATTACAACAACCATGGTGATCTACATAATTCAGAATTGCTTTGGAAGTCTGTCTAATTGGATGGCAAAAAAAGACTAAATGAAATAAAATCATTTAAATGATTGGAATTCATCCAAAATTTTGAAGACAGTGCAAAACCAAGATGTTTGATCCTTAGGCATCAAGTGGAAACTACTACTTCATTCCGTATGTGATGACGCCCAACCATGAGTACATATGCTGTGAGAACGTGGCGCAGAGGAGGGCATCTGAGTACATGCAGCCAAACTGGGATAACCTGCTGGGACCGCTGTGTGTGCCACTGGTCGACCGATTTGTCAGCCTTCTCAAAGACATCCACGTCACCTCCTGGTAACAGAACACTGCACATGAACACTGACCACGTGACTAATGATATATTGGTCCAGGTGACGGATGTTATTTGATTGCAAAAAGTATGATAATATTATTTTCTTGGAAAGTGGTATATACTAATTAGATCATCATACTAGCATAACCCATTTCACCAAGTACATACCACATTATTTCACAATAATAGTTTTTCTTCTTGTTATAACAGTTTAAATGAAATCAGGGATGGGGAGCCTGATCCTGAACTGTTGGTACAGGTTCTTGGGACGACCTGTCACTGAGCCAATTATAAAGGTGTACAGACCCATTGAAGAAGCCCCTGTGATTGGCTGATTAGACTGTTCCCCACCCTGCCATTCACATAATATGATCTGTTCACTGAAATAAACCTATACATAGTCATGGCCAAAAGTTTAGAAAATGACACAATCACTGGTTTTCATAAAGTTTGCTTCTTCGGTGTTTGTAGATCTTTTTGTCATTTTATAAGTTTCTAAGGCTTTTATTGACAATTACATCAAGTTTATGCAAAAAGTGTTGGCCCCTTTTTTTTCCAAGACATCTGCAAATAGCCCTGGCATGCTGTCAATCAAATTCTGGGTCAAATCCTGAATGATGGCAACGCATTCCATCATAATCAGTGCTTGGGGTTTGTCAGAATTTGTGGGTTTTTGTTTGTCCACCCGCCTCTTGTGGTTTGACCACAAGTTCTCAATTGGATTAAGGTCCGGGAGGTTTCCTGCGCAATGGACCCAAAATATCAACGTTTTGTTACCTGAGCCACTTGGCCTTATCACTTTGGCCTTATGGCACAGTGCGCTTCGTACTGGAAAAGGCATTGTTCTTCACCAAACAGTTACATTTACAGCAATTACCAGACGCCCTTATCCAGAGCGACTTACAATCAGTAGTTACAGGGACAGTCTCCCTGGAGCAACTTAAGGTTAAGTGTCTTGCTCAGGGACACAATGGTAGTAAGTGGGACTTGAACCCAGGTCTCCTACTACCACTCCCAACAGTGCCCTGCCCTTCACTGCCTGCTGCCATTCCTGAGCAAGCCCTCACTGGTGGCACCCCGATCCCACAGCCGGAATTCATCTGATCACTCTTCATAACATTTTGGATTATATGCAAATTGCCATAATGAAAACAAAAGCAGCAAACTTTTTTATGACCGGTATTTGTGTCATTCTCCAAACTTTTGGCCACGACTGTAGTATATAGATATATGTCCCTTTAAGTGAAATCTCACCTTAAGCAGACACAAGTTTGCCATTTTGTGTCTTCATTGGTTTTACCTCATTTAGTTTAAATGGACTTCAACCCTCCATGTACTTTCACTGAGGTGGGCATCTAGTTTGGTGCACTTTGAGTTAGAATTTGCATGTTTTCTAACTAACGGTGGTGACACACACCTCATGTTTCTTGAAGACTGACCATTTAGCACATAGCTGATTGCAATTGCATGTTTGCTGCTAACTGGCATTTTAGCACTGTAAGATGGTTTTGATTCTCTCACTGCATGTCTCTTTATAGTGCATCGTTTAAAGATACGCTTCTGAATGACATACGAAAAGCCAGAGACAAATACCAGGGAGAAGAACTGGCCAAGGAGCTCTCACGTATCAAGCTCCGCATTGACAACACTGAGGTTCTGACCCAGGACATTGTTATGAACCTGCTGTTTTCCTATCGGGATATACAGGTACAATAAGAAAACCTCCTTTTTTTAACACACCTGATTTTATAAATGTTTTGAGATAATCTATGCATTAAATATATATAGCTAAATATATATATGTTTATATATATATATATATGTTTATAGCTAAGTTTAATCATTTAAAATCAGTGATACAATAATTATATTTTAATGCCTACCCTATATGGCAATAGTATAGGCTAAGAATGATATTAATAGTTAAAATGAATCAGTTAATGTGTTCATCTGGGCTATTCCTGCTCTGTTTTTTTTTTCCTCTGATGAAGGATTATGATGCCATGGTAAAGTTGGTCCAGACTCTGGAGATGTTGCCCACCTGTGACCTGGCAACCCAACCCATGATACAGTTCCATTATGCATTTGCACTCAACAGGTGGGTGCACACACATTGGTAAACAGAAACTGCATTTTTTAAATATTTGTTTTTTAACAGGGTGTATGTGTATGTTGTGTGTGTGTGTGTGTGTGTGTGTGTGCATGATCAGGAGGAACAGTCCAGGGGATAGGGAGCAGGCCCTCCGTGTGATGCTTCAGGTTCTGCAGTCATGTGACCACCCTGCTCCTGACATGTTCTGTTTGTGCGGACGCATCTACAAAGACATTTTCTTAGATTCAGACTGCAAGGACACTAAGAGCAGAGACAATGCCATTCAGTGGTGAGGGGAATTACTGCATCTGATCTGGACTCTGCTGTTAATCATGTCATATGTGATACGGAATATCAGCCTGCCTACAGAGACCATTCAAGAGAGAAATTTCTCTTTCTTTCTCTCTCTCAGGTACCGGAAAGGCTTTGAGCTGCAGCCCACTCTGTACTCCGGCATTAACCTGGCAGTCCTGCTCATTGTGGCAGGGCAGCAATTTGAGAACTCCATTGAGCTGCGCAAGATTGGTAAGGTCACACCAAGGGCCCAACATTTCCAAAAAAGTTTTATTGTACACAGCACCCAAGCGTTAGTGAGCGTTAGGGAGATATCAGCAATAATACATGGGAAAAATTAACATGTAACTCATGTGACCAGAATGATCTCACATTCACCTTCCTTCTCAAGGATCATAGTTGTACAGATAATTTATTTGGAACACTGTTTAAATAATGAAACTGATACGGATAGTAAGTAAGATACAAGCTAGGATATTCAGGTGTCATGTGATCCATAGAACAACCCGGATTATTTTATTTTCATTTCATAGATGTAATGCATTCCTGTATATTAATCATTCCTGTGTAACCAGAGTGGTTGCACCTTGTCTAAAATAAATAAAAGTTCAGAGATTATGACTGATACAGCTCTGATCTTACCCAAAGGCTAAAAACCTTTGCTAAAATTTCAAGAAGATCCAATTGTGCAATTTGCTGATTGTTTTAAGATTACCTCTCAGCTTTGAACCATAGTTTCCATATTGCCAGTCATGTGCAACATTAAACAAATGCTTGCCTGTTATAAATGCAGCTCTTACATATTTAACTGTGACGGGTGCACAGAACACTTTTATAAAGAAATATGCACCTTAGAGGTCATGTTACATGACAAGATTGAAATTTGTGTTAAATTTGTTAACTTCATCCCACAACTTACTTTTAGACTTTCCCTCTTATTTTTTTATATTATCTGCGCTTCTCAGGTGTGAGGCTCAACAGCCTGCTGGGCAGGAAGGGGAGTCTGGAGAAGATGAACAACTACTGGGATGTGGGCCAGTTCTTTACTGTCAGCATGCTGGCTAATGACATCCCGAAAGCAGTGCAGGCTGCTGAGAAGCTCTTTAAGCTTAAGCCCCCCATCTGGTAAACACACAGGGGTTAATGTCCCTAGGAACTGAGGCCAAAAAGAGCCCCATGTTGTACTTAATTCTGTAATCACGTTGAAATTCTAAACAGGTATTAGACTAATTGTATCTATCAGTTATTAACATTTTAATTGATTATTAATTACAAAAGTAAGGAGTAGATTTACTAATGCTGATATGTCCCTGTGAAAAGAGTGTTGCTAATTATTCTATAAAATATATTCGATAACATAATCTGTTACTTTTCCACACTTATCAGGTATTTACGGTCTGTGGTGCAGAACCTGCAGCTTATTCAACATTTCAAGAAGCAGAACCAAGAACATTCTCCACAGAAAGAGAGACTCAACTTCTGGATGGATATCATAGTGGAGGCAACCAGAGACACCACAAATGGACTGCGTTTCCCAGTATGGCCATTTTAACTCCACTACATTTACATCTATGGCATGTACATGAACCAAAAGACCCAGGTTCAAATCCAACTTACTACCATTGTGTCCCTGAGCGAGACACTTAACCCAGAGTGTCTCCAGGGAGGGGACTGTCCCTGTAACTACTGATTGTAAGTCGCTCTGTATAAGGACGTCTGGTAAATGCTGTAAATGTAAATTTAGCAGACAGCCTTATCCTGCAACTAGTTAAGTGTGTTGTTCAGGGATACAATGATAGAAAGTGGGGTTTGAACCTGTGGGGTTTGAACCTGTGAACCTGTTTAGTTTATAGGCAAGTGTGTTACCCACTAGGCTACTATCACCCCTATAATAGCTTATTGTTTGTTAATCACCTGTGTGTGTGTGTGTGTGTGTGTGTGTGTGTGTGTGTGTGTGTGTGTGTGTGTGTGTGCAAGTCAACCCTAGTTGACTTGCTCTGTCAGATGCTTCACCCATTCTCTATTTCCCAAGGTCTTGATTCTGGAGCCTACAAAAGTGTACCAGCCGTCCTATGTGTCCATTAACAACGAGGCAGATGAGAAGAATGTTTCTATCTGGCACGTTTCCCCTGCTGAGACGGTCAGAGTTCCTCTACTTCCTGCACATCCCTCAGGCAAAACTTAATTCTACCTCCGTTTACCCTTCCATACACCCTCACTGCATCTCTGTGTCGTGTATTCAGAAAGGCATCCACGAGTGGAACTTCACAGCCACGTCCATCAAGGGCATTAGGTTTGTATATGTGTGTCCTCACAAACAACAATTTTCAATAAATGAGCCCAAAGTTTGGATTTTGCCTATAGAAGTTAAGGCTTAAAAATAAAATATTGTTAAAACATATTTGTAATATACTGATTAATTGAATTACCATAGTCCTCAATTATGTAAAAAAGTATATTTATGCCTTTATGTAAAAGTTATTGCAGCTTTTTAAAATTCAACTTACTGAGTTTTATTTTAAAGTAAAATATCCATCATTGATAAACTGAGGTTAATTTTTTATATTGAACATGCTGCTGTGTATTTACTGTGTTTTTTTGTTTTTTTCGGCGCCCCTGCTCCCATCAGCATCTCCAAGTTTGATGAGCGCTGCTGCTTTCTTTATGTCCATGACAATTCAGATGATTTCCAGATCTACTTCTCCACAGAGGACCAGTGTGCCCGGTAAGCACAGGAGTTTTCTAACAACCCACAAATTCAGTTAGTTTTTGATAAATTCCTGGTGGATGTTTTAGGTTCTGTTCCATGGTGAAGGAGCTCATCTCAGATGGGACTGGAAATGCTGTGGAACTAGAGGGGGAGGGAGATGGCGACACACTGGAGGTGGGTGCGTGTGAATGTGTGATGAGTGCATTGTTTGTACGTCTGATGGTAACGTGACTGTGTTCTCCAGTATGAATATGACTACAATGAGAATGGAGATCGGGTGGTTCTGGGCCGGGGTACGTATGGAGTGGTGTATGCTGGGAGAGACCTGAGCAACCAGGTGCGCATCGCCATCAAGGAGATACCAGAGAGAGACAGCAGGTGAGTCACAAGCGATACAACAGCTCCTCCTCTCTGAGAACCTGAGAAATTACCAGCAGACTGTTTGAATGTGTACGGTCTTATAATTTATATTCTAGTCTAGTCTAGTAGTCCACAAACAAAACCATCCATTTTACCCGTCCAGTAAATCTATGAACCCCACAAATCTTTCACCAGCACACTTAACACTCAAGGGAGCATTTACAAGCTTTAACTTTAAAGCTATAAAGCTTTAACTAGATGATCATGTCTCTCAGGTATTCCCAGCCTCTTCACGAGGAGATTGCTCTGCACAAATACCTGAAGCACAGGAACATTGTGCAGTATCTGGGCTCTGTGTCTGAGGATGGATATATCAAGATCTTCATGGAGCAGGTCCCTGGAGGTGAGTAATAAGTTTATTTTCTTAATGATTGTTTTTGGAAAAAAATATATATATTTCAAGCACATTGCATGTTTTCTGCAATACAGATAAGAGATCACGTAAGTTAAGTCTAAGTTCTGCCCTGTGTTCCCTTTAATGAAATGTGAATGTAGCAGCTGTAATGTAGTTATTGTAAGAGCTTCAGGGAAAAAGCTTTGACAGGGAAATAACTTTTTCACCGTCACTTCACATTGACTTGCACAAACTGCACACTTCCAGTTTGACCTCATAGTGTCAATTTTTACACAAATTACTTCAAGGGGTTATTCTTATTTACAAATAAACAAAAGATCATGGACTTTATGACATTTCTGAACTTGATTTGGAAAAATGTACATATATTCATATTTCTTCTTCTCCTCGCCACAGTGGATGGTTGATTTTACGCTGGATGCCTTTTCTGACCCTCCTCATTTACCTGGGCTTGCGACCGGCACCAACAAATACACTGTCACATGCATCCCCATTGACTGGGTTAAATAACACGATTAATTTATAGTTATGTAACATGTCAAAACAAATTGACACTATAAAAACTTCCAGTGTGCATCTGACCTATGACCCGGATGCGAAATTCATGAAGAATCCCTAATTAAAGATGACAGCAAATGGCTTTTAGGGCCAATTTACTTTTCTTTACTTTACTTTATTTAGCAGACGCTTTTATCCAAAGCGACTTACAAGAGGAAGACACCACCAATTCAGATGATTTGTGTATTGCTTGTACATTTACGTTATTTTCATTGCAATGTGTCTGCAGGGCAATCTATTTAAAAATAGATCAGATTGTCTCCAGCCACTTTCTCACATCTCACTCTCATAGATTTAAATATGCAATGTAGCAAACCTTAGTCTTAAGAATTAATAGTGACTGTAATGATTTAATTGCAAAATGTGTGATTAGTTGGTTAGTATTTTCTATCGATTGACATCCCTAAATTTAGAAGTCAGTATTATAATTTAACAATGGTTTGATATCCTCTTCATGCAGGAAGTCTGTCTGCTCTGCTGCGGTCCAAGTGGGGACCCCTGAAAGAAGCCACCATTGTCTTCTACACACGGCAGATCCTGGAGGGCCTTCGCTATCTGCATGAGAACCAGATTGTTCACAGGGACATTAAGGTGATTTTTTCTGTTCAGTGGCCATACTGGTTCATTCCACTTGCCATCATGTTAGAACCTGATGCCATGATGCCACATGATGCCAAAATGGCTCTGTAAGAGAGTGGATTTTATGATGTACAGCTGACACTGGGATTCTCACTGATCTGACCAAAGCTGCATGTTCCCCTGCAGGGTGACAATGTTCTGGTCAACACCTACAGCGGAGTACTCAAAATCTCAGACTTCGGCACTTCAAAGAGGCTGGCTGGCGTTAATCCATGTACAGAGACCTTCACTGGTATGATACGGGCTCTTTTCCTCGCCCTTTTTCTTTAGATTGTGGCAACCTCACTGTTTGACTTCTTCTAACCCACTGGCTCTGACAAGCATTTCTGGTTGTAATGGAGAATAATGGCTGTTGGAGCAGTGCAAATTCTCCTGGATGTCTGTGCCAGGCACAATGGCTGCAAAACCCTCTAACAGAGAAAAGAGGAAGACTGACCAGATTTATCACTCATCTAGTGCTGTTTTTGTCAACAAACCATTTTTGCGTGAAGAAGACGAGACGTAAGTGCTGGTCATGTGACAAAAGCTATAACAAAATATTTCATCTTAAATTGTTGACTAATGAAAACAAGGCAAAATATGGTTTACAAGATAAAATATTTTCCCTTGACGGAAGCGAGACGAGGCGTTATTTCCTCTTGTTTAATCGTGTAATTATATCGCAGTTTCTCTTTCTTGTATCTCCCATCCGGTCGCGCAGATGACGTCACTCCTGCGATATGCAATCGCCGCATTAATTAGGCTTCAGGGTACTTCTGTTGGGTGAGCAGATGGCTGGGGGAAAATGACCGAAAGGATCTTTGGTCACACTTTCTTTGCGATGAATGTGTGTGGTCGATAAGCATGGAACCAGCAAGTTTTGAGGTTTGCTTTGCGTGAGATTGCTGGTGAGATTGCTTGCTCCGCTACACATGCTCGAACACTTCTGTGACAGTGACCCCTCCCTACGACATGCTCTGAATGACTTCTACGCATGATTCGGCAAACAGAAAAACGTGACTGCATGGAAATCCATCCCTCCTTCCAGTGATCAGGTGCTGTGTCTAACCACGGCAGACGTGAGGAAAAGTTAACTCACAAAAGGCTGCTGGACCAGACAACGTCCCTGGAAGATGCTCAGAGAATGTGCAGACCAGCAGGCAGATGTTCTCATTGAGCACCGGCGTTGTTCCAACGTGTCTCAAGGCCACCACCATCGTACCCATGCCAAAGAAGTCTTCTGTGTCATGATGAAGTGTTTTGAGAGGCTGGTCATGAAACATACGAAAACCCTGCTGTCCTCCACCCTGGACCCACTGCACCCTGCATCTGACCCTCACCCACCTGGACAATAAGGACAGATACGTACGAATGCTGTTCATAGACTTCACAGACTTCAGCATTCAACACCATCATTCCTCAGCACCTGGTCGAGAAGTTGAGCCTGCTGGGCCTGAGCACCTCCCTCTGCAACTGGATCTTGGACTTCCTGACTGAGAGACCTCATTCTGTCCGGATTGTGAACAGCATCTCCAGCACCACCACTGGAGCACTGGAGTTCCTCAGGGCTGTGTGCTCAGCCCAGTGCTGTTCACCCTGCTGAGCCACGACTGTGCAGCAATGCACAGCTCCAACCACATCATCAAGTTCGCCGATGACATGACCGTGGTGGGTCTCATCAGCAAAAACGATGAGTCGGCGTACAGAGAGGAGGCGCAACGACTGACAGACTGGTGTAAAGTCAACAATCTGTTCCTGAATGTTTAAATGTTATGTGTAGCACCAGGTTCCAGAGGAACGTTGTTTCGTTTCACTATTTACCATCTAACTTGTATGCAGCTGATATGACAATAACTTTAATGACAGCTTTATACAAAGTCTAGACTAAAACTAAAATTAAAACAGGCCAGCAAAATGAACTATACGCTCATTTCATTCTAATTGGTGACGGGCACAATAGAGCCAACCACAGAAATGTAGCTGGTGCTGCTCTTGTTGTCACCAGACCATTTTATTATTTCTGAAGAGAAATGAGAGCATTTGACTTTTGCAAAGCCACACCTTGCCAGCCGGTCCAACCAGCTATGCTGTGCATTTGTCCTTTCCTATCTGACAAAACACATCATTTATCTCATGAAAGGAATCAAAATCGTAACAAATACATCAGAGCAAACAAATGCAAGGAATTGGATTGTGTCTATCGTGTTTCTCAAGCACAACAGTTCAAAGCAACAAAATATTAAATATAAGCTAAATCTTTTTGTTTAAGTGAAAATGAAGTGATTGTCACTTGTGATACACAGCAGCACAGCACACGGTGCACACAGTGAAATTTGTCCTCTGCATTTAATCCATCACCCTGAGTGAGCAGTGGGCAGCCATGACAGGCGTCCGGGGAGCAGTGTGTGGGGACGGTGCTTTGCTCAGTGGCACCTCAGTGGCACCATGGTGGATTGGGATTCGAACCGGCAACCTTCTGATTACGGGGCCACTTCCTTAAAAGATTACAGAAATAATACCACAAGTGTAGATAAAGTTCAGTTGCAATGTGTGTTTAGGAGGGTGATTGGGAAAGACTGTGTTGACTGTGTTGGCTGGTCCTAGTCTGCAGGCTTCTATATCTTCTTTTTCCCTGCTCATCTCCTTGAGAGGGACGGGTCCTGGATGATAGTGAAAGCATACCACAGCGCAGCACCCAGTGCACACAGCGAAATGTGTCCTATCTAACCCATCCCCTTAGGGAGCAGTGGGCAACCATGTAAGGTGCCCGGGGAGCAGTGTGTGGGGATGGTAACTTGCTCAAGAGTCTGCTTCCATCCCCACTAGGCCACCACTGCCCAGCGACCAAATTCAGCCCAGTTTCGGCTACAGGCTGTAAACTGGAATAAGATGGATCAGGCAGTGATCAGAATATCCAAAAACTGATGTGTTTTTTTTTTTTTTTTTTTTGCAAATGGCCCTTGCAACCTCTATCAATGCTGTGTGTTTTCTACTGGGGAAACCTTTGTGCTTGAGAGAAGGTCACGCACTTGGTTTTTCATTTACAACATATGCCTAAGCGGTGGTCAGCAGAGAGTGCAGAAACTAGATAGGGCTGGCAAGGTCAGGGTAAATAGATTCGCTGAGTGCTATACGCGGGTTTGTGTTTGTGTTTAATTAGCGCCCGTCAGGCTGCTGCAGCAGGTGCCCTGAGAGGCAACATCCGCCCCCAATCCCTTCCCTCGCGCTCACTTTCCCTCGGCAATGCAAAACCTCAAGCAATGCAGAGTACAACATCTTCACCATATCTTGCACAAAAACACATTTTGGCACCATATGTGCTATTTAAGGTTTCAGATGGGACCCAAACTCTAAAAACAATTTGCTTCATTTCATATTTCGATATATTTATTTATCTATTACAGGTGTGATTTTATAATATATAAATATTTTACAATTTTCTGTAAATAAAGTGATTTAAGTGAAAGTGTAATTTTATTAAAGTAAGTAAAAGTAAAATTTGCCATTCAGACAGCACAGTACACGGTGCACATAACAAAATGTGTCCTGCATTTAACGCATCACCCTCAGTGAGCAGTGGACAGCCAGTGGGAGTTTTAGGATTTGTACGCACAACCTTCCAGTTATGAGTCCACTTCCTTACCTCATATTATGATTTAACTACAACGCATAGTAATAGTTACAATTCTAAAAAGCTAAACACTGAATCAAACACTTCTGGTGTGTCCTCTGCAGTGGTCAAGTTATGATTATGCACAGGAATTACTGGACATGGTATTGGTCAGTTTGGATGAATGACACCTTGTTTGAGTTGTCAGAGCCAGTAGAATAAACCTAAATAAAACCATCCATCTATCACATGGAGCCAAACCAAACACAGGGCCTCAACTTCAATTCAGTATTTGATTTGCCCAGTTACTAACATCAGCCTAAATGCCAGCCCTGTTTTTGTGGGATGTACAATGTACAGTTTTTTTTATAGTTGATATTTTTGTGTTTTGTGCTGGAATTATGTTTTGTTGAGTACAATTTGTAATTTCGTGGATTTTGTCTGTACACGTGTAGGGTGTAGAATATGACTTCATATTCTATACATTTTCATGAAGTGTCCAAAGTGATTTTCCTTTGTTGAACAGCGACAAGCATGGTGTAATAAAGAGGAGTGGCTGGCAGCTTCTTCATTTTACCCTTCAGCTTTCTACACTTTTATCCAAGCTACTCAATTATTGTTACATAATATCTCATTGTCTAGTATTTTATGTCTAATGTTGTTACTCTCATTTATCATCTTCTTTGACCCCCAGGCACACTCCAGTACATGGCCCCTGAGATCATTGATAAGGGTCCCCGTGGTTATGGAGCCCCGGCTGACATCTGGTCCCTGGGTTGCACCATCATAGAGATGGCCACTGGAAAACCTCCCTTCCATGAACTTGGGGAGCCTCAGGCAGCTATGTTTAAGGTCGACTTTTTTTTAGGTTTTGCGTATGTGTTTGGTTTGATCCATAATGTAGAATTAAAAAAAAAAGGTTTGATTTATCTTAGGTGGGAATGTTCAAAATACATCCTGAAATCCCAGAATCCCTGTCAGGCGATGCAAAGTCCTTTATCCTCCGGTGCTTTGAGCCTGACCCTAATAAGAGAGCCACTGCCACGGACCTGCTTAAGGACGTCTTTGTCCGGCAAAATGTGAAGGGCAAAAAGAACAAGATTGCCTTCAAACCATCAGGTATCATGCCACCCCTTACACACTCTTACAACAGCAAACCCCAACCTCAGCATTTCCATGGCACCCCCCATGGGGGGCTTAATGCTACAGCCTCTGCTGAATTCCAGACCTTGGTGGATTGGGCAGGGCACATGCTCTTTTGACCTCTTTCTCTTTAGTCTTTGAGAGAAAACCTCCCCCTTGCTGCTTCTGCTCATCTTTCTCACGGTGTTGAGTTGGTGTTGGATAAACAGGACCTCTGGTCTCTCAGACATGCTCACAGCACCCAAATATAACCCAAAATGTCTTTCGGGGCGGGTAGCAAAGCCAGCTCTTGGCTCCCCTTGTTTACTTTTTTTAATTATTATTATTATTATTTCTTTCATATTTCACATACAACTTGTACTTAGATGCTGAATGCAGGGTCTAATCTTAACTGAATCTGGGAAGTGCTCTTCTATCCGAAGCACCGTGGCTGACCTCATCTCTCCCTCTCTCCCTCTCTCCGGGTCGCCCCCTGCCTGGCATGGATGTTCTGTGTCGCAGTGTGGCAAGGTTTGTCCCTCTACTGTTCAAGTTGGTGTCTTCTCTCCACTCCCTCTTTTATTTTTTGTCCCAGTCCAGTGTCACCTGCCAGCTTCTTTTTTTTTTCAAGCTTTGTCCAGTCTGTCTTGTGCATATCAGATTTTGCGATGAGCCAAGAAAAGAGTTCTCTTGTCAGAATTAGACTGTTGCTATTTATGTAAATCTGTGTGCGCGTGTGTGTGTGTGTGTGTGTGTGTGTGTGTAGACTATATCCGCAGTGTGTCGATGCCTGTGCAGACAGAGGCCACCGGGAGCAGCAGCAGTGAACACGGCTCAGTGTCTCCAGACTGCGACTCCAAACATGACGTGTTCTTTGAGAAGAAGAAACGCTCAGCCTCGGAGAACCTCATAAAGCCCCCCAGCTCCAACTTCCTGAGGTTAGTCAGTCCACCCGTCCAGCCCATGTTGACCTGGTCGGATGTCACTGTGGGCGACAGCCGGGATCAGAAATTTGATTTCCACATTCGTGGATGCAGTAAACGGATCAATAAAAGGTAGCTGCAATGACACCCATGCTGGAACAACCTCTAGTCTCTGGTGAACTCAGGTGAGCTGAGGACATGTGTTCTGCCTCAAGCAGCTCCCCAGAGACCACTGTGTGTTCTAACGTAGGTGTCATTACAACAGGCATTTACGGAATTGTTTAGAGACACTAATAGTCCGACACCGTATCTACTGAGGGTGTAAATCAAACTTCAGAGTTCCGGGCTGGTGCTGGTTGGCTCCCTGGTTACAGTGTTTAGACAGCGGAGGAATGAATTGCCAGGTGGGCAGGTATTCAAATCTTTGATCCGGCTCTAATGTGATAATGCCATTTTACAACAGGCCACTCTGCTGTGCTCATAAACTCATGAAGCCTCTTACACACACACACACACACACACATTCATTCTCCCTGTTGCAACTCTGCAAACATTTAGCCAGGAGACCTGTGCATCTGTCCACACTTGCCTTAAAAACCATGATTAATGAAATGGCTAAAAAAACTAGAACCTTGCAGTTCATTTGATGCATATTTGGATGGTTTGTTATCCTGCTGTTCAAACCTCTGATACATGCCATTAATTCCCTTTGGCTACCAGTGAAGATGTCCGGCGGTTGATTTTTGTGCGAGAGATCTGCAAATCCTTTGACTGACAAAGACAAAATCTTAACAGTTAGTGAGATACGGTTCTGTGTCATCTATGATTGGCAGTTTCCATATATGGTGATGGCAATGTAACCTCAGTACATAATGCATGTAACACAGTGGTCCAGATCTTAAAGTTCTGGTGGAGTTTCTTAACAAGATTAATGATATTTACTGTGATTAATGATATTTAATTGTGTAAAAAAAAAAAAGTCTGACAAACTGTCTTAACCTCCCTGTCATGCTGTTAAAACTGTCGTGATACTCCCTTTTGTATTGTGCTTTCTTTAACTATTAAAAAGTTTAACAAGATTTGAGAATTTTCCGAGGTTTGCTTTGATCTTGAACAGTTCATTTAGAAAATTCTGAATTCCTGTATTTGCCCTGAATACCGTGTGTACCAATCTGATAGCAGTTTTTAATGAAGGGCACAGCACACTTAAATGTATAAATAATATATCTATTACACATATTTACAAAAATACACATTCTGCTTTAAACTATCCTCCTTTTGTTCTTTGGCATGATGCTTCTGGAGGTGCAACAGATTAAGTGAATAGATCGGATTCGTAAATCGGCACAGTGTTACCATATCCGATCCAATTATTTGAGTCATTATTCGACCAAAATCCAATACCGATTTCGGATCGACGTATCCTTACTTATGATATATGTTGTGTGTTCTTAAGAGATGACTAGCATGTCCCCTCACTCAGCGTCCCAGATGAGGGCTCCGTCTCTGAGGACCGACATTCACCAGCATCCCCCGAGGACAGAGACTCCGGCCTGTTCCTGCTGAGGAAAGACAGTGAGAGACGAGCAATCCTCTACAAGGTGCTTAATGAAGACCAGGAGAAGGTTATCTCCAACCTCATGGAAAACCACATTCAGGTATTTGTGGGTATGTTTGTGTGTGTCTATCGCTAAGTCTTGTGACACTTACATAGTGTCTCTCTATCCCCACCCCCTTCTTCAGGGCAGTGAAGAGCTGAAGTTATCAGTGGACCACATCAAGCAGATCATCTGCATCCTGCGTGACTTCATTCGCTCCCCAGAGCGACGAGTCATGGCCACCACCATCTCCAAACTCAAACTGGACCTGGACTTTGACAGCACGTCCATCAATCAGATCCAGCTGGTTCTGTTCGGTTTCCAGGACTCTGTATGTGGTTTCAGTTCTTTTGAGTTTTTTTTTTTTTTTTTTTTGTCTGGTTAAGTTTAAAAAAAAAAACAATTAATATATTTTTATGATGTCATTAAAACATGCTCTAGAATTAATTAATTACATTAAAATATGCAATAATTTAGTTTATAGTTTATAATTAATAATTATTATTTCATTTATAATGATATTCATTATTATTGCAGGTGAATAAAGTTCTAAGGAATCACCACATTAAACCCCACTGGATGTTTGCCATGGACAACATCATCAGACGAGCTGTTCAGGCTGCAGTCACTATTCTTATTCCAGGTGATGCAGAGGGTATTTGTCCACTTGTGTGTGTGCGCTCAAATGTCCATATGATAAACTGTCCTCCCCATCACCACGTGTTCCAGTGCATGCTTCCAGTGTGTGATTTTATAGCTGGGTGGTAATGGGACTCCACACCCCTGAGACCAGCTGACCTTTACACTACAGTCCCTCTTATTGTTTCATTTGGAACCAAAGCGTGACCCCTGCTGGCAGCAATTTTGAGTTTTTGTGCACTTGTTGGGGAGCACAGCTGCTACTGTCCAAGAAAGAAGTTGGACCTAATTAAGATATAGTAATACATTAAACTAAAGTGAATTTTTTTCTTATTTGTATTTTTGTGTGTACTGTGTATTTTGTATGTTTGCGTGAATGCATATTCAAAATAACCAGTCCACACGTCTATTTACATCTGAAGGACGACATGGGGATCAGCTTACAGTAGTTCAGTAGCTCTGGGGGGGGGGAAAACAAGGACCCCGTACCCCAGACTCGCCCCTCACACTCTCTCTGTGTCCCTTTGTCCCTTCTTCAGAGCTGCAGACACACTTTGGACCTGCTTCGGAGAGCGAGGGTGTGGATAAGGATGCAGATGAGGTGGAGGTGGAGGATGAGGCCGTCTTCGGGCCAGTGGAGACGCCAGCCACAGAAGACCCCGGCCTCACCTCTGGCGTGAGCACGCTCAGCTCAGTGCTTTCCCATGAGTCACAGCGGACTCAGCACCCAGTGGGAACCCAGCTGGGACGCCTCAAACAGGAAACCAACAGGTGGTGCCACTTATTATTTTCCTGTTAGTGTAGGACCTCAGTGCTTTGGAACCGGTGTCCTCAACCTTAGTTCTTCTGGTCACTCATTCAGCACATCTTTAGGTTTACCTTCATTTTAATTCCTTGTTGCTGCCCAGCTCTTAAACTGAATCAGGTGGGATGGAACATGGCCTTGCAGGGCTGGTTCCCTCCTGGACCAGGGATTGGACAGTCCTGTATAGGTGCAAAATTTTTCACAAATAAAATTGGTGAAAAAGCTTCATATTAAGGAACAAGCAAGGTGGCTTTAAGGTTGAGGCTGATCAGTGTACTTGCTTTGTCACAGCTTCACTCTGGAGAAACAATATGGCGAACCATTTTGGAGACCCCTTTTGTTTGTGCTGAAGCTAATGTGGTTGTGTTTAGGTTGTTGGAGGACTTGGTCGAGAAGGAGAAGGAGTACCAGCAGGTTCTGAGACACTCCATCCAGCAGAGGACACATGACCTTGAGCTAATTTGCCTAAAACAAGGGACAGCAGGTTTGATAGAATTTCAGATTCTTTCAAATTCATTCAAAAAAAAAAAATAATGATTTAAAAAAAAAAAAGTTATATTGATCAACAGTTATTTTCTTTGTCTTATCTTTTGGTACTTGTTTTATTGTAACGTAAGGAAATTTCTTTCAAAAACCTGAATGAATCAGTTTCATAAATGTTTCTCTTACTTGGTGTAGATGTACCCCAGCCATCAGTATTCAACATTCCAGGAAATCTGCAGCCAGATAAGGAGCTTGCTGATTGGCTAAAAGAACAAGGAGCAGATGCAGAGACTATAGAGAAAGTGCGTCTTTACACTTCTTATACTTTTGTTTTTTATTATCAGGAACTGTTTCTTAAAGGGATTTTTTTGTTTGTGTTAGTTTGCATTGGAAGACTACACACTGAACGATGTTCTGAACGAAATTTCAAGGGAGGACCTCCGGTACCTGAGGCTACGGTCAGGACATTTCATTGGCTATGGAATATGTCATAAATATTATTTTGTAAATTTGTTTTTATGATTTTGATTATGTCAGCAATAGAATAATAAGACTGGTTGTTTTGAGTATAAATAAATACAGAAGTATTATTATTAATAATATAATCATAATAAATGTAAAAAATAAAGTTTGAAAAAAAATCATATTAAGGAACAAGCAGGGTGGCTTTAATGTTGAGGCTTGTTGAGGCTGTTGGTTCAGTTTTCAGGGAAAATCTCACTTGAAATCATGTGAGAAATTTCTCTTTGCTGATTGGTCAGATGTATCGGTGCAGGAAATACAAAAGTAGATCAGGAAGCAGATCTACTGTTGTGGACGGTGAAAAAAGAAACACTGGAGCACAGCACATGACTCAATGAAATGAGTCCTCTGCTTTTAACCATCACCTTGGTGAGCAGTGGGCGGCCATGAAAGGCACCCAAAGGAGCGGTCAGGTGGGGGGGTTCCTTGCTCAGTTGCACATCAGTGGCCCTTTGGCGGTTCGGGATTTAAACCGACAACATTTCGATTATGGGTCTGTTTCCTTACCCTCTAGGCCAGGGGGCACACTGTGGCTTTCTGTGGCTTTGGAAAATATATAATAATTTGTATTATATTTTTATACATTGTTTTTTTTTTTTTTATTATTGTAGTTTGAAATTGAAGATTATTGTAAAATGCATAATGTCAAAATAAGTGTCACATGCCATATATGCCCGCCAAACCACCATGCATTTATCAAGCTTTTCAACACCAGGTAGGCTAAGCCAGGGGCCGTATACTTTGAAGGTCCCATATTAAGAATTCCGTTTGGCGGGACATCGGTCTTAGTGGTTCCCTAATACTAAATCCAAAGTCTCCTTCTGAAAGTCAGCCTTGGTGTACAATTACAGCCACCTTTAGCCAGTGACACAATGATATTTCTCCAGGACAAGCTGTTTCAGTGTGTGTAGCTTTAAGTGCAAATTCGGATGAGAAAGGCGGAACTAGGAGGAGAGCAGCTGATAGATGGATATAACGTCATTGTTATCCTGGCTATTTTATATGGTGGTGCATTTACCACCGTAGGCAAAACATACATTTTGAAATTTGGATCGCGGTTATGTCTTTACTGGACTGGAGACATTGATATTATTTACCCAAAATTCACTCAAATCATGTGATAGCGTTCGGTGCGTGTTTTCCGCACCAGTTTGCAATTTTATTCAAATAGAGACCACCTCTTTTTGTGAGTCTTTTACTTTACTTTACTTTACTTTACTTTATTTAGCAGACGCTTTTATCCAAAGCGACTTACAAGAGGAAGACACCAGCAATTCTCGTTCGATTTCTATAGAATATCGAGTTTACAAACTAAGAGCCCTGATAAGGCTTAGACTTGTCAGTGAAGAGCATGCTCGGGGATTGTTAGGTGCTTGACTAAGAAAAATTATAATGTAAGACACCAAAGTCTTGGTGTGGTGGTTTTGATGCGCACTTGAGTACAATTACTCAGCGCACTATGATTAATGATTAATGACCTGATTATAGTTATTTATATACCTATTTATAGGCTTGTTTATTTAAAAAGACTGCTCTTTAATTACTTAACATCTCAATTACTAAACAAATCATGAACCGGTCAAGGGCCATAGAAGGATATTTAATTTATTAGCTTAATTATTTACACAAATGCGTTGTTTAAATATGAGCGATATGATTATCCCCACACGGCACTCCCCGGGCACCTCTCATGGCTGCCCACTGCTCACTAAGGGTGATGGGTTAAAAGCAGAGGACACAATTCGTTGTGTGCACCATGTTTTGTGCTGCAGTGTATCACAATGACAATCACTTCACTTTCAGGGATCAGAATAATGCATAGAATTCCAGGACACCTTTTCATTGGTGGTTGTGTCGCTTTACTGCTATTTTGTAGGCCTTCTTTTTTTTATTTGCTGGTAAGTGACAGGCTGTAGGACACCAGCGGAGATGTGCTTGTTTCATAGTGTTTCACGGCCCTAGTGTGCCGTGGTCTGAGAAACATTGGGACGCGGCTGCATATTAGCCTACAACTTATTCTTTCGTGTGAAACATTTAAAATGGGAGGAGCTATTGATTGACATTTGCCTTATTTATCATTTACAGCATTTATCAGATGCCTTTAATTCAACAGATGTACTGACAATGGCTCTGATTTGTCATCAGCGGCGGGGTCCTGTGCCGAATCTGGAGGGGCATCCTGAGGCATCGCAGCCGAGAACAGAGGAGGCTAAAGATTGATGGGGAGTACGTGGAGTGAGAACACACTCCACAACACATAGATTACACACTCCTCATCGCTTGGAGCACTTTAATGATTCCCTCTGTCACACACACCTCTGCGCTGGCTTTCATTGCTCCTGCACCACTGGCATCTCAGCAGCCCTTATGCAGCAACATTCTGGAAAAAAAAATTTGCACTGAAGATATCTCCACTTTCCTGTTTTTATTTTTTTTTACACCCAGGTGCATCATTAATCCTGTCCTAATCTCAGAAGGAAATCTTGGTATCAGCTTCACTTTGCCTTGGCATGAAGTGTTTGTTTTTTGGAACAACTACACTCAAAAAAAAAAAAAAAGCAGAGCTGGGTCTCAGGAACGTGGTGTTATTTTTCCCTTGAGTTTTTATTCTCCTTTTTTAACTCCTGGTTGTTGGTGGATATTTATTTATGTTTTTTGCTAATGAAAGTGCTAAACTTTCGCACCAGCGAATGATGAATAGAGAGATTGAAATAGAAATGGATTGCAGTAACTGACTTTACTAGATTCTGTGCTGCTAAATATCCTACAAATTACTCATCGGCTGCCACTGTAGCATGCGGTTTGAAATGTCATGCAGGGAAGAGGGTTGAGCAATAACTTTGACATCAGAAGACTGTGTGCTGCGCTAGAGGCTATTTTCCATTCTTAAAGAAAACTGGTTTTGTGTTTGGGACTTTGGCAGTCAGTCTAACAGGGTGAACGGAGAGACGAGTGAAATTACACCAAGATCATGGCAATTCTTCAGATAAACTCTCACTAACCCCCCATCAGATCAGTTTGGGACCTACACGTGTATTAAACTGGGTGAGACCGAAGCGGTTTCGGCTGCTCTTAAAACGTTTTCATTTTTACCCAGTAATTTTTCACCATCTGGATTTCACTAGCAGTGTTTGGTCATGTCTTATTATTGTGCTGTTACCATGGACTGTCAACTCCAAAGCTATTGGCGACATGTCTTTCATAGCATCTCTAATCTTTTATTTTAAGGTTACAGCTAAGTGGAGGAATGTCTAGACCAAAGCATCCAGCATGCTGGGGCATTTCACCTGCCTTTGTGATCATTTGATTCTTTTATTTATTCCTCTTTCATCTTTTGTGTACCACGGTGCCTCTATTTGTGCTGCGTCTATCTGATTTCTGTACTATGTGAAAAATGTTTGCGTGATTTGTGGGACATGGTTTCCTCATTGTGCCATTTAACTTATTTTCTGTGTGCCACATGACTTTGATAAAAACAAATTTTACCCTGAAATCCCAATTGCCTTTCGTTTCTGTTGTTTCTCTTGCATCACACAAACGGTGAATTTAGTAGAGAAAAGGAAAATGTGCAGGTAGAAAGGAGGACACCTGCAGGCTTGGAGTGAAGGAGGCTCTTACTTACCAGACTGTTCAATAATCTTTGATAAAATGTTAACAATTTTTTTAAATTTGAAAGAGGTGCGTAAGTGGCGCATTTACTGGTGCATAATATATTTGGCCAAATTTTACACCCCTGCAAACATCATGCTGCACAGGAACAGGTTGTGAATGGGGTTTAATTACCTATAATCTCCAGTTCCTTATTTTGTGATGAGAAGCGAGAGTTGGCAACATGAACATACACGTTACAATTGAAAGTTGATGGCTTCCACTCCCAACTACGGCTTGTGACTTGACTGGATTAATGCTGGGCATGAAACGTCTCTGACATTTGAAAAGCATCCCTTGTGTATAAATTAATTCACCGAATAGCACAAACATTGGTGTATTTATCAATCCTTGTGAGATTTTCCATATTTTGCAAGTAAATTTTATTTATTTACACAAATAGTCATCACAGAGCTTTGTAAAAGCAAAAACTGTAAAGCAATTGATAAGTGATGAATAGAAACATAAAATATACAAATAGCATGTATTGTAATAAAAAATCCACTAAAAGCCGGTTTCTTGATATCAACTAAAAGTTGATGAGGAAGTTGAAGAGTTGTAAGTGCTTTTAAAAGCAGTTAACAGGTTTTGAGTCTCGGACGGAAGTCAGCGAGTAGCCTTGGTTGGGACAAATGTGGGAAATTGTCCGTTTTAATGCTCCAGTTATTACAGAATACAAAGAAGGCACATAGAATATACATATTACTGAAACTATAGAACTAAAAGTCAAAAATCTTGATCAAATGATCCCTATTGCTCCATTTATGAACTACGTATGTGGTATGAGCTATAAAGAGCTGTGTGCTTTGTGTCTACATACATATGTCTTTCTGGGTATTCATGTTCATTCAACAAGACCTACAACACTACACTAGGACATCACTCATAGGAAATATAACTACAATAGACACAGAATCCAGCCGTAAGTGCAACGCCTACGTTTATGCATCACAGTTCCCTAGAACTTCATACCTAACAATAAGACTCAGCAACGCTTTCTGGTTATGTTGGTCAAAGACATGACACCAGTTTTTTTCTGGCTCTGCATGTATTCAATTAACAAAGGTATGTTTATATCGATAAAAAGCCTATTCATCAATACTACAGTGTCTAATGTTTCATTTTTGCCATTGTGGAAAGGAATTTTGGGTGAAATAATGAAGACCTGTAAATCCATCACTGTATAAAAGGCCACCACTGATTGGGGTGACTATCAGGTGACGTGAATAACAATGATAATCGCATTACAGTGACACCAAGTGACCTAGCAGTCGGTGGGATACATTACACATTAAGGACATTGGGACACTGCTTTGAACATGTTATACAATATTCTACATATGATGTACTGTGTTTGTAATTTAAATGTAGATGCAAAGCAATGGTTTGCCTGGGGGTAATATGCTTTACTTGCAGGATTTTAACTTTTTTTAACTGTTTGGCTCTAATACTCCTTTTTTTGGTGTCAAATAATTTACTCCTCAGTTTGTCTGGCAGATTGACTGGTTTTGAATAACAACATTCACATGTAAAACAGGCAATCCTCATTAATTGATCAGCTTCCACAGTTGATTGCTGCTGTTATCAAGGTTGCACATTTTAACACACAGTTTAGCAAATCAGGCCATTTATTACTTTTTCAGCATTTGAGCATGAAATGTGTTCATGCCATCAATTTCAAAATTAAGTTCATATTTTTTCACTTTCAACATTTGACATGCTTTTTGTAAAAATGAGATTAGATTTTTTTTATTTACACATTAAACAACTTTTTTTGGAACTGGTGTTGTATTACGTACATTTTGACAACATTTGCACACTACACTACAGTAGACAGTAGGTAAAGCAGGCAACCACTGGCACCGTCAAATGAGTCAAATAATTCACACTGCAGCTTTTGAAAATTGCTAACCATTAAAGTGTTGGTCATGTTCATGTCTTTAACAGATAACAGTTAATCTTTCAGCATTCAGCGTAGCAATCTTTCAACGCCCTTCTGTGTTCCATCTGCCAACTTTCATTTCTTTTCATCCTCTGTACACTACAGAGAAAACACACCCCAATTAATACAACACAAATTCAATTCAAAAGCAACAACGGAAGCGTGTTTTATTAGTTATAAAAAATTCTCACAGTCATCTCAAGCAGACTCTTCACTTTCCTTTCTCTAGGGTTATAATAATTTCAGTTATTTTGGGCTATCAGATCTGAGACAAGTAACCACACGAACATCACAATTCTGATCCTTAATTTTATGTGTGATAGTGCGTATGAGTGTGTACTGCTTATTTATTACATCTGATAAGAGCAGATGTAAAAAAAAAAAAAAGCATTTTTGCTATAGTCTCTATAAAAATTTGGGGCATGCATATAGAACCACATCACAGTGGTGGCCTAGTGGGAAGGGAAGTGAACCCCCCAAGGTGCCACTGAGCCAAAAACCGTCCCTTTCATGGCTCTCATAGGGGATGGGTTAAATGCAGAGTTCACTGGGTGCTGTGCTGTCTCATGTCCCAGGTGACAACTAATCACTTTCACTTCACAATTAATCCGTAAATGTTGCGTCTTTGCCTCTGGTCTGTGGTTCGCATGCCCATGAGCCTGTTTTGTTTGTGATTGATAAAATGACATATTCAGGGATGCAAGAAAGAAAGAATTTTCAGATGAGATTCATGTTGCATGTTGCAAATCCCAAACCATCAGTGGTGACCTTTTATACAGTGAGGGATTTGAGAAATTCAAGGGGATTTTCTCCAGAGAGCCATGGATTGGTCTAACCTCCTGTGTCCATAAAGTGTAATTTCCCAGCTGACATTATAAAAGGAAATGTTGAGGACATCTAGCAACACTCTATTTATACCACTTATTGTATTTATTAACTACTCTTCAGGTAGGCTGGGGCAGCACACACTGTTGTCTCACAGATTTACACACTCATATCTACACTCACACACCACAACTTGGTTTTCCCATAGCAGTGGGAAAATATCCCAGGGACCAATAGCAATTGAATTTGAAGTATATTGACTGAATGGCACCTAGATAGGAAAAAAATGTAGGTTCCATGCTTCTTTAAGTCATTGCGATCTTTTCATGGGTAAAGATGTCCATTCTTTCCAAATAAATTTTTTAAACATTTCACATTTTTCGTAATGCTAAACCAGATTAACACTAAGCATTTGGAATGTGATGAGGATTGTGCTCAAAGATTATTCAAAGGTCCATTCCAGGTAACAGCAAACTTAAATAAACTCTACCTATGAAGATCAGAAAGCATTTCAGTGTAACCATATGTTCTGAGTTGTGTGTATAATTTTCAGGAAACCCAGAATATGATACATATGTCGACAAAAGAATTTCCCTCTGGATAAATAAAGATCTTCTTATCTTATCTTATCTTAAACTGCAAGTTCTCTCATGGCTTTCATGACTCTCAATGTAACTTAAAAGTTTAGATCAAAAATAGTTTTATGCCCTGGAGAAAAGCATGTGGCTTAGTAATCATCTCTGTGGAAGAGATGATTATACAGTGTGTGTGTAATGGGAGGGGAAATTAGGCTTCACACCATCACACATTTTTAATGACCGAATATAATCATTGTATTGCCTTTTTATCCAACATATTTTTTGGATCTGTGAGGTGTCTTCATTTAAGGACGTAATCTGTTGCCATCTACATCTAACAAGGAAACGTTTTACTTGTGTCATTGTGTCAAGACTTTATGGTGTAAACCCTGACGTCCCCGATCTCAAGTGTTATTCTGAACCAGTTGCTACCATTTTGCTTGATTCACTTCATTTTATCTTAGTTGTGAAATAAATAAATAGTTCTGTCTCTGGACTTGCCATGGAATAACTGAAGGTATCAAATGTAGCTTTGTCCACTTTCTCACAGTCCATTTATCAGCATAGGTATCAGGTAAACCATAATTTTCCAGTTAATCCATTGCTAGGTTCACTGGCACATCACGGGAATGTCCTTCCTGGGCATTTCTAAACTGCAGTAAAATGATGAAACAAATGCAAGCCGAGAGATTTAGGTTAGTAATGTACAATAAATGTGTCAAAAAAGCTATCGACCCAATAATATTTCACGAGCTGTCTCCTGTAGAGGACATATCTGTAAACTGAGAGCAGTTGACTGTTTCATTGTTTGGTTTTTAGTGACATGCTTTTTAAACTGAAGTGAGCCAATGGGACAAGATTTCTAGAGGGAAAAGATGAATTCCAATGCATGAGTGCCATTTCTGCATTCCACTGATTCCTTTAACTTGGCAGATTATTGAAGGTTTGGATTTCTTTTCTCTCTTGAACATTCTACAAAAGTGAAAGAGCCTTTCACCCATTTAGGCAAATGTGGTCAGATAGGGAGCAACTACAGACAAGAGCAAAAGGTTGAAAATATTTCATTAATATTCTTTTTCAT
This sequence comes from Denticeps clupeoides, assembly GCF_900700375.1. Classification (NCBI taxonomy): domain Eukaryota; kingdom Metazoa; phylum Chordata; class Actinopteri; order Clupeiformes; family Denticipitidae; genus Denticeps; species Denticeps clupeoides. Next base: position 36,083,825 of record NC_041708.1, read on the forward strand.
CCTGTTGGATGGCCTCAATACGTCAAGTGATTGTTGGTTGAGAGTGGATGCGCTAAACCACACACAATTCAGACACTAAGGCGGGCCCAGGGAATGCAAATGTGATGTGATAAGGAAGCCAGAGCAGGGAAAGTCCCGTCACCTTGAGAAGGAGTTTATTACTGAATCTGGATGTTGCCTCCCTCACAGCAGCAGCTCCCTCTCTGTGAGCACACTACCAAGCCGAATCATGAAGGTTCAGGCCATCGCCTTGATCTCCATCTTCCTCGTCCTCAACACCTTCATTTTTCACACTGACTCAGGTAATGTCCACACAGGAATTATATCCTTTTCTCAAGAATGGTCTCCAAAATATTTTTTATTACGAGTTTGTAAGCTTTGTTAAATTCTGACTGGATTTGATTGCCTTGACAAGCAATGGAACTTCTAAACACGTACTGTATTTTTACCTCTTATATAGCAAGCTGTTGTGTGAGGTACACCAGGAAGCCAATTCGCTGCGAAAAGCTAAAGAGTTACACCATGCAACACATAATCAGCGCCTGTGACCTCGAAGCCATTATGTAAGTCATCATGACAAATACTGCTTTTCATTGCCCAGAAATGACTGTGTGTTTGTGCCCATACAGCTTCCATACCGTTGGTGGACATTACATATGTGCAAACCCCTATAAGACGTGGACCCAGGATAGGGTCCGGTGTCTGGAGTAAGTAACTGCTTGTTATAAAATAATAAAAGATCAAGGGAACCCATATGAATTTTAGTTCTGACATGCAGCCGAGGTCATTTGTAATCGACCGGTTCAGTCCCAGTTCAGAAGTGGCTACTCAAAATGCATTACAACAATTGACAAATTGTACTTATTTTTCTCCCTGGTTAGGAAGAAATGGATAATGATTTAAAAATACTGATATTATTATTATTATTATTAATAATAATAATAATAATAATAACAATAATAGTAATAATAATGTATTGAACATTAAAGTTAATGTATAATTGAATTGTTTAAGAAGTTGAGCCTTGATATAATGAATGGATGATGCAATGTTAAACGGCCTTAAATAAGGTAGAAAACAAATTATATTTGATAAAAATGTATGGACTCTGTTCTCATTTCAGCTTCTGGCGATCATATATGTTTTGAGCTCTAGGTCAATTAGATAGAGCAAATGTATTTTTATGTTTGCATTTAAATATTGACCAATGCGTGTGCTCTTCTTTCCAGGAAAAGATTTTGACAGCAAGTCTTCTCCTCTAAGCACACAAGACTTATTTTCCCCCATCTTTGCGGACATATAGATTTATTTTCTTTATGCTCTTTCTTTTAAAACCTCATTTATGAATACCATTCTGTTTTATAAACAGGTAATGTAGTGACCCTGATATATCATTATTTTTTTAGGGGGCACAAACAACATTTATCTCCATGAGACTTGTGTATATAGATGGGGTTTCATTTGCATTTTAGTCTTCAGTTTATATATCTTGAATAAAATATAGTATGGATATAAAAATATATCAAAAACATCTCTATATCAGAAATAAGAAAAAGCATTTTTTTGGTCTTTGTTTTCTTACATGTGTTCATTGTCAATAGTCTGTTTTATAAACAGGTTATGTTGTATACCATACAATTTATCGCTAAAGATATGTATTTAATCTCTATGAAAAATGTGTATTAAGCTTGATTTGCAGTTTTGAATTGCACTCATTGAAAATAAAACTTAATTGTGAGGTGTCTGCATTTAAGGAAGTAAAGTGTAGTAAGCAAAAAATGTTGTAAGATTAACCTGTACTTAATGGCAACTGGCCTAAGAGAGACATGTTGCATTCAGCATTCTGAAGACCTTATGACTATTTGATCAATTATCATAACATAATTAAAGTAATTCATGTTAATAAAAAGTATTCAAAAAAAGTTCTGTGAGAAATTAATGTTATTCAAATATTGTATTCATCAAAGCAGGTGTGGATTGAGGTTTTTCTCCGTTTAAGAATGGATCTTGTTCCACAGCCAATAGACATGCATTTAGGGGGTTCTGATATACATTTATGGTAGTTAACACACTAAAAATCAGCAGACATGAAAAAACCCACCAAATATTACAATAGGTAAAGACCAGTAATTACACCGACTTGAAAAAGTATTCACTCCCCTTTGCATTTTTCATGTTTTGTTGAAAAATATCTACAACCTTGAAGATGTCATTTTTTATTGTGAAGCAAACAACAACAAATAGGACAAAATAACAGAAAACTTCAGCATGCATAACTGTTCACCTTGCCTACAGCCAGTAGGCAGGGCAAAAACTGCCAGAAGCAAAAGTGCTTCAGCTCCTTCATGTCGAATTCATTTTTGCTTGTTAAACTCAATCTTCAAGTCTGACCACAGATTTTCAGTTGTACCGAGGTCTGGACTTCAATCATCCATCCTTCCCCAAACTCTGACAAGTTTCCCAGTCCCTGCTGCGGAAAAATCATGCCCGCAGCATGATGCTGCTTCCCACCATGTTTCACTGGGGCAATTTGCACCAGACATAATATTTTCCTTGGTGGCTGAAAGGTTCAATCTGACCAGAGCACCTTCTACCATCCATTTGGGGAGTCCCCCACATGACCTCTCACAAACTTAATTATTCTTAATTTATTCTGGCAATATTCTGGCAACTATTCCATAAAGCCCAGGTCTATGGAGTGTACCACTTAATGTGGTCCTATGGACAAATTCTCCAGTCTCTGCTGTGGAACTCTGCAACTCCTCCAGGGTTACCTTTGGTCTTTTGATGGGCAGCCCTCTCTTGGCAGGTGTGGTAGCACATTCTTTCCATTTTATAACCCAACCCAACTTTGCCCCTGACTGGTTAGGAGACCTCCATGGTCTCCATGATGTGCTGCCTCTTGAATACTTGCATTAAAACATATTTTTGAACCACACAAGAACCATAATTTTTTTATGAGATGCAATTGTATAAAAAATATTTCTTAATCTTTTGAACGATCTTCCTTGATTTACATGCTACCTGTAGTAAGGGTTAAAGCGTAAAGTTTTGCTGAATTTTAAGTAAGTTGATAACCTTTCTACACCATCCACATGCCCGTGGGAAGAAAATGAAGAACTTGTCTGAAAAGCCAAGGCACATAAGGAAATAAGGAAATGGGTATTATTTTGTGAATGTTTCAATCAGATACAGTAGTATGTAATTAAACTTAAACTGTAAATCACTAGGCTGCTTAGCAATGTGACTTTTCAAGTTACAATGGTACATCCTTCTATCTACACTTTGGGAGATGTGAAGAGCTTTACTAGCACTTCACTCGCACTACTAACCATTATCTAATGCAAGGGTAGCCCCTGTAGCCCCCCTTTGCCTCTGTCCAAGGTTTTTGTAGCTTTTTGTTCTAATTCTCCTAGATTTACACTGTAGGCTATGTAGAATCAACATAACCTACAGAATTATACATGATTATCCTATTGGGATATTAAAATTTGGACCCTCTGCGGTCTAATTTCCACATCCATATGCAGAGCTGAAAAATTATTATTCCATCCTATGAGCAATTGAAAGAACATTTTAACATGTATAGACTGTACCCATTAATCTGCCAATAAATGTAAAAGTTTCTGGTGAGACTAAAAGGAAATATGTTCTCATATGCATGCTTTTGTGATGAACTACAAGTGTCAACACACCTACTGTGACTAATTGAGAGATTTGTAAGGATTCCTGATAAGCAGGTTCATGGTCAACCCATCTTTTGGAGGATGTTGGCGGGGGTACACATTCTCCATTCATCCGACAGCACAGCTCCTGTACTACAGTAGATTTTCTATCTTCTACTGTCTGAGGGACCAATATCCTATTGTTTTTAGAATGAAAATTTAAATCATTTAAAAGTTTGAGCATGAACTGTGTACTAATTGTTTACTTGTTAATGGGATGCTATTTGGGGCAGTGGTGGCCTAGCGGTTAAGGAAGCAGACCCGTAATCAGAAGGTTGCGGTTTGAATCTCGATCCACCAAGGTGCCACCGAGCAAATCACCGTCCCCACACACTGCTCCCCGGGCGCCTGTCATGGCTGCCAACCGCTCACTTAGGGTGATGGGTTAAAAAACAGAGGACACATTTAATTGTGTGAACCGTGTGCTGTGCTGTGTATCACAATGACAATCACTTCACTATTACATGTTAATGGGATGTTGTTTGTATCCTCTGAGCAGTAGATCAGCCCATCCGACACGGCATTAGATCTTGATAGGCATGTTAGGAATCATTTGATGCTCTAGGTATCCTACTAAATAAGTGAAGCAAACAACAAGGAGATAACATCAGCATATTTAGACCATAACGTGACTTTAACAAGATAAGAATACCTGATAAAGGAACAATTCAACAGGTTGTACAGTAAATATTACACTTGGACTTGAACTGAATTAATGTATTTGGACAATAAATTTGGACAATAAATAAGCAGATAATGCCATATGCTGTGATTATATGCTTCCCCCTACTGGAAATATGAAGAAACAGCATTTCATAAAGCACCAATCATTGGGCAGTTCTACCGATAAAGGCTCACTCACCCCTCAGCCATGAATGGCCACATTGCATCTGTCATCGAGTCCATTACGCCGATGTGAAAGAAACATGCATGTCATGTCCAACACCACTGCTGAGTTTTTGTTTTGTCATCAGTATTGTGGCACTTCCGCAACTGTCAACTTCCTGTGAGTTACCTGCTTACCTGCCAGCTGGAATTTGTTTCTTTTCATTTTTTCCACAGTGCATTTTTTCCACACCACAGAACAGAAGAGTTATACACACAACTATATTTAGCTGTTTTATATAAATAAGCGATCAACATTATAGAACATAATCAAAACAAAGAAAAAACAAAGTATCCAATATAGTATACCAAGTTTTTCCTCTCTAAACTGTAGAGCTCCCGTTATTCTCCAAATATAGATATTTGGCTGTAAAGCTATCTTAATTTTTAACATATGTTCAATTTCTTTTTGCATCTTCTTGCTTTAACATCCAAATTTGTATGCTTAACCTCCGCCTGCAGACCTGAAAGTTCAATATTACCCCTTTCTTATTTAACCCCTTTATATATTTCAGTACTGATCCTTCCATCTCATTCATTTCTTTCCTCATATACTCTTTTACCTTAGTGTGTCCTGTCTGCGGGCTGATGAGGGAAGGAAGCGCAGAGACAGGACATCTTGCAAATGGGATTCCTTTAAACACAAATAAAATGGCACGAGGGCCAAAAACAGGAGAAACAAAGGGGATGTCACGGCCTTTTGGCATGGCCAGGCAGGTGCTCTGAAATGATGACAAGACATGACGAGGAAGAAGGACGCATTCGCACGACGTCATGAAACAGGGGTTTAATACATGATGAACAGGACATCCGGTAACATTTAACATGTAACAATGATCCGACGGTGAACAGACATGAACAGGGCAGCTTTATACAATCAGGTGAACATTACACAGGACCAACATGAAACTCCTGTCCGGATTAACCCCTTACAGACCAAATCATGACAGGGGAGAAGAAAGACTAATCCACAGGTGTGTGGCAATTGCCAGGTTCATACACCAAAACACACAAGTAAGGGAATTGATTGATTACATACAGTACAGGCCAATGGTTTGGACAAACCTTCTCATTCAACATGTTTTCTTTATTTTCATAACCATTTACGTTGGTAGATTCTCACTGAAGGCATCAAAACTATGAATGAACACATGTGGAGTAGTGTAGTGGTGGTGGTAGCCTAGTGGGTAACACACTGGCCTATGAACCAGAAGACCCAGGATCAAATCCCGCTTACTACCATTGTGTCTCTGAGCAAGACACTTAACCCTAAGTTACTCTAGGGGGAACATCCCTGTAAATACTGATTGCAAGTTGCTCTGGATAAGGGCATCTGATAAATGCCATAAATGTAAATGTAAATGAGTTATGTACTTAACAAAAAGTGGAGACCTGGCCTCCACAGTCACCGGACCTGAACCCAATCAAGATGGTTTGGGGCGAGCTGAACCGCAGAGTGAAGCAACAAGTGCTAAACACCTCTGGGAACTCCTTCAAGGCTGCTGGAGAACCATTTTCAGGTGAGAACCATTTCAGCAGTAGTCAGAGCAAAGGGCGGCTATTTTGAAGAAACTAGAATATAAAACATGTTTTCAGTTATTTCACCTTTTTTTGTTAATTCATTCATACTTTTGATGCCTTCAGTGAGAGTCTACCAATGTAAATGGTCATGAAAAGAAAGAAAACACATTGAATGAGAAGGTGTGTCCAAACTTTTGGCCTGTACTGAAATCAGCTGCACCTGTCGTTGGCTGGAGCAGCTCCATTTATAAGTGATGGCATAAGCTCTGACATCGATTCTGACATTTTCAGTTTCTTTTTCATTGATGACCATATTTGAATTGTTCTTTTAATCCACTTATTAGTTTTTAACTTTCTTCTGTTTATAGCATTCATGAATGGCAGTTACTCTAATGGAGTCACTCTAATTATACATGCTACAATAAAGTGGTTGAAAAAGTGGAGTATTCTCACTTCAACTGAACATCACCTGAATGGTTCACAGTCAGTGGCTGATCCTTGGGGATTTTCTCCCAAATTAATGGCCCCAAAGGCACAGGGACACAGAGGATAAAGCAAACAGCGTAACATAATTAATCCATAATTTTAGTTAATTAAGTGAGAATTAAGTGATTCGTTAAATCAAATGTAGTTTGTGAGTAGTTACACATGTAAAGACAGCCAAACACATCTAAGCTGGCAAAGCTGTAGCTAGGGTCATCTGTATGAATATTAACTAATGAATTCTGCACAGTCATAGTCAGTTTGTCAGTCAGGCGTCTGTGAGTCCAGGTGCGGAGCCAAAAACGTAGTCAAAGTGCACAAACTGGACAATCAACAAAACAGTCCAAACAAGCAGGCCCAATACTTACATAGTAAACAGAAGTAAGTCCAAAAAATCCTGTCCACAAAGGTCAAAGAAGATCAGAAAACTGGAAGAAAAGAATAATACTCTTGCATGATAAATATGTAAAACAGATTATGTTTATCATGCTGTCATCTATTCCATGACCTGATGCCCCAGGAGTTTACAGTTCACTGTGTCTGAGCACCACAGATGCAGTCAGGAGACGTCTGGGCTTTATGGCAGAAGCCTCTCCTGTGCAAGACACATTAAAGCCCACATGGAGTTTGCTAAAAACACCTGAAGGACTCCAAGATGGTGAGAAATAAGAATCTCTGGTCTGATGAGACCAAGATAGAACTTTTTGGGCTTAAGTTATGTGTGGAGAAAACCAGGCACTGCTCATCACCTGTCCAATACAGTCCAAAAAGTGAAGCATGGTGGTGGAAGCATCATGCTGTGGAGGTGTTTTGCTGCTGCAGGGACAGTATAACCGGTGTCCATCGAGGGAAAGATGAATTCGGCCAAGTACAGGGATATCCTGGATGAAAACCTTCTCCATCGTGCTCAGAACATCAGACTGGTTTACCTTCCAACAAGACAATGACCCTAAGCACACAGCTAAAATAACAAAGCTCAGTGACAGTTCTTGAATAGTCCAGCCAGAGCCCAGACTTAAACCCAGTTGAGAGTTCACCATCCAACCTGCCAGAACTGGAGAGGAACTGCAGGGAGGAATGACAGAGGATCCCCAAATTCAGGTGTGAAAAACTTGTTGCATCTTTCCCAAAAATACTCATGGCTGTATTATATCAAAAGGGTGCTTCTACTAAATACTGAGCGAAGGGTCTGAATGTGTGTACATTAATGAGATTTAATTTAATTTAAAAGATTTTAGCAAATGGCTGCAATATAACAAAAAAGTGAAATATTTAAAGGGGTCTGAATATGTTCCGTACCCACTGTATATGCCACTCTACTTTTGTCTTATTCATATTTGGCCTACACTCATTATTTACATATCTAAATACCAGGGAACAAAAACTGTTGTTCCAACACTTATGTCCTTATGTCTACTTCTTTAGTTTCCCATCATGCCAAGACCGTGCTTACCAGTGGCTGTCTAAGTCCTAACCCAAGCACTAGCTCCATCATTACCCTAACTATTAATTACACATTCATATTGGAGGTAAGTATCAGTAACGACAGCCTACTTGTTTTTGTTATAGTGAAACTCCGCAAGCACTGCACACAACAAAATTTGTCCTCTGCATTTAACTCATCATCCTTAGTGAGCAGTGGGCAGCCATAAATGGCACCCGGAGAGCGGTGTGTGGGGATGGTACCTTCATCAAGGGGACCTCAGTTACCCCTTGGCGGTTGGGGATTTGAATCTGCAACCTCTCGGTTATGGGTCCACTTTCTTAGCCACCACAGAAGTGTTTCTACCCAAATTCAAATGAATGTTAAACAATAATGTGTAATCAATCAATCATGCATCCATGTTTTAAACAGTAGTTGTTATGTAAAGGGCAATGGCACAGTTCAAATACAACAACCTTGTTATTGCTTAACAAATTGGTTATTTGACTTAAAAAAAAAAAAAATGTTATCCCAGGTTGATGACAGTGACATGGCAGTGAGAAAAGACGTCACTGGAAACAGGGTTCAAGGGTATAAAAGTGACACTGAATTGGTAAAGGAGACAGATGATAGCAAACCGAGGAAGAGAAGCGAAAAAGCATCCACCATCATTGCTCAGGTATTGTTAATTTTACATAAAACACAGATAAATTAACACTGATAAATCATGTGCATGGGTTATTAAATGATAATACCATTAATTCTTTTTCTCACAGACCAAAATTGTAAAATTCATTTTATTTCCCTATAGTTATAGTAAAATGTATTGCTTCATGCAGAATAAAGGGATGGTGTGTGTGTGTGTGTGTGTGTGTGTGTGTGTGTGTGTGGGGGGGGGGGGGGGGGTGTTTACATGGTTCCAACTAACAAAATGCAATTTTGTTTTGCATTTGGTTGCAAAAACAACGTTTTAATAATTAATGCATACTGACTAGATTTTAAATAAATAGGAAATATTTATTTTGAATATATTTTGAAGAAAAATGTGACAATGTGTCACAGCCACATAGTATGTGTCCCTCATTACTCTGAACCACACCGATAGTGCTCAAATATAGCCTCACATTTAGTGTAGACAACTGAAAACTGTTCTTTGCCTTTTGTTTACCTCACATGCACTATCCTTTTTTGAGATGGCCAGTGATACTCAGAAATACTAAACATGCATGATAGATATTGAAAATTGAACATGTGAAATTGAGAAACTGCTTCTTTTGTCTCCAGTGCAGACAGTAAAGCATTTATATTTACCCCGGACTACAGAGACGTCCATTGTTCCCACTACAGGAGGTGCCACGTTATCTCTGTTTATCTTGCTACTCATGATTACACTATTCATGGTTGAATGGCCTCTTCAGGTTACCAAAACTGTCGTTTTATTAACTTTATACCGTTTACCTTCACAGTAAACTCTTTAAACACGTTTCCAGACAATCTGTGTTATGAGAACTATATGTCCATCTGTTCTACAGGAAGGTATCTAAATAGATTCTTACGCCCCTAATGTCTTCTGTAATCAGACTATGATCCTAATCAGTTACAGTACAGGCCAAAAGTTTGGACACACCTTCTCATACAATGTGTTTTATTTTCATGACCATTTATGTTGGTAGATTGTCACTGAAGGCATCAAAACTATGAATGAACACATGTGGAGTTCTGTACTTAACAAAAAAAGGTGAAATAAGTGAAAACATGTTTTATATTCTAGTTTCTTTGCTCTGATTGCTGCTTTGCACACTCTTGGCATTCTCTCGATGAGCTTCAAGAGGTCGTCACCTGAAATGCTTCTCCAACAGTCTTGAAGGAGTTCCCAGAGGTGTTTAGCACTTGTTGGGGTCCAGCTCACCCCAAACCATCTGGATTGGGTTCAGGTCCGGTGACTGTGGAGGCCAGGTCTCCACTTTTTGTTAAGTACATAACTCCACATGTGTTCATTCATAGTTCTGATGCCTTCAGTGAGAATCTACCAACGTAAATGGTCATGAAAATAAAGAAAACACATAGAATGAGAAGGTGTGTTTAATGCCTTGAAAGCATAAGCTTGACGGAACCTCACAAGTAGAAGCGTCTGTTTTGCTTCGTTTTAAAAGCGCAGCTCCTTCTCATTCGATTATCACGTACTAAGCTCGGCTTCGCCTCCCGACGCTACAAAAAGCCCTCGCAGCCTTCTGTTGGGGGCTGTTACGGGTCGCCTTCCTGCCAACTCATGGCGAGGGACTACGTGCCGAGCGTCAGGCGCGCGCCGTCTGCGCGGTGACGTCACCCAGCAACGCACAGTAACTCAAGAACGGCGATCGCCGCGACCCGGAAGTGCGACACGCCTGTCGAAGTCGCTGCAGGCGCAGGGCGAACGCGTGGTTTACGGCGTGGTTTACGCAGAGGCCGGCGTGAAGAGGGGTAAGTCGTTTCTACGGTTATTTTAATTGCGCGCGACCTCGTCGTTTCCTGTTAACCCGCTATTTCAGTTAGAATAAAATAAATATTCCAATTCCCTGCAAAACTAGGAACTTAAAATAAAAAAAATATTAACGACAGCGGGAACGTCTCTGGTCAATGCAGTTGGCGTCGTTGCGTAGTACACGTTTGGGGAAAAGTCACGGTTCGTACAAGAGTAAATGTTTAAGTCGTGTGGTTGTTTTGGATCAGTTTACCTCTTTGTGTTTTAAATGGAGGTACGATGTCGCGGAAAAACGCCGTGGTGTCGTGCCGAAAAAAAAACCCGTATCACACCGACGTGCCCGTTCAGTGAATGGTAAACCTTTTAATGCCCTTCATTGTCCGGGCCTGCTGTCACTGAGGAGTAGGTAGCCGCCTGGCTAATGACCACCGCTGTAGCCCGATCGCTGCTCCGAATGGACTCGCGGTGCAAGCGGCCCGCTTAATTTCCCGGCGATTTAATTTTTCCGAGGGGCTATATGGCTACGCGTTTTTCCGCGAGTCGTGCCGGTGTTGTACTGATCACTTGTCGCCGCCGCACGCCGTATTTGCTAGCTTAGCTAACGACCACGCGGCGTCGACGTGCCTGTGCGATGTGGCCCGGTGTGCGTCGAGGAAACGTTCGGGCTGGAGAGAGTTGTGCGTGTACGGCAGCCACGCTCGCGTCACCCTCTGACCTTGAACTTGCACTTGACCTTGACCTTAGCCCCCATCCCCCCATTCATTCATTCATTCATTCTGTCACGTGCTTTTTCAGTGTTCCTTTCCGCGACACCAAAGATGTGAGCGAGTTACACGAACCTGTATTTTTTTTAATACAGTCGGTGTATTAACAAACAAGTTGAAGCAGTAGTTAAATCTGGCCGCTTCCTTCTTTTTAAGAACAAAGGTTTTCAATGCGATCTTGTTTCAGGAAGGGAGAAAATACATCGCGTCCTCCCTTTCTTGTAAAGCTCTCCTAGTATTTCAATGCACAATAAAACATTTAAGTAGATGGGAATATTTAATCTGAAGGGTTTTTTACAGAATGTTTTAAAATAACATTCAGTGTAATTTTTTTTTTTTTTTTTAGTTGTGGTTTCTACTGAACCACGTCTGCACCTGCTGCCACCAAAACCAGTAAACACGCAAATTCCATTTTATAACATATTAGACACTTCCTCTGAATGGCATTTTTTTTTTATTAAAAAAAAAAGCTACATTCTACTTCCACATCTGTATTTTTTTAATGTTGGCCAGTAGCATGATTTTGGCTTTGTTTTATTTTTTGCAACATGAAGCTTAGTGCAGCCATATCTTATTTATTATTAATATACAGATATTCCCTCTTGCTTTGTCTTACGAAGTGATCCCTTGTGTGTAAATGTCTCCTTGAAATGAAGATTATTTGAATAATACTTGGCTCTGTGCAAAACCATTTACCTTTTTTTTTTTTTTTTTTTTTTTTTTTTTTTCTTTTTCTTCTCCATGTAAAAGTGTGCTTCAGCCTCAGTTATATCCCTCACTTTTTTTTATTTATTATATGTAACTTTATTTTTTGCTTGGTCATCAGTGCTTGGCTGCCAGAGGTTTAGAGGTCAAAACAGAAGCCTTGTTTTGTGCAGGCTACACTTGAACTTTACCTCAGTTTTTCTGAATCTAAAATTTCTCTTTTTTTTTCTTTTTTTTTTCTTTTTTAAGGTCCTGAATGGCTGCAACAATTGACCAGGCAAGATCTACAATTGCCAGGATGGTAAAATAACCTTTTAATATAGTTTTACAATATTGGTGTGTTGTGACATGAGACTAATCTGTTTATTTCTAATGTTAGTTTCTAGGGAAATATTATGTGTTATATGGATGTTAATGCTCATTTCTCTTCCCAGTTTAATGGGGAACCTCGTTCATACACCCGCTTCAACCTGGCCCAGAATGCAGAAGATGACGCCAGCCACGTGGAAGTAAAGCTTCCATCTGAGAATGATGAAGACAATGGAAACTTTGAGGATGGACCTGCCCAGCCCAGACACGTCTACCACAGCAGGCCCTGGGACAGATACAAGAACTTGTGTTACATGGCAGTTGGCATCCTGCTCCTCTTTATCATTGGTAAAGTTAATTGTTATTGCTTATGAAGATATTACAGAGCATAGTTTTTGGCGACCACAATATTTTCAGATTCTTATTTGTGAGTCATTTCCATGCACACGCTGCATTTTGAACCCGGAAGTGCGTAGTAGTCATGGCCGGCATGGACTAACAGATTGAATGCTTGTTTCCCTCCTCAATGGGCTATTCCTGGTTCAGAAATATCAGAGAAATGTTCAATATAAGAAGATTTTTCACTCTCAGAACACAACTGCTGACAAGTGCAGAATTTATCTGTCTAGCTCAATAGAGGGGGGCCGGATGGAAAGCAAAAATGCAAAGCGCCTATAAGAATTTCAAATTATTTAGAGGTTACCATTTAAAAAAAAAAAAAAAAAACATTTATTGGCTCTGCAGTATTTTTAAGGATTACTTGGCCTTAATTTTGGATAATCCATTTTAAGACTTTTTAAGGATTTATCGTAATTCCTTGCCTTCATTCATACTTTTGTTGTGAAAGCAGTAATTAACTTAGAAACGTAAATGTGGATAAATGGTGCAAATGTGGTAATATTAATAGTGGTAAACTGGCAAATATTAGTCATACAATATCTGCTCTTTCCCAATGTGTTGAGAGATGAATAAGGTAGAAAATCATGCGATCATCTAGTTGCATTTTAATGATTATTGGGTCCTCTGTTTTATTCCAGGTTATCTTGTAGGCTACGTGAGCCACCGCAGACCAAAAGTTGCACCTTGCGAATCTGTTGTCACTGAAGACCCCAGTGAAAACATCCCTTTGCACCCTTCCACCTCACTGGACTGGGGGGACCTCAAGAGACTTCTGTCAGAAAAACTGTCTGCTGAGGCATTTGATAGAAAATTCAGGTAATCTAGTTGTGACAGAAACTAGTCCTTATGTCCATAATTGCATGTTTATGCATGTGATTCTTTTGAATGCTAATAGCTTACATGCTGTATGTTGTTTAATGTCCCCAGTGACTATGGTATGGACAGCCATGATGCAGGGAGCAGTGAAGATGAAATACTTGCCGTTAAAGTGAAGACTGTCTTTGAGCAACAGCGAATGAATCCCTGGACTGATCAGCTTTTTGTCAAAGTGCAGGCTCCTCCTCTGTAAGTGGCATTTTAGACAACCTTCTTGTGTGCATAAGGTCAAAGGTTAGTTGGGATTTGTGCAATTTTCTTTTCTTTCCTCATTAGGGACACTCCTACCTCCAACAAAATCATGTTTGGTTCTGATGTAATAGGAACACCACAAGGCTACCTGGCATACAGTGCTACTGGAACCAAACAGGTCATTGTACATTTTGTTTACATTTACATTTACAGCATTTATCAGACGCCCTTATCCAGAGCGACTTACAATCAGTAGTTACAGGGACAGTCCCCCTGGAGCAACTTAAGGTTAAGTGTCTTGCTCAGGGACACAATGTAGTAAGTGGGATTTGAACCTGGGTCTTCTGGTTCATAGGCGAGTGTGTTAACCACTAGGCTACTACCACCCTATACACCTGTTATACACCTTTGGTAAACGCCCACTCATGTCTACAATCGAGTCCTGTAAAGTTAAGTCCTTGCACTGCACATCTATTTTATTTTGTAGGGTAGGGTGGTGTATGCCAACTATGGCTTACCCAAGGATCTTGAGTACCTTGTCCACCTGAAGATCAACTTGGATGATTGCGTCGTGCTGCTAAGGGCTGGCAAGATCAGTTATGCTGAGAAGGTGACTGTCCTTAAGCATATTTTAATTTATTTAGTACCCACTGAATCATAACTGTATCGTTCATTCATTTCTTTCTTTTTCAGGTTGCCAATGTCGCCAAACACAATGCAGCAGCTGTGCTGATCTACCCAGACCCCTCTGACTATGACTTTACTTCTTCAACTGAGCTCTATGGTCATGTGAGTTCCAAATCCTGTTTTTCTTTTATATATTCATACATACGGTATGATACAGAATGCTAATTCCAACATGCATGTTTTTTCACAAATCATGATTTGCCTTTTAGTTGGTTTGGAGAGGCAGGAACCTGGGCAAATTACTGTCAGTGATTCATTCTGTGATTTTTCAGGTCCACCTGGGTTCAGGAGATCCTTACACACCTGGTTTCCCATCCTTTAACCACACCCAGTTCCCTAGAGTCCAGTCCTCTGGTCTTCCCACAGTCCTGGCTCAAACAATCACTGCAGATATGGCTGTTAAAATTTTCTTGTGAGTATCACACTATTGAGGTCTTTGCCAGGCTTTCTCAGCCTTTGAAAAAATGTTTTGAGCACCTTTCTCATTCTGAATACAGAAAGATGACTGGGGGTGAAGCGCCAAGTGATTTCATAGGTAAACTGAAGGGCCTCTCCACTTACAAACTGGGCAGTGACCAAGACCAGGTGACCGTAACAGTGAGCAATGCTCTTGTTGAGAAAAGAATCCATAACGTTTTTGGTGTCATCAAAGGATTTATCGATTCAGGTTAGACATTTTTCCATCTTTCCTTTGTCAGCCTGCAAACTTGATTTCTGTTAGACTGAAATGTTGATTTTCATGAAGACCCTCGCTGTCCCCATAGATCGATATGTTGTCATTGGTGCTCAGAGAGACTCTCAGAAAGGCCCTGGTTTTGCTAAATCGACGGTGGGCACTGCTCTGCTGGTGGAACTTGCTAGAGGCATCTCAGAGATGGTGAACAAAGGTTGGGTGAAGCCAGATGCTCTCCATTGCTACAATAATAGATATGGTCATAAAATAATTCACATCTCAAGTATTTGTCCTTCTTTGTAGATGGTTTCAGGCCCAGAAGGAGCTTGGTGTTTGCCAGTTGGAGTGCAGGAGACTATGGAAGTATTGGCGCCACAGAGTGGCTGGAGGTTTGTTTTGAATTATCATTCTATTTTTTATTTTTTAAATAATTTGATTATTTGTGTGGTTGATCGTATGTATTTTTGAAAATAGGGCTATTTATCGTCACTCCACATGAAAGCCTTCACTTACATTAGCCTTGATGGAGTCATAAGAGGTGAGTTGTTAATTGAGAATAAATAAATTGTTTCCTGTTCACTTTATGAACTTAAGTGTTCTGCTTATTATGTGTGCTGGAATTCTTGCCAGCTCTCATTTATAGTTTTTTTTATTAAAAAAAAAAGAAACATTAAAGCACGCCAATCATTTGTCTGCCACACCCATTCAGGACATGAAATGCTTAAGGCCTCTGCCAGTCCTCTTCTATTCAGTTTGCTTGAGAAGACCATGAAAGAGGTAAGCTAAAAACCTTCTGATGGTCTGATGAAAAGGTTTTTTCCATTGTGCAGTCATATATTCTAAATCTTTTTAAAGGTTGACAGTATTTCTACACCAGCGAAGTCTTTATATCAAATGTCTGGACCAGTTTGGGACCAAGCTGTGTAAGCAAAGCTTTTTTCCTGTTGTCTTGTAGAAGGTTTTCATACAATGTTGGTCCTTTATTTAGTAGGATAATGTACCAGCTCAGTGGTTTAATGTATTATGCTGGCCTGCTGAGCACTGTCCTTATTGTTTCCTTTGTTCAGCATTGAGCCCATGATAATGGAGGACCCTGCATACCCCTTCCTGGCTTTCTCTGGCATCCCCTCAATCTCATTCCGCTTTGTTCGTGTGAGTGCACAACTCCAGTCCTAAAGTTGACTATTATTGCATGAAGTTCTTATCTTCTTCACTTCTACACACTATCAATATAAATTTAATATACATTTAATTGTTTTACTTAATTTATCCAAATAACAATATTAAAGTAAATAAAGTATTAGCTATACATTTTTAAAATATAAATATGTCTTATTTTTCTCATTCCCTCTTCCCCAGAACTCTGCCAACTATCCGTACTTTGGAACGATCCTCGACAACAAAATCAATCTGGATTCCAGCACATCACACAAGCTGGGCCGTGTTGCCGTGACTGCAGCACAGTTAGCTGGTCAGATGGCCCTGACGCTGGTCCATGACCACCTTCTTATGCTTGATGTTAATAAATACAAAAACACGATTTCGAGTAGAGTGAATAAGATCTACTTGTTGATTGATGAAATCAAACTGGTGAGTAAAGACAGACTACATTACAGTGCATAAATCCATTTTACACCTCTTTATACATAACTAACTGGCATATTAAGATTTCTTTTTAGAATGAACTGGAATGTAACATGTTCTCTGCTATCTTCCTATAGGCTGGAGCTGTGAATGACTCGGTCTCTGCTGCTTTGATTGCCGATTGGCTGACCTCTGCCACGGGTTCCTATAGACGTGCTGCCAATGACTTGAGTACTGCTGCAAAATCCAGTGACCTGGAGAATGTAGAGGCATGCCGCATTCTAAATGACCGCTACATGAAAGTATGACCAATTCTATGCAAAACATTTCAGTCGCATTGACTCTATTCTCCTATATTTTAGAGGAACTGATCTAATCTTTTTCATGGTTTGTTTTTCTAAAGGTGGAGTACAATTTTCTCTCTCCGTATGTGTCCCCAAAAGACGTGCCTTTCCGCCACATCCTCTGGGGTTCTGGGGATCACACGCTGGCTGCTCTACTGGACCACCTGACAGCGCTGAAAGGCCAGACTCCAGGCACAAACCTAGACAAGTTACGGAACCAGCTCGCCCTGGCTACCTGGACCATTCAGGCTTGTGCCAATGATCTCATGGGTCCTATTTGGGAAATGCAGAATGAAATATAAGTGAGATCTTTCTTTAGAAAATGTAAGGTTCATTTCAGTCTAAATCAAACAGTCTTAATTGGTAATGGTCAAGGGATCAAGCTACATTCATACTTTGGAAGTGAGATTCTGACTAAAGAAAAGAAGTTTACACATCTTACTATTCATTTAAGAATCAAGTACAGCAAACTTACTTTGAAAGACATCTATAAAAATGCTTTGTTCTCAAGGATCACTTCATTATCAAAGGAATTTGTAAAAAAAATCCTCCTTGAATTCTAAGTAAGGCATATACAATAATCAATCTAGAAAATACATTTAATAGGTCAAATATGTTTTAGAATTTAATTGTTACACACTTTTTTTTGGATAGCTGCGTATAAATGAATTATATACACAAATGAATGTAAAGCAAAAAAATCAATTCAAGCACTGTTTGGGCATTGAGAAGAAACTGCTGTATTTTTCACCTTAAGTCATTAATTCAAAAGTTTAATCAAGTTACAGTACAACTTGAATAATGTTTGCTTGGCTGTTTTTTATTTCTAGACTTGACTGATGTTGGCTGCTGAATGAAGATGTGCACAAAAAAAAAACAGTAGTTTCCTTACCATTTCACATTTGTAGTAAAGAACCCAAAACCAAAGTTCTCAGATTAGGGGAAGTTCTGCCTTTTTTTGTCATTTATGAAAGCAATGACCATTTAGCACTTGAGAGTATTTATTCACTTTATTTATTTATCAGTGACAGTGTTCACTATAAATTATTTATCTACAAGATTATCGGAAGCAGTGTCTTCCATAATTGACGGTTATACTGTCGGCTTATAAAAGCAGCATCTGCTACAGAAATAAGTGTTCCCAACAGCTGTGCCAGACGTCTGAACTGTCCTGAACTGTGTTTCAAGTGCATGCATGCATGCATTGCACTACAGACAAATAAAATGCAAGATGTTTGGGTGAAGAAATCTACGTATATGATTGATCCACGTTAATATGGGGCCATGTGATAATGTAACCTCCGGGGACCCCTCTTTAAAGAGCGTGCCTGTGAAAAGGAAATGGCAAGGCAGACTGTCAGGCTTGGAACATTTATATTTCTGGTTTAAAACAAACATTATCGGAAGCAGTGTTTTCCATAATGGGAAGTGTCAAAGGTAGATTTTGCCTACCAGCGTGTCTGTATCGAGGGCAGTGCCCCTCATATTTCACTACAGGGTGGATGAAATTATCGGGAACAGTGTTTCCCATAGTTTTTTATATTTATTTTTTTATTCATATTTTTTGAGCTGTGTTACTTTTGCCTGTCAGTGTGTTGCTTTAAAAGTTTCAACAGTTGATGTGTCCTGCTGGCTGCTGCTTGCATTTAATGGTTTAATTGTTTAAGTTGCTGTTACTGATCTAAAATAGCTGTCTCTTGCGTTTGTATGATTTTTATTTTCAATTCTGCAAGATGTGATGGTCTCTTGATTTAGTGGTTTATGGCCAACTATGCTGTCTGAATTATCTGTACATTGTTGAGATTCATACATTTTCTTATTTGCTCAGTTTATGCAGTACGGTATTCTAAAGAACATGACTGCGTTTTAAAACTGTTAAACAAATGTTGATTGCATGTTAATTTTGTGCCTATCTAGCAATCCTCACAAATTTGTGCAGTTTAAAGGCACACATACTGAATAGTGTAGAAATGTCTACAACTGACTCATTCTAGTTTGAGATGCTAATTTGACAGAACAAAAATACTTCACAAATGCATGCAAAATCCTTTAATGTATATCACTGTGTTTTGTGATCTGTTATATTCTTAAACTAATAGACAATCATTTGGGAAAGGATTCCATAATGATTTGTTTTCAATAAAATGTGTTTAATGTGTTTTGTCTGAAAGTTTATGAAAGAATTAAAAGCCACAGAATGCAGTTTTCACCCTACTTTCATTGAAATTCAGCAGTGATTTAAGACTCTGTCTTAAAGGTCTCCTTTGTGAATATTAACATAAATACAAGTTCCCCTAGCTTGTCTATGATTCTGCAGTGGCTAGAAATGGCAATAGGTGTAAATAGCCATTTGGGGAAAGGCTACCTCCAGTCCTTAACCGCTAGGACTGGAGGTAGCCAAACATTGTGGTTTGTGAATGGTGTTGATACGGAAGTCCATAGAGGACACGCAATTTCACGTTTGTTTTGTTATCAAGCACCACAAAAAGGCCAGCAGTGTTATCTGCAAGACCCCCAATCTATTCACGAAAAGCTCTGTAGAATTTCGCTCATATATTTATATTTGTATAACTATAATTGTAGGCAGTGCTTGTCCTAGCGGTTAAGGAAACTGACCCATATTCAGAAGGTTGACTATTTGAATCCTGTTCCGCTGAGCAAAGCACCGTCCCCACACACTGCTCCCCGGGCGCCTGTCATGGCTGCCCACTGCTCACCAAGGGTGATGGGTTAAATGCAGAGGACACATTTCACTGTGTGCACTGTGTGCTGTGCTGCTGTGTATCACAAGTGACAATCACTTCGCTTTCACTTTAAATGTACCACACACACAGATTACATTTGGCAGCCACCGATTGTGATAGTTGTCCCACTTAAAAAGATGATTAATTTTCATCACAGATACACTTCAACTGTGAGACACAGAATGTAAAAATACATCCAGGAAACCACATTGTATGATTATCAAAGAATTTATTTTAATGGTTTATTTCATATTTATCACAAAATCCATGGAGGGAGCGGAAACTCAGGTTGCCCAGCAACCTGAAAGATCTGCATGGAGGAGAGGACCAAAATCCCTGATACTGGGCAAGTAAACCTTGTCAAGAACTACAGGAACAGTCTGACCTCTTTAATTGCTTTTGTGTTATTTAGTTGTGGAACTAATGAAGGATTATTGTATTTTATCCCTTTTCTTTTTGGATTTTTGTTCAAGGTGAATGTTGTTTAAAATGTTGAGTGCAGCAGTTGGTGTTTATGAAATAGTTGGACCTGCGGCACATGCTTTCACCTGTTCCTCATGCTGGTCTGCAGGAAAGTGGGTAAGAAATGGGGTGTCGGGGCAGGCGGGATTGGGGAGATCTAGAATGGGGTGAGTGAGAGGACACCGGTGATCCTTGCCGATTGCCTCCCTTGGGAGAAGTGTGCGATCGAAGGAGGTCAGAGGGTGGGGAAAGACACTTTCTTGTGGACTGTCAAGCTTCTATGTAAGAGGCTGAAGGCAATCAGTGCAGCAGCAGGTCCAAGCTGAGTCCAAGTTGTCAAGCTGAGTGTTTTATTTGTAGACCACGTACCGCTTTCCGCCCCAAACCATAGCTGAGAAAAAGAATGGTGTGTTGCTGAATGGATTGCTTCCACTGATTGCTTCCAATATTCCAGTGCAGAGCACTGTGGTGTTCAACACAGAGCAACATGGGTCACACAATACGATGCAATTTAATAACTGGGTGACTGACTTGATAATGAACTAACTTGAACAGTGGTTTGCAGACATAGTTCAACATCTTGCCTTAGAGAGCAGAAAAAAATGGGAAAATTCTCGGTCCTCCCATCATGCCTATTGCCTCCTCTAAAACTAAACTACTAAGTATTTATATTGTGACATTGTAGTAAGACACAATTGGGACTCGTTGGGCAAAGAGGAGCTAAGACAGCAAAGACATTTGTACCATGATATGAATTTAGGTCCAGGCACTACTGAAAGTGGGCTGTGTGATATGTTGCCATTATATCAATACAGTTGTATGAGACATGATGGCATTTAGAATATTGTTATGATCTGAGTGTGGTCTTTGTGAGTTCTGGCTGTTGAATTATATGCAGGGACATCTCAGCTAAGACCTCTATGGAATGGTAGCTTTACTGTGGTGAACCCTACACTTTGTCTATACATTTGTGAATAAAGATGTCCTTTGATAACAACTCTCTACAGTCTCAACTGAATTATTCTTTGAGAACAATGATTTCCCCGGTGTTTTGATTCCACCACATTTATTAGATAAATTATGATTAAACAATTCAACAAAAAATTGCAAGAATATGGTGTCCAATAACATTGAAATCCATATCATAATATTTATATTATGAATATAGTACAATTGGACTAGACACCTTTTATTGTCATTGTACAGTCGCCTGGACAAGGAAATTTGTTAGCAAGTCCACAAAGGATCAAGAAAAGTGACAAGAAATAAAAACACAATACAACAGTACAAGTACAGACACAGAATTACTTTTCATATGCAAAAAAACTTCACACACAAGCCACGCCCCTTTTATATTGTAAACGCTTTAAGTTAATTTATGCTGTTAAGTTTGTAAATGTGTTTAAACACAGACACACGAAATTACTGCACTCTGTTGTTCTCTTTTTGCACATTTCTGTCCATATGCACGTTTGTGTTGTCTTGTGTGTCCTGTTTGAAATACCCAACATGTCCACTTAAAAGCATCCTACATGATGTTGTCCTGTTTGTCCTGTTCATTGTACAGAAAAGTTTTACTTTTCTCTTCTAGAGATCTGAAAGTAGTTAAGTTCTAGTCTTAGTTTGTATAGTTTAGTTTAGTGTGTATGATGAATGCTGTATAGACACACACACACACATATATATATATATCTTATGATTGCAGATCTCTGCAGTCCAGTTTATTGATGTTCCAGCCAATCGTCACCTCTGCTCCTGGTCCCGCGCGAGAAGACACACGTGGACAAAGACATCTCACGCTGTCCGGAGTACGTAGAAAACAGACTTGGATGGTGTTAAGGTTTTTGAATCTGGACATGGCTCTGGTCTGTTGTTAGTGAGGACATGGTATATCTTCAGCTGCTGCTTCTATTTCTTCATTTTGACCAAGTCACCTTTATAAGTTCTGCAGAGGAAACACACACAAAAATCTAAATGTTCTGAAGAATAATAAAGGTCCAGTTTCAACTGCACTACAGACTCAATCCAGGATTTTAAATAATGTTGAGCAGCCAAAATCTCAGTTTTTTTCACCAAATAAATCTTCG
This sequence comes from Denticeps clupeoides, assembly GCF_900700375.1. Classification (NCBI taxonomy): domain Eukaryota; kingdom Metazoa; phylum Chordata; class Actinopteri; order Clupeiformes; family Denticipitidae; genus Denticeps; species Denticeps clupeoides. The sequence goes on from NC_041708.1 coordinate 36,106,149, forward strand.
TTGATAATCGAGGCCCATTGTGAATTACAATAAAATACACTGACCTTGTAACATGTAAATTATATTCACATATAATTTGAGAGAGAGAGAAAACGATTACAGTCATTCAGTCCTGATATTAACACTCACTGTAGTTTCTCCAGTTTACAGTGTGGACCCTCCAGTGCTGTAGAGAGAAGTTCCACTCCTGAATCCTGCAGATTATTGATACTCAGGTCCAGGAGTCTCAGACATGAGGAGTTTGATCTGAGAACTGAGGACAGAGCTGAACAGCAACCAGCTGAGAGTTTACAGTACCGCAGCCTGGAAGAAACATGATGAAACATCAGATCATTACAGTCATTATTACTCTTAATTATCTGTAGATAAACACACACACTTTATCAGGAATTTTATATTTAGTTTTAATAATTTATTCCACTTTAATAATTTACTCAGATGTTTTGATGTTTTACTCAGAATGATGTTGAAGGTGTTTTCCTCCTGGATATTAAAATGTGTTTCATGATGAATGAAGAACATTAACCTTTCTTCTGAAACCATGTCTTGTATAAAACTGATCAAAATAAAACTCTGCTGCTGAAATGTATTTTTCTCCAAAAGTATTTCCATGAAAAATTAATATTCAGTCCTGATATCAACACTCACTGTAGAGTCTCCAGTTTACAGTGTGGATCCTCCAGTGCTGTAGAGAGAAGTTCCACTCCTGAATCCTGCAGATTATTGTTACTCAGGTCCAGGAGTCTCAGACGTGAGGAGTTTGATCTGAGAGCTGAGGACAGAGCTGAACAGCTCACAGCTGAGAGGGAACAGCGCCACAGCCTGGAAAAAACATGATGATCCATCAGATTATTACAGTCATTATGTATTTATCTGTAAATAAACAACTTCCAAATAACAGTAGAAGCATAAATTATTAAATAGAAAATTAAAAATGTTTTTCTCCTATATATTAAAGTGTTCCATTATGAATTAACATTAACTTTTAATTTTCATTCACTTTCAATAACTGTTTATTTGTAATTAGAGTAATTCTTATGTATATTACAGTGACTAATAGCAAATAAAATATCAGAGTGGTTCTGTGGTGTCATGATTATCGTCATGATGACATCATTAGTCAGCTATGTCTTTTTCCAAATTCTGTATTATTCTTTTGATGTTTAGTCCTCCAGTTCAGTTGTGAACAGATGAAACAGAGGGTGTAAGTAGCCAAGTGGGTAACACACTCACATATAAACCACAATACCACAAAACTGTCACAGGTTCAAACCCCATTAACTACCACTGTGACACTCCCGGTAAACAGGCGGCCATGTGCGCTACGCTGTGTTTACATGTGTACAAAGCTACATCATGCAAAATAGTCATAAATAAATGTTTCCAAACCAATGTGGAGTGTGGGGAAATTGTTTTACTGAAAATGAATATATTTATATTGATATAATAATAAAACTGCCACTATAATATTAATGATCAGTTATAAAAACAGTAATAATACAAATTACTTTCATATACAGTCATGGCACAAAGTGTTGAGAATGACACAAAAACTGGTTTTCATGAAGTTTGCTGCTTCAGTGTTTTTAGATCTTTTTGTCAGTTGTTTCTGTACTGTACTGAAGTACAATTACAAGCATGTTATAAGTTTTAAAGTTTGGACAGAATTTGTGGGTTTTTGTTTGTCCACCCGCCTCTTGAGGATTGATCACAAGTTCTCAGTTGGATTAAGGTCCGGGGAGTTTCCTGGACCACATGGATGGTTGGGAGAAGTTGCTGTCGGATGATGTTTTGGTACCATTCTTTACCCCAGTCCTCAGCAATCCAATCCCTGTACTTTCTGCAAAATATAATTTTTCTTGGCTTCTTTGCTGCCCTTCTTGACACCAGGCCATCCTCCAGAAGTCTTCAATGGTGGCACCACGATCCCGCAGCTGAATCACCTGGCGCTTGCTGGACTTTCTTGGGCACCCTGAAGCCCTCTTCATAACACTTGAACTTGTACAATAATGGTTTTCCCAGCCAGCAGGTCCTGTCCTGCTGCAGCTGCAGCAGCTTCGCCCGCGTTCCTCCTCCTGTCTGCTGTGGTCCTGGGAGGCGGCTGGGCAGCAGAGGGGCTGCGGCCTCGTAGTGCTGCTGAGGTGGAGGTACATTTCTCAGCAGGAGGCTGAGAAAGAGCCAGATGAATTGTAGAATTGTTATTGAAGATCAGTACAGCGGTGTTGGGTGCACGTGAGGAAGGGGGGATTGACGGGTGCTGAGGGTCCCGGTGACGTTCTCACAGGCTCTTCCTGTGCTGCAGCTCATGTGGTTGGAGGAGGTGGACGCAGGAGAGAGGCCTGTACATCTGTGGTTTAAATAGAAGCCACCTTGTGCCTTTCCACCCTACTGGACAGAAAAATGTATTAAAATAAATTATGAAATGAGGGTGAAAGTTAAAGCATTTGAATTATTATTTAATTTAGCGGATGAAGTAACGGATGAAGGCAGCCTGAGAATACACAAGAGTTTAAAACTTAACAGGCTGTATTATTACTGTACATTTACTTTAAACATGGTTTCATAACAGTATATATCTGCTTTAAAAGAGCTTGCATATAGCCCATTAAATAAAACTAGCTGTTTATTTAAACATGCATGTCTTTACATGCTAACTGATTTACATAACTACTGATTGTAAGTCGCTCTGTATAAGGGCGTCTGATAAATGCTGTAAAATGTGAAAATATTTACAGTATACTGATATTTTTATATTAACGCATTATGTATTTATTTCACACTTTTTGCACCCTAATGCATCGTTTAATACACGCCTGGGCAGTGGTGGTCTAGCGGGTAAAGAAGCGGACCCGTAACTGGAAAGTTGCAGGTTCGAATCCCGAACTGCCAAAGTGCCACAGAGGTGCCACCGAGCGAAGTACCGTCCCCACACTGCTCCCCGGGCGCCTGTCATGGTGCCCACTGCTCACCAAGGGTGATGGTTAAATACAGACAACACATTTCGTGGTGCCACGTTACTCTGGGCCCGCGCTGCAGTGACACGTCGGCGACAAACGTCTGTCATAGATATGCGCTACCGAAATGTTTTTCATTAAAAATACGTTTTACTCACCAAATCCAAGTTGTGCTTCGCGCCGTCGCGCCAGCAATTAGCTCACTAAACCGGAATCAGAACAAATGACGCGCAGCGATTGGTCAGCAATTGGAACGTCGGAACAGAGAGGAATGAGATTCAGGACGCTGCATCAGGAAAGCCAGCAGCCTTGTGAAGGACTAAATCAAGCAATTAAATGTCAATCATCTTCACACCCCTCACATGCACCCTCACACCCTCCTACTATCAGAAAAAAGGTACGGAAGCATTCGGACCCTCAACAGCTTCATCCCACAGACCATCAGACACCTGAACACTCAGGGACTTTCCACTTTAAACTGACACACACAGACACAACACCTTATATTCAGAAGATATTATTATATCTCTATTATATTTCTATTACAGCAGTATTTGCACTATTTTTTATACTTGCCACTTTCATTGTTCATTTTACTGGTTTCTATCGCCGTCTGTCTGTCCTCTTGATCTCTAAATGTTTAGTTTGCCTTAAATTGGGGCAGTGGTGGCCTAGCGGTTAAGGAAGCGGCCCCGTAATCAGAAGGTTGCCGGTTCGAATCCCGATCTGCCAAGGTACCACTGAGGTGCCACTGAGCAAAGCACCGTCCCCACACACTGCTCCCCGGGCGCCTGTCATGGCTGCCCACTGCTCACTCAGGGTGATGGTTAAATGCAGAGGACACAGCTGGTTTGTTAAAAAATTGATTGATTTTACTATGTGCTGTCTAACCTGTATGTAGCTGAAATGACAATAAAGCTCAACTTGAACTTGAACCCTGATTGTCTCCAGGGAAACAGGAAAAAATTCCTCCGGGATTAATAACATTTTTCTGATTCTTATTCTGAACTGTCCTTGTAACTACTGATTGTACGTCTCACCGTAGAGTCTCCAGTTTACAGTGTGGATCCTCTAGTGCTGTAGAGAGAAGTTCCACTCCTGAATCCTGCAGATTATTGATACTCAGGTCCAGGAGTTTCAGACGTGAGGAGTTTGATCTGAGAGCTGAGGACAGAGCTGAACAGCTCTCAGCTGAGAGGAAACAGCGCTGCAGCCTGGAAGAAACACGATGATCCATCAGATTATTACAAAAAAATCTGAATTAAACCTGTATGCACATATCTTAAAAAACAAAAGTAATATACATAGGTCATAAATCTGTACAAGCAGAGTCTACTAAAAACATTGTTTCACTATTTAAATCTTTGTCCCAGTTCTGTAAGTGGCAGGGAACCAGTGCAGGGATGTGAGAAGATCTGGACTCTGGTTCTCTCTCCTCTTGGTGTTTGTTAGGATTCTAACACACTGAATTTAGAACAGCAGCTGTCTGGAGAAAGAACTGCAACCGTCTAACCTACAAGAGATGAAGTCATGAAGACATGTATCTAGGTCCTGTTTAATAGAATTATCCCTGGTTTCTATGTATGATCTCTATAATCTGGGACTTGGATCAGTTTATAAAAAAGGAGAACTCCAACATTCCACAGAAACAAAAAAAATACATGTACAGATACAAATATGAATTGTTTGTATTTATTGTAATTTACGAGTAAATATTAAAATAAAATCTGCAAATTAGCTGATTTTGAATTCTTCATCTATGATTTGAAGAAAGTTCATGTTAGTCTTGTACCAACCTGAGAGTCTCCAGTTTACAGCATGAAGACTCCAGTCCTACACAGATGTGTTTCACTCCTGAATCCAGGATCTTGTTGTTACTCAGGTCCAGATCAGTCAGATGTGAGTCTGGTGACTGGAGAGCTGCTGCTACAGTCTTACAGGACGACGCAGTGAGGTTACATCCACCCAGCCTGTAAAGACAGAGAAGATGTCCATCATATTTACAGCTGTGTGTTACATGATATTTGATGGATCATTTCAGCTGTAGTGACTGTTGGTCCTTACTGGACGCTGTATGCAGTGGGGCTGTGTTCAGCATAAACAGCAAATTTATGATAGAAACTGAAAGATCCTCAGTCAGGAACTCACCGAGCCTTTCTGCAGTTCCTCACTGAGATCATCAGTCTCTCACGGCCACCATCATCTGTCTTGTATTTCTTCAGGTCGAACTCATCCAGAACATCCTCTGATACCAGGATCATGTAGGCCAGTACTGAGCAGTGGGCAGGTGAGAGATTTTCACCAGATTTCACCAACACATCAATCTCCTCATGCAGTGAAGAGTCTTTCATCTCAAGCAGGCAGAGCAGAAGATTCATGGCTCTTTCAGTGGAGACGTTATTTTTTCCTGATAATTTTGTCAAGCCCATTTTTTGTGGTTTGTTCTGTTTGTTCATTTTCTTTTTGATGTACTGACTTGTTCTCTGGAGACTCTCTGAGCTGCTCTCTGTTTGGGGCAGGAGACCTTGTAGAAGTTCCTGGTTGGACTCCAGTGAAATTCCCAGAAGGAAACGGAGGAAAAGATCCAGATGTCCATTCTCACTCTGTAAAGATTTATCAACAGCAGCTTTTAGCAGATCATCCAGTGAGACTTTCTTCTGTCTTTTAAGAAAAGTCTCCAGTTCTTCCATGTTGTTGCTCATATAGCAGTAAAACACCCAGAAAGCAGCAAGAAACTCCTGGATGGTCAGATGCACAAAGCAGAAGATCTTCTTCTGCTCAAACACAGATTCCTCGGTGCACATCCCGGAGTAGACTGAGGCAGCAGTGACGTCTATCCCACACTCTCTCAGGTCTTCTTCATAAAACAAGAGGTTTCCCTTCTCCAGCTGGTTGAAGGCCAGTTTAGCCAGTTTCAGAACAACCTCTTTATTTGACTGCAGGAGCTTCTGTCTGTCCATCTCACTCCTCTCATCATACTTCTGGTTCTTCATGTTGGTCTGGATGATCAGGAAGTGGGTGAACATCTCAGTCAGAGTTCTGGGGATTTCTTTACTGTCGTCCTGGAGCAGCACTTCCTGAAGAACAGTGGCTGATATCCAGCAGAAGACAGGGATGTGACACATGATGTAGAGGCTCCTTGATGCCTTCATGTGGGAGATGATTTTGTTGGCTTGAGTCTCATCCCTGATCCTCTTCCTGAAGAACTCCTCCTTCTGAGGGTCATTAAACCCTCGCACTTCTGTTACATGGCTGATATGTTGAGCAGGAATCTGATTGGCTGCTGCTGGTCGTGATGTAATCCATATGAGAGCCGATTGGAGGAGGTTCCCTTGAATGAGGTTTGTTATGACCACGCCCACTGATGATGTCTGTGTGACGTCACACAGCTTCTGTTCCTGAATGTGGAAATTCAGCTGAATTCTGCTTTCATCCAGACCATCAAAGATGAAGATCATCTTACAGCCCTCATATTTCTGTGTGTCCTCCAGCTCCTGAAGCTCAGGGTGGAAGTCCAGCAGAAGCTGATGAAGACTGTACCCTTCATCTTTAACCAAATTCATTCCCCTGAAAGGAAGCAGGAAGATGAAATCTACGTCTTGGTTTGCTGCTCCTTCTGCCCAGTCCAGGATGAACTTGTGCACAGACACAGTTTTTCCTATTCCAGCAACACCCTTGGTCATCACAGTTCTGATGTGCTTCTCTTGTCCAGGTGAGGCTTTAAAGATGTCATTACAGTTGATGGGCGTGTCTCGTCTTCTTCTCCTGTGTGCTGCTTCGATCTGCTGAACCTCATGTTCTTTATTCACCCCTTCACTCTCTCCCTCTGTGATGTAGAGCTCTGTGTAGATGCTCTTCAGGAGGGTCTGGTTCTCTGGATTTATGATGCCTTCACTTATGTGCTCCACCTTCCTCTTCATACTGGATTTATGAGTCTCCAGAACTCTCTGTAGGACAACATCAGGATCTGGTAATGAAGATCAACATCCACAGACAGTCAGAAGAATCAAGAAAATGTGATTATTTTGGTTTTGCTGCTTTTGAAGTTTTATTTAAATTAGTGGTGGGCCGTTATCGGCGTTAACGTGCTGCGTTAACGTGAGACTCTTATCGGGCGATAAAAAAAATATCGCTGTTAATCTATTCACAAAGTTGGGTTGGGAGCTTGGTCTATACTATGCAAGCTATTGTGCCGGAGTTAAATGATTACACTAGATTTATAAGTATATTTCTTCTTTCTTGTGTCTTTTATTTTCTTATTTTCTAAAGACTTTTATTTTGTTTTTGAGACCCTTTTATTTAGTTTTGTCTTGGACACATGGCGTGAGCTGTGAGAGGTGCGTGGGGTTTGTGTGCAAAAAGTTATTTCTTTCATTTTAATTTATGTACATATTAGGAATATTTGCATGTGTGTTATTTTGTGAATATTTTTTTTATGTTCTTTTAATACTATAGAGAGAGGTGCAGAAAGACGCGATGTGTGACATGATGTTCTGACGCGACCTTGCTTTTTGTACAGAATACACTTTGCACAGAAAATCTCTTGGCTGTCAGCTCATCATTTGTGGTTCAAGAAACAAAATGAAAAAGTTACACAACGCAGAAGAAGAACCGCTACAATATGATGACTTTTAGCGCGGATGTATACCTAGCCGAATTGCACTGTAGGGGGCGAGAACGAGTCTTCGAACTGTGAAATTACCACATTAAACGTGACGTGGTAACATGGATGCAGCTATTTAACTGAATAAACAGTTGGTAAACACAAGTACATCTTATTGAACATAATTTATTTTCATCACCAACTATTATAGTAGAACAGCTTTCTCAAGCACTTTGTGATGCATTTTGGAAACAGGAGATGAGCCCCTGGTCTAATGCGCCACCTGGCTTGAGAAACCCGTTCTCAAAGACTTACTTTTAGTCATTATTTGGGTAGCACACATATTCTGAATGCTTTCGGTAGAATTCAAATGAGCCATTTTAATCTAGAGTAATTCCAAAATTACAGTGAGATTAATCTATATTAAGAAAATTAATCTATGCCCACCTCTAATTTAAATTATGATTAATCTTTTACTTCTTAACTGTTGTAAGTTTTGTGCTTTTTATTATGAGACCAGCACCATCTGCTGTGTAGTGATTCTGTGTTTTAAGCGAGATGTTCACCTGTATGTATATTGGTGGCTGTGATTGGTCCTTTTGGTGAAGGTTTTACAGTTTCATATTGTATTTTATTGCCATTTTTTCGTTACTAAACTAAACTATAGTGATTCTGTGTTTTAAGCGAGATGTTCACCTGTATGTATATAGGTGGCTGTGATTGGTCCTTTTGGTGAAGGTTTTACAGTTTCATGTTGTGTTTTATTGCCATTTTTTCGTTACTAAACTAAACTATAGTGATTCTGGGTTTTAAGCGAGATGTTCACCTGTATGTATATTGGTGGCTGTGATTGGTCTTTTTGTTGAAGATTTTACAGTTTTATGTTTTGTTTTATTGCCATTTTTCTTACTAATAGCCTAAACATGAGAGTTCCAAGGAAATAAATTATGGACTGGCTTCACATCACATTGATTACTGGACAATGTTATAACTGGAATTACAGCAGCACCAGTTGACATATTCAGGTGAAAAGTAATAAAAGTCGTACTTGTGTCTCTGCTCCTGTTGATGGTCAGGTCGTTGGTTATCAGGTTCTGGTGCCCTGATGGAGCTGTGTGTGTTCCAGTCCTCTGATCACAGGGGGTTGAATCTTCACTTAATGCAGGAGGAGGTTCCATGGACCGGTCACTCTTCATAGACACACAGCTGGACACTGGAGACTCTGGTCTGTGTGTCAGATGGGGACTAATGTCCCCCTCCTCACTGTCCCCACAGAGACTCATTTTAGACACAGAAACCCCTAAACCTGGAGGGAGGGGGGGGGGGGGGGGGGGGGAAGGGAGAGGGGGGGAGAGAGAGAGAGAGAATGGTCGTCCTTTAGGACACTTTTATGAAAATTGCTGCTACCTTTCACTATTCTGGTAAATGTTGTGATCTGGTGCAGTTGGATCTATCTAGCACTGGTATCTTGGTGCTCGTTTAAAAAAGTGAAGTGATTGTCACATGTGAAACACAGCAGCACAGCACACGGTGCACACACACGTTTATACTCTAATACTGATATTATTCAGTCAGTTTGTAATTGGGATGTAATTTTTCATATTTGCATATAATCTGTAGATAATAAGATTTATTTATGGCTTAATTATGCTCATTACGCTGCATAACAAACATAAAATACGAACTTTCTTTATCCCGCCCTGTTCATTTATCAAACATTTTCTAAGATTATTTACAGCGGAACCACTGACATCTACAGACAGCACGCACTTTCACTTCATCACTAAACGGGGAGTAAAAGTCCCGAACCCCCAGATTAACAGTCACTTTAATAAAGTTTCATCTCCAAAAATTACTCACCGCTGCTGGGTTTGGTTCGTCTTAAAATCCGGACTGATTTTTACTTTAAAACCCGCGTCTTCACCAACATGGCGCCTCTGCTTTCAGTTTTGAGTAGCAGGTGGAGCAGGAAGTGATTTACCTGTTACAGGTAAACCTGGACATTTTATTACACAAATGAAACTACAGAATTCACCTTTCTAAATATTATGACCAGAATTTCATTAATTACTACATTTATATTTAGGTTTGTATTTATTTTGGGTCAATAGCAGAAGCGCCAATGTTTTTTTGAATAAACTAGCCTATTACGAGGCTGACGCTGTCTCCATTTTCGACAGATTTGTATTCAGTCCACATTTTATAAATCATAATCTAAGCAGCCAATGGAGGAGCTTTCGACATTTTTGTTGTTCCGCGGACCATGGACCTAAATAGACTCCTCACGATGAGCGGTTGACGTCGCCGCCATGTTGTGAGTGGCTGTTCTCTGAAAAAGCCCTAGATATAAAAAAATAGATGTCCGGTTGCAATACGATAACACAGCCGCCATCTTGTGATGGGTAGCTCTCATTTTAACAAATAAATGAATGTCATCAGGACCCAGATGGAATACAGAATTAAAGAGACATAATCCAGCAAAATTGATAAGTGATATTTATTGTCTTGGTTCGTCAGACATGTATTTACGACCGAGTCACTAACAAATTGACAGAAAAGCGATTCTTGAAAATATAGCATAATTTAATGTTGTTTAATTTTTTCATTTGAAATAAACTAGACTCGCACTAAATTCAATTTCAAAATTTATTTGTCACATACATAGTCATACACAGTATGATATGCAGTGAAATGCTTTAGCGACTGCTACAGACCACATTATTGCAAATATTGCAAACATAACCAAATATTACACTTTTATGTCTAAAATATGTGTAACAGGTAGGGTGAAGGTGGGCAAATGAAAGAAGTCAAAGTATAAAGTGAAAAGTAAAAAAAAGTTTGTGCAAGGATTCTTGGGGGATTGAGTCCAGAAGTGATTGAAAGTAAAGTGAAAGTGCTGGAGTGTATTGGAGTTCTATGAATTGTTGAGAGCTCCTCCTCATTCTCTCTGTGTTGGCCCTCAGGGAGCAGAAGCACTTCCCTGGTCGCAGCAGAGAGAAGAGTTCATTGTTGGGGTGGCTGAGGTCCTTCACTATCTTCCTGGCCCTGGTGCAGCACCGTTTGCTGTAGATAGATTGAAGGTCAGGGAGCTTGGTAATGATGATGCTGATCGATCCACCCACTGTAGGGCTTGCCTGTCCTGCATGGTGCTGTTCCCGAACCTGGTTGAGACGTTTCCCATCAGGATGCTCTCTATGGTGCAGGAGTAGAAGTTCCTGAGCACCTTGGAGGGCAGTCTAAAGTCTCTCAGGTGTCTGAGGTGGTCAAGAAGCTGACGGGTCTTTTTCACCACGGTGAAATGTTGATGTGACAGGACCATGACAGGTCCTGCGTGAGGTGAACGCCGAGGTACCAGAAGCTGTCCAATCTCTCCACTGGGCTCCTGTTGATGACAGGGGTCTGCTAGTTCCTCTCCTGCTTGGTACTAAAGTCCACTATCAACTCTTTTGTCTTGCTGATGTTCAGATGGAGATTGTTCCTCTGGCACCAATTCTCCAGATTTCCAACCTCCTCCAGGCTGACTCGTTCGGCAAGAGGACGGACGGGAGCGCAGTGACAAGCTACTCTTCAAACTAGGATCTCCATAAAAGTTTCCGGGATTATGAGAAATGGGTAGAAATATTTCAAGACGACTGCCTGATAACAAGCAGTTCATGGCTGGAAAAAGTTGAGCAGTCCGAGTAACCAAAGACACAGAAAAGAAACAAAAACAAAGAAAGTATGAGAGAAAGCAGAAGGCTGCCATTTATAACAAAATATTTCATGTAATGAGTAATATTGTCTGATGAATAAAAACAAGACTAGATGTAAACGAGACATTTTTTCCTCTTGTTTAATTGCGTTATTTATTTCAGTATCTCACCTTGAGTATCTCACTCACGGTCGAACAGATGACGTCACTTCTCCAGGTCTCGTTCGTGCGTTATTTGGATGTCAGAATGCTTATGATGGGTCATAGATTTCTGGTGGTGGGTTAACAGATGGTTGAGACAAAAAGACTAAACGACGTTTGGACACTTTCTTTGAAATGAAGTGGAGCAGAAATGCGGCCTCAGGAAAAGATGGAAAGTATTCTTGACTATGAGACTAAAAGACCATTTTCATTGACAAAAAGTCACAGATGATCCTGACTAAAACGTTCAGACTTTGTTGACTGAAACTTAACTAGACTAAAATGAGTACGCGCGTCACAAATGCCCATCTACACAAAAATGTGTCTTCAAATGGGTAAAATTTCTATTAAATCTATGGTGTCCACACAATATTATTTCTATTGTGTCCACACAGAAACTGAGACCCAGAGCGGTTACTTTCTAAAACTGGTACGGAGTTAAAAAAAAAAAAAAAAAAAAAAATCCACGTGTACAGCAAATTGGATTTTAGTGAAAAAATGCTGACATTCATCCAACCTGACCTAGAATCTCAAACACTTCATACCTACAACAATGGGGGAATAAACATTCATGGTTCAGATGCAGAATCTCATAAAGCAACGTTTCAGGAGAACGTGTTCTCTCTGTTTAATGCAGAACTAAACGGGAAACAAAGAGAACTTTGGGTGAGACCAGAATTATAGCACCACCTACAGGTGTGGAGGGGGTTAAGAGCATAAGAGTTCAGAACTGTGGACACTGGTATTTATAATAAAAAAAAAAAAAAATAAAAAAAAAAAAAAAATCGCTTGTGTGAAGGAGGCCTAAGCCCAATTTAAAAACTAAAAATGACCACTTGACACAGAACACCATCTTCAAACATGTATTAGAATAAACTGTTCCAGATGTCTGGTTCCTCAGACCCCCATCTGAAGTGTAATTAGTAAAGAGGACCTGTAGTTGTAAATGGTGCATGCTTGAAAAGGAGAGACGGGACTACTTTATATACGACAGTCCATTTCAGCATTTATTTGGCTATTAAAAGAGAACGATCATAAAGAGACACAGGCTGGTCAACCTCTGATGAACAACGGTCCCAAAGATATTTCTTTCTCCCATCCAGAATCTGAAAGCAAGGAAGAGGAACAGGATTAAAATGTATAATCAGCACAAACAGATAAAGGCCTAAAAAAAGGATGCCATGTCCACATACCTGAGACAGAGGTCAGATCTCTTGCCTTCCTGGACCCACAAGAACCATCACAGCAGCTACACAGTTGGTCCTCTCCACCCGCACCAGCCCACCTTCATAGAAAGATCAGGTCCTGAATAAAAAGTACATGTGGATGTTTTTGTAATGCAGCGTCTAGTCCAGACCTACTTGTGTCCTACAAAAGAACAGGCTTTGTGCTCAGCATCAGTCGGGGAAGCAGCCGCTGTTGCCTTCAGCAAGCAAGTGATGAACAGCTGGAACAAGAGATACGGACGGTCAGCCACCATACCAAGGTGGTGGAACCATGAGAGCGAAGGGCTAGCTTGAGACACGTACAGAGCCAGTGTCCCCCTGCTGAAACCTGAAAGCCTCCAGCTGGAACTGGAGCTTGAAACCCTGAGTACGGGGCAGGAAGCGAGAAGATGAGCCAGTGAGCTTGGAGTCAACCAGACACCTATAATAAAAAGGAGAGCAAAATGAGACTACAGCACATCGTAAACAAAGCCATAAAGAAATTAAGCTGCTCCTCACCCATGGTTCTGAATGAAGAGATAACTGGGAGCAGCAGCTGCATCAGGGACAGCGGTGACCACACAGGTATCAACAAACACCCGGAGGGGGACATGGTTGTACTGCTTGACAGAAGCCTCAAAATGGATCAGATCTCCCATGTAATAGACGTTGGAAGGCCTCTCAAACTTCCAATCATCTGAAGAGAAATGCAAATGTTAGGAACAGCCAACACAGTGGAACAGTGGACCACAACTGTACCTACCAGTCATGAGCTTGAGGGAGAAGACCAGCAGCTCCTCTGCAGTTTTAGTAGCAGCATATGGGACCCAGGCAGGATGCAGGGCATTGCTACTCACATTGTGAAGCCTGGTCACGTGTAAGAAGAAACCGATATCAAAAAGCATCTAAATACAGAGAGACATGGGAGAGCAGATCAGCTAGAGCTCACCTCAAATAGTGGCATTCAATCCTAATTACAGCACCACTGGTTCTGACTATTGGAGCAGAAGCGTTAGAAATGGCTCTTGGGATGTAGGTCAGAGAAAAGGAATAAACCAGGGAATCGTTGGTCATCTGTGTTTGAAGGGGGAAAAAGCCAGAGTTACTGGAGAAAGTCCAACAGATTCCTGACCGAAGAGGAACCAGAACTCACCACTACTTGGCTGCCACAGGCCTGCAAATAGGACTGAAAATACAGCAGCTGAGCCACAGAATCTTCTCCAGTCACCCCACAGCCTCCTAGTGAGATGTCTGATGCCTGGATGAGCTCTCCAGAACCAAACAGGTCCTTCTTAACCTGCACGTGCACCATATTCTCATCACAGGTAGCTGCCACACTGCTGACTGATACCGGCTCCCTCAGCTGGAACTGCACTGGGGGGGACGTGGGCTCTACTGGCATCTGAGGAAACTTCCAGGTCAGCTCCTTTACTGGGCCAAGCAGCTGCTGCTGGACACTTCCAGGATCTTGAAGCTGCCCCCCTGACCCCTGAGACGAAGGAGCAAGCGGGGGACGTGCAGGAACCTGAGGCGGCGGCAGCACGCCGGGGACAAATGGGGGACGGGCAGGTACCTGAGGCGGCGGCAGCACGCCGGGGACAAACGGGGGACCGGCAGGCACCTGAGGCGGCGGTGGTGGCACAAACCCGGGGACAAAGGGGGGACTGGCAGGAGCCTGAGGCAGCACGGGCACAAAGGGGGGACTGGCAGGAGCCTGAGGCGGCACAAACCCAGGGACAAACGGGGGACGGGCAGGAGCCTGAGGCGGCGGCAGCACCCCGGGGACAAATGGGGGACGGGCAGGCACCTGAGGCGGCGGCGGCAGCACCCCGGGGACAAATGGGGGACGGGCAGGCACCTGAGGCGGCGGCAGCACCCCGGGGACAAATGGGGGACGGGCAGGCACCTGAGGCGGTGGCAGCACCCCGGGGACAAACGGGGGACGGGCAGGCACCTGAGGCGGATTCATTGCAGGTCTTGGAAATGGTTGCCTAGAAGCTGGAGCAGGACCTGGTACACCTTTAACATCCAGCAGAACTGCACCCATACAAACCCCTACAACACCTCCCCACAGCAACACTGCCACTGACCACCAACCCATGATGCCACATTACAGTCACCACCATGTATGGCTTCCACTTTTATAGGAAACATAATTAACATTAATGACCTTCTAGACCTGCCAAGTCTGGCACTCATTAGATAACTAGTACCAGTTGTACAAAGACTAGATTGGGGTCTACAAAACCGGTCCTGGAGTAAAATGATCCTGCACGTTTTTGGGTCTATCCTCATTTAGCACAGCTGGTTCCACCACTCAACCCGTTACCACCCAGTTCTTGAGTTGAATCAGGTGCGGTTTCACCGTCACCATTTTCAGTAGTTTAACTTCATTAGATGGCAGACAGGTACATGTTTCTTATGGCTGAACGTGGTTTGAATTGTCTTGTGGTGAATGAATAACTAACCAAGTGGGGCAGTGGTGGCCTAGCGGTTAAGGAAGCAGCCTTGTAATCAGAAGTTTGCTGGTTTGAATCCCCATCTGCCTTGGGGCCACTGAGGTGTAACTGAGCAAAGGGCCGTCCCCACACACTTCTCCCCGGCGCCTGTCAAGGACACGTTGTGTATATGTGTACTGTGTGCTGTGCTGCAGTGTATCACAATGAGAATAACTTCACTGTCAGGTACTGAGTATGGGGGTACAGTGGTCACATGCAAATAATATTTGGGTTCATTTACAACATTTTTTATTTTCAACATTTTATTATCTTTAATTTGCACAGTGTTCACTGATGATGACGAGTGTCTGTGTGTAAATGGACTTTATTTTTCATATATATGCTGCCCTCGCTCTGGGTTTTCTAGTCTCCACCAGCTAGACAGCGAGATAACGATGCTCCAATAAACAGACTTGTATTTGCTTTTCTGTGCTGATTTATTGAAGAATGGCCTCTGACCATTGCCTTCTCTATGACCATCGTAAAACTGAAAAAATACAAATGTGACGATCAGCTAAATAACATAGCAAATTAGCTCGTTACATGCGCACAGCAAACTAACACAAAATACACATTTCTAACGCTACTAATATACAAATAATTATATCGTAAACACAAAACAAAAAGAAAGTGCTTATCTCGTCATAACCAATACTTACAGACAAATCTTGTCCAAAGCAACCACATTCTTGCTCAATACGGGAATGCTTCGGCACTATGTTCCGCCATCTGAGTTCTTATTCTCCCGTTTTCAGAGTAACCAAAAATAATATTGCGAGACAGCCGCTAGAGGGCGCTATAGGCCAATTTACTGCCTGCACAAGGCAGAATAATATATATTTACATTTCAGCTCAGTCCTCTACAAGCACCACACCAGCCTTAGATAACTGACTGGGCACTTTAATATCTTATTTTTAATCTTTTTTCACGCTTTTGGTGTCCACTAGTTCAGTGTGTTAAAATGCAAAGACAACTTACAAACAACTTGAACAACTTACCAAAAACCCAAAATATACATTTTGTACAAAAAAAGAGAGAAAAAGTCCTCACTGAACTTGAACAGAGGCTGAAGACATTGCTGTCTGTTTGCTGTCTTGAAGTGTGAAGATGTTCTTGTTTCCGCATGTTTTCTGTATCAGTCCACTGCCGCCACTGCCGTGAAGCCGTCTTCCTTGTTACTGTACACTCAGGACACATGGACACGAGTCAAAAGACAATTCACTTTAGAAAGAGTGGTGCTTACATGCAATAGGACTGCGAGCCACTGAATCTTTCATTACAATCACATCACACCACATCACTCATCTTTACTCACACGTCAAGCTGCCCGTTATTGATTAAAATGGTGCGAAGGTGACAGCAGTATTGTCGTGCATGGGAAACACTGTATTGTAGTGGCGGTGTTGTAGAACAATTGTGACTTTACATGAAGGATTTGTACGTCATTTAGAACAAACACACACTTACGAAAAACCCAACAGAACCTAGACCACTCTTTATTATTTTTTTTTAGAAATATAACCACCTCAAAACCTTAATTGACACATAAAACCACTTCTCTCCCATCTGGACATAAGTGATCTATAAAGGGAGACCATACATTCTGAAAGCTATTTATATTACCCCTCAGCACAGCCGGCAGCCTCTCATGAGGCAGAACTGCAGAAATCTCTCTATACCATTGTGTGACAGAGGGGGGAGTTTTTTTTTATCCATCTAATAAGAATGCACTTTCTTGCCACACGTAGCAGTTTGTCTAACAATCTATAACTTTTTGCATCAAATTTCAGTGACATTACTTGTCTTTTATATGGGAGCCCCAAGAGAAAAAGTCCAGGATCCACTTTCAATTTTATCTTAAGAATGGTACCGATTTTGTAAGCAACAACATTCCAGAATCTTGAAATGAGCTCCAGAAACAGTGAAAGTATTTAGCACATTTAACACAGAGAGCTGGCACAGAGGGATCCATCTTGTTCATTAAAACTGGCGTTGTATGTAACCTGTGTAAAATCTTATATTGAGTCTCTCTAAGCCGGTTACAAACAAAAGTGTACCTGACATTTTCATAGCCTCCTGCCAGTCATCATCTATATTTACATTTACAGCATTTACCAGACGCCCTTATCCAGAGCGACTTACAATCAGTAGTTACAGGGACAGTCCCCCCTTGGAGAAACTCAGGGTTAAGTGTCTTGCTCAGGGACACAATGGTAGTAAGGGGGATTTGAACCTGGGTCTTCTGGTTCATAGGCGAGTGTGTTTTTACCCACTAGGTTACTACCACCCATGAGGGCATCAGGTCCTCACAGTGTCTGTCAAGAAGAATCTCGTGCCCTTGGACAAATGTAATTGACAACCCCAACGCAGGGTTTTAAATGTGATTTTAAAGTGGCTTTAAAAAGGTCTTAAACAGTCAGATTTGTCTCCCTTAAACCTGCAGATAGCCTGAATCAGCGTTAGTCCTTCCCACTTACAGACTGGCACATTCTATTATAGATTTAATCATGTATTCTGTCTATTTAATACTGGCGTAACAGTTTCTCACAAGTTTATACACGATATATTTTTAAAAACATAGTGACCGTGTAGTGCAATTTATTCTCAACTTTGAGGCGTATGACCACTTAATTTACTCTTAATTTAAATTGTTAACTGCATCAATATTTACTAGAGTAGTAAATAAAAAGCACTAAACTATGACTTGACCACGTGACGAATATAATCGTAATTAATGGAATTTAATTTCACTTGACCATAAACTACATTGTCTGAGTATATAAAGAATATCAGATCACACGTGCCACTTCTTCTCTTTCTGCCGCAGGCCTGTCTCCTCGAGATTTAGTCCTGCACAAGGTAATCCTGACTTCCGCTCTCCTTTCTGGCATGTCGGTGTTGGTTGGTTTTCACCGTAGCCGTGATCGTAACGCCGCTCTTACATTTACATTTACGGCATTTGGCAGACGCCCTTATCCAGAGCGACTTACAACGTGCTTTCAAGTTACCATCGATGAAGAGATCAATTCCGGTTCACTAGGACCCCAACTATGAAAACATCTATTTAATTCACTCTGTTGTAGATTCTGTACACAAAGTTCGACAACAAGAAAATTACAATTTAATCTAAATATTCTCTAAAGAGGAAGGTCTTGAGCTGTCATTTGAAAATACTCAGTGACTGAGCTGTTCTGACCTCGAGGGGAAGTTCATTCCACCACCGAGGGACCAAGACGGAGAAGAGTCTAGATGAATGTTTTCCTTTTACCTTCAGAGATGGAGGGACCAGGCGAGCAGTACTGGAGGCTCGGAGTATACGAGGTGCAGTGTGAGGTGTAATAAGGGCTGTGAGGTAGGATGGTGCTACTCCATGTTTGGCTTTGTAGGCCAGCATCAGTATTTTGAACCTGATGCGTGCAGCTACTGGGAGCCAGTGGAGGGAACGTAGTGGAGGGGCGGTGTGGGAGAATTTGGGAAGGTTGAAGATCAGTCGTGCTGCTGCATTTTGTATTAGTTGTGGAGGTCGGATGGTACATAGTGGTAGACCAGCTCTTTCAGGTCCTCATCCTCTTCAAGCTGATCCTGCTGGAGAAGAAAGTACGTTCTGGTTTAAATATATACCTCCCACTACAGACCTAAGAGCGCGTATCTGAGGACCTGTGCATGCAGGGCGACTGGGAGATGCTGGACAGGGAGACCGTTTTCCTCCAAGCAGTTAGACTTGCAAGGAGGGAAGGGGAATTTCTACTCGTACAAACTCTCCCTGCACGTCCAGTTGTACATGGAGTGGTCGCAGTGAGGTCACGGTGAGTTGGGTTTGGACCTGGTTCGGCTTCCGGACTTCTCTAGCGCCACATTCCCTGGTCCGACAGGTGGCAGCTTGTGCGTTGTGATGCTGGGTGGTGTCACCCGCGCACCTCGGGTTCGTTACTGTACGTTACGTTACGTTACGTTGGAGCCTTACGTCTCTTAACAGCGAGACGGGTATTTATATGGCACCAGCTGCCACCCGTTTCCACACACGGGAGTGTAAAAATGACACCTGGACACGACTCAACTCTGCCTGCGGGGATTACCGAGGACGCCGCCCCACACCGACTCGCCGCGTCCCCGTGTCCTCCCGACCCGGTACCGTCGATAATTCCGTTCCGACCAACGGCGCCCGACGCGGATCGTCCAATCAGGTTTCAGGTCACAAAACGGGCTGTTTGTCGAGACCTCCCCACTCCAGAACTCGAATAACCCCGAGCGGCTCCTTCAGGGGTCCCAGGTCCAGTTTAAAGCCAGACGTGAACTTCTGTAGAAGGTCGAAAGACTTGTTTTTTTTTAAAATGACACGTTACGTTCGTTCAGGCTCATGAAGTTCGCAGTCCTGCCCAGTTTTTGTTCTACTTTTATTTCCTGACCTGAACGGTGTCCACGGCGCGGGAACTAAACTCGAACTGCTCTGCGGCGAGACGAGGAGAGAAAATGTCCCCCGCGGAGAGCCGCACGACGGACACCTCGAGGTTAAACCTGTCCAGAAAACGCGAATTCAGAACGATGATAGTTATTATTGGTCTTTTTTTGGGGGGCTGTGACTGACCTATGACCTCTGACCCCTGTGTGTGGTGGTCAGGTTGAGGAGGCGCGAATACACATCGACGACCCCGAGCATTTCAAAGCTTGAAATGTACTAAAGGAAACTCATCTATTGGTTAAATGTGTGTATATATCATGCTGTTATTATTATTATCCCCATTTCCGTTTTTTAAAGACAATAAATCGGTCCCTCAGAAGCCCCGTTACTCCTGACTGCTCCGGCCTACTTACCAGGAATGTGGCTGGAATAATATTAAGTAAATGTTGATATTAATTTGAGTAACGAGATGTTGGTTTTAATGAAGTTGAACCGCCGAGGTGCCGCCTGTCATGGCCGCCCACTGCTCACCGAGGCTGATCCGACTCTGTCTGTCTGTGTGTCTCCAGGGTCAGTACAGCGTGGCCCACGTGAAGCTGCGGTTTGCACAGTGAGTAATGGTCCCTTTCCCTGTTAATCTATTCAGTCTTGTCATGAATTTAAATTGAAATAAACGGACTCGTGGTGAAAATTTGCCTTTTGATTAAATGTAGTCATGAAAAATTATTTTGTAAAAATGAGTAAGAACCCTGATGATTTTGGATATCTCACACTTATCGCCGCTGTCAGAGTTGAACTCAGATGTTTCTTCTGATACAAAAACGGACCGTAGTAAAACCGACAGTGTTCCAGCATCTGTTGGAGGGTTAAGACCCGCCAGGACGAGAAACCCCCTTTGTCATGGGATATTGAGTGTGATTGAGTAAGGTGGATGTAAATATAAAAGTGTGGACTGTTATCTGTTAATCTTGTTAGATAAAAGTGTAATTCTTGTCCACATGCAGTACACCTTGTTCTGTGTTATGCTGGGTAGCCGCCAGATGGCGCTAATTATTCATGTATTCTGGTACGGAGGAAGGAGGAGAAAAATAAAATGAGATATAAGATCAGGATAATTCAAAACTGACATTTTATTTAAGGTCATCTTACAGAAAGAAAATACAACAAATGAACAATAAGCATAATTTCACACCAATTACATCTTGTGTTGAGGCGAGTAAGCCAGTTGGAGGAAGTGTGTTAAATTTGAAGTGACTTAAATAAGTTCACGCCGCGTTTTACATGCCAGCTAAAACACCATCAGCCTTCCGGTGACTTCCAACCCGCCATGAACACCAGCTGCTGTGATGTCTGCGAGTGCTCCTTCTGCACGATGGCAGGCAAGATGTCAGTACAGAAGGTCATCAACACTACAGAGAAAATCATCGGTCACTCGCTTCCTTCCCTAAAGGACGTCTACAACACCTGCTGTCTTGAGAAGGCATGCAGCTGATGTGCAGAGTCCTCATGTTCTTCTGACAAGTTCACCACGATCCGTTCTGTACAGAAACACACAGTAATTGTTGCTATTACTGTTAATATAAATGTGCTGCTGTATAGTAAAGGTCCAGTTAGAACAGATCTGATGTTCGTTTGATGTTTGAATTCATGTTCATTGCTGTTGCTAAAGCACCACAGACACATTCTTCAAGTTCATGGTGCTTGAATGCCAGATACAGTGGGGCAAAAAGTATTTAGTCAGCCACCAATTGTGCAAGTTCTACAACTTAAAAAGATGAGAGAGGCCTGTAATTTTCATCATAGGTATACCTTAACTATGAGAGACAAAATGAGAAAATCACATCCTCTGATTTTTAAAGAATCTATTTGCAAATTATGGTGGAACATTAGTATTTGGTCACTAACAAACAAGCAAGATTTCTGACTCTCACAGAACTATAACTTCTTCTGTAAAAGGCTCCTCTGTCCTGCACTCATTACCTGTATTAATGCATTATCAGTATAAAAGACGCCTGTCCACAACCTCAAACAGTCACACTCCAAACTCCACTATGGCCAAGACCAAAGAGCTGTGTAAGGACACCAGAAACAAAATTGTAGACCTGCACAAGGCTGGGAAGACCGAATCTGCAATAGGTAAGCAGCTTGGTGTGAAGAAATCAACTGTGGGAGCAATTATTAGCAAATGGAAGACATTCAAGATCACTGTTAATCTCCCTCGATCTGGGGCTCCACACAAGATCTCACCACCTAGTGAATGACCTGCAGAGAGCTGGGACCAAAGTAACAAAGGCTACCATCAGTAACACACTACGCCGCCAGGGACTCAAATCCTGCAGTGCCCGACGTGTTCCCCTGCTTAAGCCAGTACATGTCCGGGCCCGTCTGGAAGAATGTTATATGGTCCGATGAAACCAAAATAGAACGTTTTGGTAAAAACTCTACTTGTCGTGTTTGGAGGAGAAAGAATGCTGAGTTGCATCCAAAGAACACCATACCTACTGTGAAGTATGGGGTGGAAACATCATGCTTTGGGGGTGTTTTTCTGCAAAGGGACCCGGACGACTGATCCGTGTAAAGGAAAGAATGAATGGGGCTATGTATCGTGAGATTATGAGTGAAAACCTCCTTCCATCAGCAACGGCATTGAAGATGAAACGTGGCTGGGTCTTCCAGCATGACAACGATCCCAAACACACTGCCCGGACAACGAAGGAGTGGCTTCGTAAGAAGCATTTCAAGGTTCTGGAGTGGCCTAGCCAGGCTCCAGATCTCAACCCCATAGAAAATCTTTGGAGGGAGTTGAAAGTCCATGTTACCCAGCGACAGCCCCAAAACATCACTGCTCTAGAGGAGATCTGCATGGAAGAATGGGCCAAAATACCAGCAACAGGGTGTGAAAACCTTGTGAAGACTTACAGAAATTTTGTCTCTCTTAGTTAAGGTGATGAAAATAGAGGCCTCTCTCATCTTTTTAAGTGGGAGAACTTGCACAATTGGTGGCTGACTGAATACTTTTTTGCCCCACTGTATCTTGTTCCCCAACTGGGAAAAAAACCCAGAACTGTTTAAAATGAGCTTTTACAAATGATGAATCAAATCAAATCTAAGAGGCTTTAGATTCTTTTCACATTGCTGCTGTAATGGAGCAAGTGTAAGTGTAATGTACAATAATAACACCAAATTCACACCAGATGTTTGCCTTTCCCAGGAGCAGGACACATTTATTCCCCAGTTTAAAAAGAAAAGGCCATTTAACAAGTCCATTTTAACACTTTCAAGTGAACAATTCTTCTTCACCCAGCAGGAATTTAGTGCTGTAATATTAAAATTATCTATTATATAAAGTGAAGTGATTGTGATGTGAGTGATTTGATACACAGCACACAGTGCACACAGTGAAATTTGTCCTCTGCATTTAACCCATCACCCTGAGTGAGCAGTGGGCAGCCATGACCGGCGCCCGGGGAGCAGTGTGTGGGGACGGTGCTTTGCTCAGTGGCACCTCAGTGGCACCTTGGCGGATCAGGATTCGAACCGGCAACCTTCTGATTACGGGGCCGCTTCCTTAACCGCTAGGCCACCACTGCCCTATTAAACCAGACTACGATTTACTGGAGAAAGAAAGATAAGTTAAATACAGGATACCAGGCCTAAATGTAAGAGAACATTTATAGAAAGTAGTAAATGTGTACGACTCTCTTTCTCTCTCTCACACTGTGAAAGCCCGGGGCCACTGAGCAGTCACAGCCGGTGCCAAGAAACCAAATCAAGGAGTCCTGAGTAATGTCACCTTGAAAAGCAGGTTGGCATCATCATTCAGTCCAGATATCAACAACTCAACTCGATTTGTCATTTAACAGATGCTAAATGTATAAAACATTTTTTAAAAATGAACTTAAAATGAAAACCAGCGGTGACACTAAGGGGTGGTAGTAGCCTAGTGGGTAACACACTCACCTATGAACAAGAAGACCCAGGTTCAAACCCCACTTACTACCATTGTGTCCCTGAGCAAGACACTTAACCAGGGGGACTGTCCCTGTAACTATTGATTGTAAGTCGCTCTGGATAAGGGCATCTGATAAATGTCGTAAATGTAAATGTAAATGAAAAGTCTAGACATGAAATATAATAAATACAACACTCACCGTAGTTTCTCCAGTTTACAGTGTGGATCCTCCAGTGCTGTAGAGAGAAGTTCCACTCCTGAATCCTGCAGATTATTGAAACTCAGGAGTCTCAGATGTGAGGAGTTTGATCTGAGAACTGAGGACAGAGCTGAACAGCTCACAGCTGAGAGGGAACAGTCATACAGCCTGGAAGAAACATGATGATACATCAGATTATGAAGACAGCAGATAAAAAAAAAAAATCAGAAGATACAAGCTGCTCTTCAAAAGTTACAAAATCAAACAGCAGCACTTCACATCAATCAGATTATTTCCTATTAATGAAACATAAAATGTTGATTTTTAAGGCTTGAACTTCAGTCATTATGTGACCTGAAAAGAATAACAGTGTCCAGCTGGACTAATGATCTGAAAAGTAGCTTTATAAACACTCCACATGTAACGTATTTTGTAATAGACAGGCACGCCGTGGCCATTAGATGGCGCTGCCTGCACCTTATTCTCCTCACCCTTTACACAGAGGGCTTCCCCAGTGTCTCAGCTTGGTTTTGTTCTAACTGCTGAATCAGTTGGTATTTAACCTGGAATTTTTACTTTCTATATTTTCAGGAACATCAAACCCTTTTATTTTGTGTCATTTATTACATTTTTCATTTTCAACCCTGCACCTGCATTCTTATCCTCTGGGAGGATTTCATTTATTCCCCAGTTTAAAAAGAAAAGGCCATTTAACAAGTCCATTTTAACACTTTCAAGTGAACAATTCTTCTTCACCCGGCAGGAATTTAGTGCTGTAATATTAAAATTATCTATTATATAAAGTGAAGTTATTGTCACATGTGATACACAGCAGCACAGCACACAGTGCACACAGTGAAATTTGTCCTCTGCATTTAACCCATCACCCTGAGTTAGCAGTGGGCAGCCATGACCGGCGCCCGGGGAGCAGTGTGTGGGGACGGTGCTTTGCTCAGTGGCACCTCAGTGGCACCTTGGCGGATCAGGATTCGAACCGGCAACCTTCTGATTACGGGGCCGCTTCCTTAACCGCTAGGCCACCACTGCCCTATTAAACCAGACTACGATTTACTGGAAAGGTGCACTTTAATAATTTACTCAGATGTTTTGATATTTTTATCAGAATGATGTTGAAGGTGTTTTTCTCCTGGACATTAAAGAGTTTCATGATGAATGAAGAACATTAACTTTTCACCACTTTCTAAAAATGAAACCATGTCTTGTATAAAACTGATCAAAATTATTATTTGTGCTTGAACCTCTTTCAATTGCACTTAGGTCTAACACTCAGATTACTGGAATTGTTAGGAATGGGCGGGAGGTGAGAGTGTCCCTTTATGCAGATGATCTCCTGTTGTACATCTCTAATTTACCGGTCTCAATCCCTGCTGCTCTTACAACTCTTCAATCATTCTCTCATATTTCTGGTTATAAATTGAATTTGAATAAAAGTGAATTATTTCCTATCAGTACTGATGCTAACAATTACCCTCTTTATAGCTTACCTTTCAAAATTGCCCATCATAACTTTACATATCTTGGTGTCTGTGTCACATCTAAATTTGAGGATCTTTCAAAGGCTAATTTTGTTTCCTTGCTGTCTAAGGTTGTGAACGGTGGTCCATTCTTAATCTGTCCTTGACTGTACGTGTTAATACGGTGAAAATGAATATTCTACCATGTTTTCTTACCTATTTCAATGCATAGCAATATTTCTACCTCAGTCAATTATTCAGAAAGTTGACTGTGATCTCTGAGTTTATCTGGAACAAGAAGGTCCCGAGACCACGCAGAGAGTACTTACAAAGACCAAGAAAACTGGGTGGGTTAGCCTTACCACATTTTAGGTTTTACTATTGGGCACCTAATATTAGGATCCTCAAATACTGGCTTCAGTCCGATGCATCAGATGCTCAAATCAATTGGTTGGCAATAGAAGCAAATTCGGTCAAACCTGTATCTCTGAAAGCCTTAGTGCACTCTCCTATTCTGTCTTCCACTTTACCTTATACTAAAAATAGGATTTGTTAAAACTTCTCTCAGAATTTGGGCTCAGTTTAAACGTCACTTTGGGTTACAAATTTCTTCCACCTATGCCCCGCTGCAAATCACCAGTTCCCTCCATCTCTGGTTGATGATCTGTTCTCTATGTGGTCAAAAGCTGGCATTCATGGTTTTAAAAACCTATACATAGACAATGTCTTTGCCTCTTTCTCACAACTGCTTCATAAATATTCTCTTCCTCAGCAGCATTTCTTTAGATCCTTGCAGGTGCATTGTGGAGGCGATTGTAGGCTGCTTTTTTTTTTTTGTAATATCTGTATGTATATGTATGAATGTATAAATCGATCTATTCTTTTCCTTTTGTTTTGTTTTGTTTTGTTTTTTTTCTTTTTGTTTTTTTGTATTTTGTTCTAGATTGAGGATTGTTTGAGCTGTTTTCTTTTGTAACCTTCTGAGAACCTTCTGCTCATGCTCTAACTCCAATAAACAAAGTTTTAAAACAAACAAATAAATAAATAAAAACTCTGCTGCTAAAATGTATTTTTCTCCCTAAAGTCCTCATCTTCCTCCACTTATCCAGTCTGGGTCTCAGGGGAGCATCCCAAGTAGGGAATCCCAGACAGCCCTCTGCCCAGCCACCTCCACCAGCTCCTCCGGCAGGACCCCAAGGCGTTCCCAGACCACACTGGAGATATAAATTCCCGGCCTCCTGCCGGCAGGACATGCCCGAAACACCTCAACTGGCTCCTTTCGATGTGTAGTAGCACTGAATGTTCGAGCTCCTCGCCCTATCTCTAAGGCTGCGCCCGGCCACCCTACGGTGGAAACTCATTTTGGCCGCTTGTATCTGTGATCTCGTTCTTTCGGTCATTAGCCAAAGCTCATGACCATAGGTGACGATTGGGACGTAGATCGACCGGTAAATTGAGAGCCTTGCTTTCTGGCTCAGCTCCCTCTTCACCACGACAGATCTGTTCAGCGTCCACATCACTGCAGATGCTGCCCCAATCCACCTGTCAATCTCCTGCTCCCTTCTTCCCTCACTTGTGAACAAGACCCCCCAGATCCTTATACTCCTCCACTTGAGGCAGGGCCTCAAGTGGAGGAGTAGGAGGACCTCGGACCCGGAGTTGGCAAGCCACCCTTTTCCAGTGTAGAACCATGGTCTCATATTTGGAGGTGCTGATCCTCATCCCAGCTGCTTCACACTCACACTGCGAACCTAGCCAGCAAGAGCTGAAGTTCAGAGACTGATGAAGCTAGGAGGACCACATAATACGCAAAAAGCAGAGACGAGCTTCTCCTGCAACCAAACACGTCACCCTCCACACCACGGCTGTGCCTAGGTGGTGATCAGTTGACAGCGCCACTCCTCTCTTCACCCGAGTGTCCAAAACATATGACTACAAAGTAAATCATCGACCTGTGACCTAGGCTGCCCTGGTACCAAGTGTACCAATGGGCATCCTAATGTTCAAATATGGTGTTCGTTATGGCCAAACTGCGGCTTTCACAGAAGTCCCATAACAAAACACCACTCGAGTTCAGATCTGGCGAGCCATTCCTCCCAATCACGCCCCTCCAGGTCATGCGGCCATTGCCCATGTGAGCGTTGAAGTCCCCCAGCAGGACAATGGAGTCCCCAGTCGGAGCACTATCTAACACTCGTCCCAGGGACTCAAAAAGGGTGGGTACTTTGAGCTGTTATCATGCACATAAGCGCCCTTTCAGGACCCTTTCTCCAACCCAAAGGCGCAGGGAAGCTACCCTCTTGTCCCCCGGAGTAAACCCCAACAAACAGGCTGACAGTCTGGAGCTAACAACAAGCCAACCCCAACCCTCCGCCTCTAACCCAGAGCAACTCCAGCAAAGGAGAATGTCCAACCTCTCTCAAGGACTTGGGTTCCAGAGCCAATGCTATGTGTCAAGGTGAGTCCGACTATTTCTAGCTGGTATCGCTCAACCTCTTCCACAAGCTCCAGCTCCTTCCCCGCCAGAGAGGTAACATTCCATGTCCCAATAGCCAGTTTCCTTGTTCGGAGATCGGAACGCCAAAGCTCCCGCCTCGGTCTGCCACCCAATCCGGATTGAACCGGACCCTTCGTGTTCCTCCTGTGGGTGGTGGGTCCACAGTTGGATGAGCCCATGTATCAAGTTCGGGCTGGGCCCAGCCGGGCCCCATGGACGAAAGCACGGCCACCAGGCGCTCACTCACAGGCCCCAACCCAAGGCCTGGCTCCAGGGAGTTTTTTCAAAAGTATTTCCATGAAAAATTAATATTCAGTCCTGATATAAACACTCACTGTAGAGTCTCCAGTTTACAGTGTGGATCCTCCAGTGCTGTAGAGAGAAGTTCCACTCCTGAATCCTGCAGATTATTGATACTCAGGTCCAGGAGTCTCAGACGTGAGGAGTTTGATCTGAGAGCTGAGGACAGAGCTGAACAGCAACCAGCTGAGAGTTTACAGAACTGCAGCCTGGAAGAAACATGATGATCCATCAGATTATTAATCATTATTGCTCTATAAAACACACACTTTTCATGAATTTTACATTTAGTTTTAATAATTTATTCAACTTTAATAATTTACTCAGATGATTTGATGTTTTTACTCAGAATGATGTTGAAGGTGTTTTTCTCCTGGATATTAAAAACTGTTTCATGATGAATTAAGAACATTACCTTTTCAACACTTTCTAAATATGAAACCATGTCTTGTATTAAACTGATTAAAATAAAACTATGCTGCTGAAATGTACTTTTTTCCAGAAGTATTTCCATGAAAAATTAATGTCAGTCCTGATATAAACACTCACTGTAGATCCTCCAGTTTACAGTGCGGATCCTCCAGTGCTGTAGAGAGAAGTTCCACTCCTGAATCCTGCAGATTATTGTTACTCAGGTCTAGGCATCTCAGACGTGAGGAGTTTGATCTGAGAGCTGAGGACAGAGCTGAACAGCTCACAGCTGAGAGGGAACAGCGCTGCAGCCTGGAAGAAACATGATGATCCATCAGATTATTACAAAAAAAAAAAAACTAAACCTGTATGCACATATCTTAAAAAATAAAAGTAACATACATAGGTCATTAATCTGTAGAAGCAGAGTCTACTAAAAACATTGTTTCACTATTTAAATCATCGTCCCACTTCTGTAAGTGGCAGGGAACCAGTGCAGGGATGTGAGAAGATCTGGACTCATGTTCTCTCTCCTCTTGGTGTTTGTTAGGATTCTAACAGCTGAATTTAGAAAAGCAGCTGTCTGGAGAGAGAACTGCAACCGTCTAACCTACAAGAGATAAAGTCATGAAGACATGTATCTAGGTCCTGTTTAATAGAATTATCCCTGGTTTCTAAGTATGATCTCTATAATCTGGGACTTGGATCAGTTTGTTTCCAGAGAAACAGGAAAAATACATGTACAAATAGAAATATAATTTTTCTTTATTGTAAATTACAAATAAACAATGAACCCTTGCATTCTTAATCTATGATTTGAAGAAAGTTCATGTTAGTCTTGTTCTAACCTGAGGGTCTCCAGTTTACAGCATGAAGACTCCAGTCCAACACAGATGTGTTTCACTCCTGAATCCAGGATCTTGTTGTAACTCAGGTCCAGATCAGTCAGATGTGAGTCTGGTGACTGGAGAGCTGCTGCTACAGTCTTACAGGACGAAGCAGTGAGGTTACATCCACCCAGCCTGTAAAGACAGAGAAGATGTCAATCATATTTACAGCTGTGTGTTACATGATATTTTATGGATCATTTCAGCTGTAGTGACTGTTTGTCCTTACTGGACGCAAATTTATGTTATAAACTGTAAGACTGAAAGATCCTCAGTCAGGAACTCACCGAGCCTTTCTGCAGTTCCTCACTGCGATCATCAGTCTCTCACGACCACCATCATCTGTCTTGTATTTGTTCAGGTCGAACTCATCCAGAACATCCTCTGATACCAGGATCATGTAGGCCAGTACTGAGCAGTGGGCAGGTGAGAGATTTTTACCTGATTTCACCAACACATCAATCTCCTTATGCAGTGAAGAGTCTTTCATCTCAAGCAGGCAGAGCAGAAGATTCATGGCTCTTTCAGTGGAGATGTTCTTTTTTCCTGATAAATTTGTCAAGACAATTTTGTGTGGTTTGTTCTGTTTGTTCATTTTCTTTTTGATGTACTGACTTGTTCTCTGGAGACTCTCTGAGCTGCTCTCTGTTTGGGGCAGGAGACCTTGTAGAAGTTCCTTGTTGGACTCCAGTGAAATTCCCAGGAGAAAACGGAGGAAAAGATCCAGATGTCCGTTCTCACTCTGTAGGGATTTATCAACAGTAGCTTTCAGCAGATCATCCAGTGAGACTTTCTTCTGTCTTGTAAGAAACGTCTCCAGTTCTTCCATGTTGTTGCTCACATAGCAGTAAAACACCCAGAAAGCAGCAAGAAACTCCTGGATGCTCAGGTGCACAAAGCAGTAGATCTTCTTCTGCTGAAACACAGATTCCTCCTTAAAGATCTCAGTGCACATCCCAGAGTAGACTGAGGCAGCAGTGACGTCTATTCCACACTCTCTCAGGTCTTCTTCATAAAACAAGAGGTTTCCCTTCTCCAGCTGGTTGAAGGCCAGTTTAGCCAGTTTCAGAACAACCTCTTTATTTGACTGCAGGAGCTTCTGTCTGTCCATCTCACTCCTCTCATTGTACTTCTGGTTCTTCATGTTGGTCTGGATGATCAGGAAGTGGGTGAACATCTCAGTCAGAGTTCTGGGGATTTCTTTACTGTCGTCCTGGAGCAGCACTTCCTGAAGAACAGTGGCTGAGATCCAGCAGAAGACGGGGATGTGACACATGATGTAGAGGCTCCTTGATGTCTTCATGTGAGAGATGATTTTGTTGGCTTGAGTCTCACCTCTGATCCTCTTCCTGAAGAACTCCTCCTTCTGAGGGTCATTAAACCCTCGCACTTCTGTTACCTGGCTGATGTGTTCAGCAGGAATCTGATTGGCTGCTGCTGGTCGTGATGTAATCCATATGAGAGCCGAGGGGAGGAGGTTCCCTTGAATGAGGTTTGTTATGACCACGCCCACTGATGATGTCTGTGTGACATCACACAGCTTCTGTTCCAGAATTTGGAGATTAAGCTGAATTCTGCTTTCATCCAGACCATCAAAGATGAAGATCATCTTACAGCCCTCATATTTCTGTGTGTCCTCCAGCTCCTGAAGCTCAGGGTGGAATTTCAGCAGAAGCTGATGAAGACTGTACCCTTCATCTTTAACCAAATTCATTCCCCTGAAAGGAAGCAGGAAGATGAAATCTACGTCTTGGTTTGCTGCTCCTTCTGCCCAGTCCAGGATGAACTTGTGCACAGACACAGTTTTTCCTATTCCAGCAACACCCTTGGTCATCACAGTTCTGATGTGCTTCTCATGTCCAGGTGAGGCTTCAAAGATGTCATTACAGTTGATGGGCGTGTCTCGTCTTCTTCTCCTGTGTGCTGCTTCGATCTGCTGAACCTCATGTTCTTTATTCACCCCTTCACTCTCTCCCTCTGTGATGTAGAGCTCTGTGTAGATGCTCTTCAGGAGGGTCTGGTTCTCTGGATTTAAGATTCCTTCACATATGTGCTCCACCTTCCTCTTCATACTGGATTTATGAGTCTCCAGGACTCTCTGTAGGACAACATCAGGATCTGGAAATGAAGAACAACATCCACAGACAGTCAGAAGAATCAAGAAAATAAGATTTGTTTTGCTACTGTTGATGTTTTATTTGAAATATGATTCATTTTCTTCTTCACTGTTGTACATGTTGTGCTTTTTATTATGAGACCAGCACCATCTGCTCTATAGTGATTCTGTGTTTTAAGCAAGATGTTCACCTGTATGTATGTATATGGTGGCTGTGATTGGTCCTTTTGTTGAAGATTTTACAGTTTCATGTTGTGTTTTATTGCCATTTTTTCTTACGAATAGCCTAAACATGAGAATTGGTGTTTAAAATTCATCTAAACAATCACCAGACTGTAATTTGTTCCAATTTGTTCCAAGGAAATAAATTATGGACTGGCTCCACATCACATTGATTACTGGACACGTGTTATAACTGGAATTACAGCAGCACCAGTCGACATATTCAGGTGAAAATTAATAAAAGTCGTACTTGTGTCTCTGCTCCTGTTGATGGTCGGGTCGTTGGTTATCAGGTTCTGGTGTCCTGATGGAGCTGTGTGTGTTCCAGTCCGCCACACACTGCAGACACACAGGAGGACAGAGAGATAGTTCAACACCTCACTCTTTAAGGAGGAAACAGACGGCTCCCGAGCAGCTCCCGAGCAGGAAAAAACAAAATCACCAAACTCCACAATCTGTTCCTCACCTCTGATCACAGAGGGTTGAATCTCCACTGAAATTAGGAGGACGATCCATGGACCAGTCACTCTTCATAGACACACAGCTGGACACTGGAGACTCGGGTCTGTGTGTCTGATGGGGACCAGTGTCCCCCTCCTCACCGTCCCCACAGACACTCATTTTAGACAAAGAGTCCCATAAACCTGTAGAGACAGAAAGAGAAAGAGAGAGAGCAAGAGAGAACATCCTTCATAAACTAAACTCTGATACAGAACACACCACTCTGGATCTGTTTCTCCAGTTTTCCTCCTGAAGCAGCTGGACCAGGAAATTATGAATATTTAACAAGTGTAATACCGTAGTAAAGTATATGTTTGGTATGTAATTGTTCATATTTGTATTTAGACTGTAGTTAACAAGATGTGCCTTTATAAATATTATAACATGTACAACTATACATCTTACCGTACATGACTATGTGCCTGTAGCTACTGTCCTTTATTGACATTTTAAATAACTGCATTAATTTGACAAATATGGCAAAATGATCCATTCTTCAGACGTCCATTGTTCATTCAAGTCGTTTTCACACCACAGAACAGAAGTTCTCAGAACATTTACATAAACAGCGAACAAATGAAGAAATAAAGCATTTAAACCGTCAGCAGATGTGCTAAATCAAGAAACTGCATTAGAACAGGGTTTGTAATGTACGGTATGTCCACAAAAAGCTAGAATTTCTTAAATTATAGGCTATTCAAAATGCTGCAGGAGCCGCTATACCACAGACTGGCCGATAGGAATTAAGCAAAATACTCCATCATTTTTGGGAGCTGATGCTGCTGCTGATGATGATTATGATGATGCTGCTGCTTCTGTTGTATCGACAACGCCCATGTTAACTTGTGTCGGTCCCATTTCAAGCAGCTTCTGTGTGGTGATTCGCTGCCCGGGTTTATTTAAGTTGGCTTCGTTCTGAGTTTGGAGCTTCACCCCCCATCCACAGATCTGCCCCCCCCCCTCCTTCGGGGACTGTCGGTGAAGCCACGTCCACGGAAGCTTAATTCACCTGCTCTTACTGTCAATTGTCTCTTACTGTCTATACTCTATATAAAAATAAAGCCTTTAGAAAATGGACCATCTCTACATTGCTCTGTATGTGACTGGCAGCACTGCTTAAATATGTTCATTTTTTATTTTTTACATCTCTGATTGGTTTAGAATATGATTTGTTGCTAATATGTGTCTGTTGTGTGAACCACAGGCAGTTTGGAGACTACGTCCCACCGAACGTCTGGTCATTAAGAAATAAGGTGACATGTGTCACCAAATTGGTCGCAGTCTAGAGCCCTGCTGTACAATTAATGTCTCTCACAATGTCTCAAATCAATATTCATGTATTCTTTATATCTTCCATGAATTTTTACATAGTTTCGTGTTTTGTTTTGTATACATGAGAATTGGAGATTAAAATTAATCTCAACAGTCACTGGACTTTAATTAGTTCCATGTTCCAAGGAAATAAATGATGGACGGGCTTCACATCACATTGATTACTGGACACGTGTTATAACTAGAATTACAGCAGCACCAGTCGACATATTCAGGTGAAAAGTAATAAAAGTCGTACTTGTGTCTCTGCTCCTGTTGATGGTCGGGTCGTTGGTTATCAGGTTCTGGTATCCTGATGGAGCTGTGTGTGTTCCAGTCGTCCACACACTGCAGACACACAGGAGGACAGAGAGAACGTTCAACAACTCAGATTCACACTATGGACACATCACTCTTTAAGGAGGAAACAGAAAGCTGGATTATCAAGCACCAACAAGGTTTCCTGTTATTTCTTATTTTTATATCAGTTGAATATTTATAAGGAAATTATCGTAATATACATTTTTTTAATCAGTCCAAAAATGAACTAGAATATTTGAGGAGTTTGTCTCTGTGTGTAGTAATCTAGCGGGTAATAAACTGTGCTGCTGCAGGGAGCTGAACCTGTAATTATTGAACATAAGTCACTATGGTCAAGAGCATCAGATGAAGGATGAGACGGAGTCAGATGTGTCCCACTGAGATGGGTTCTAATTACAGGTCACTGTAATGAACTCCAGAGCATGAAAAATCAAACTGATGTACTTCCTCATTCAGTTCATCACCAAACTCCTCAATCTGTTCCTAACCTCTGATCACAGGGGGTTGAATCTCCACTGAATGCAGGAGGAGGTTCCATGGACCCGTCACTCTTCATAGACACACAGCTGGACACTGGAGACTCTGATCTGTGTGTCTGATGGGGACCAGTGTCCCCATCCTCACTGTCCCCAGAGAGACTAATTTTAGACAAAGAAATCCCTAAACCTGTGGAGGGAGAGAGGGAGAGAGGGAGAGAGAGAGAGAGAGAGACTAGTCGTCCTTTAGAACTGTTTTATGGAAATTGCTGCTACCTTTCACTATTCTGCTAAATGTTGTGATCTGGTGCAGTTGGATCTATGTAGTACTGATATCGTGGTGCTCGTTTATACTCTAATACTGATATTATTCTGTCAGTTTGTAATTGGGATGTAATTGTTCATATTTGCATATAATCTGTATCACTGAGATCTACAGACAGCACGCACTTTCACTTCATCACTAAACAGGGAGTAAAAGTCCCGAACCCCCAGATTAACAGTCACTTTAATAAAGTTTCATCTCCAGAAATTACTCACCGCTGCTGGGTTCGGTTCGTTCGTCTTAAAATCGAGACTGATTTTATTATAAAACCCGCGTCTTCACCAACATGGCGGGTCTGCTGCGGTAAGAAACGCTTTCGGTTTCGAAAAGGAAAAGGAGTTGACGTCAGTTACTGGGAAATTTTATTTAAAAAAATTATTGAACAATTACAACCACGGTTGAATATCACAATACAGGTATATCGAGTAATATTTGAGTATATAGAAGTAATGATATAGATTTATGCCTTGTGGTCATAATCAGCAGCGTTGTACGTTGACGTCGCCGCCATATTGTGAGTGGCTTTTTGCCGCCTTATTGTGAGACGCTTTTCTGTCACGTCGATGACGTGCAGAGACCATATAGATGCCTAATTTCGGTGCTGATACGGGTTTTATGGTCCCAGTCAGATACTGGGGATTAATTCTCGAAAAGATAAGACAAAACAACTGCCTATTTTGTTGTATTTGCCCATTTTATTATCATGTTCACTGTGAAGTGGTGGCCTAGCGGTTACGGAAGCGACCTCGTAATCAGAAGGTTGCCGGTTTGAATTCTGAACTGCCAAAGTGCCACTGAGGTTCCCTTCATCAAAGTACCGTCCCCACACATCTCTCCCTGGGCGCCTGTCATGGTGCCTACTGCTCACCAAGGGTGATGGTTAAATACAGATGACACATTTCATTGTGTCACCGTGTGCTGTGCTGTGGTGTTTCACAATCACCTCACTGCTTTCATTTTACTGTCTGTATTGTATGTATTTGTGTCAAATGATTGTAGTTGTCAGTGAAGATTTTATACTTGATTTGGTGTGAAATAAGGTCAATATTTAATTGTATAAGAATACTGATCTTACTTCCAGACTTATCACCATAAATGAGACTCAAAACCTTCTCAAATATCCATGACATAAGAACTCCAGTTTACAGATATAATCCAACTTGCAGATATGCACAGAACGCACATCATCAGTTGCAGAATTGGATCTGCCGGTACAGATAGATCTGTACACTATGCACCCTTCAGGATTTCACACCCGTCGGTCCAAGCAGAAAATATTGAAAGTTCATTTTAATTGAATATTTCTCAGTGAAATGGATAATGATAATTACCTGGAATCACATAGTTCTTGACTGTATGTGTCAACTAAAGCCAAATGAATTTTAAAATATCAGTAATTTTAACCATTATTTTCATGACCCTGACACGTCCGCAGTTTTATGTCCTCTGTCTTGTGCTCCTGATTACCTGATTGTGTGTCTGTGATTGTTAGTTTAAATGAAATCTGTGTTTCATTTGTTAATGTTCTATGATGGTGCGAGGGCCCTTTCGGCCTGTTTAACTTTATTAAATTTCCCTGTTTGCGAGTCTGAGCGCTTGCTTCTGTAAGATTGGGTGTCGCAGGACCATGCTTTTGTCTTGCATAGCAGCTGTATACAAGAAGATGTGTGAGGTTCCTGTGCCAGTGGTTGTACGTGAAGATTCGGCACCTCTGTTTTACATGCCTTTTGTCTGAGACATTCCTGTGTCAATAGTTATGCGTGAAGATTCAACACCTTTGTTTTACATGCCTTTTGTCTGACGGCAACGTGTGAAATGTCAGCTGTCAGGACCGCCCACTCTCTTTGTCTTCCCCAAATGGGAGGCACCGGGGGCGTGACATCAGAAACAACAGGTTCTGATTGGTCAGTGACAACTTCCTGTAGGCCAGTGACAACTTCCTGTAGGCCAGGGGTATAAAGATCTGCTCACATGTGGAAAAAGACTGAGCTTTCTTGCTCAGGGGTTTTCCATCAGAAGCCGGAAGGCTTCTGAGTCTTTCTCTCCCCCTCTCTTTCTCTTCTCCCTCTTTACTCTTTCTTCTCATTTTTATTTTCTCTGTAACCTTGGTACCTTTTTACATTCAATATTCACATGTAACTACAATCATTATTTACCGGTGTTAATAAATTAGAAACTGTTCATTTTTAACCTCTATTGTGCCATGCCTCTTTCTGCCAGGTAACATCAAGTTGGAGTGGTTGAATACAGTGCTTTTGTGTGGAGGGAGAAAGAGTTTTTCTACACA
Source organism: Denticeps clupeoides (assembly GCF_900700375.1). Classification (NCBI taxonomy): domain Eukaryota; kingdom Metazoa; phylum Chordata; class Actinopteri; order Clupeiformes; family Denticipitidae; genus Denticeps; species Denticeps clupeoides. Next base: position 36,142,984 of record NC_041708.1, read on the forward strand.
CTCTGTTCTACACACAAGAAAAATACAGGAATTATACTCTATTTCTCATTCTCATTACTAAACTATTAACATTTTATCACACAGAAGTGTGCAGCAATTTTGCAAAGTCTCTGCGATCACACGAACCTGGCGGTCACACCCACATTCCGTGCAGGCTCACTGATTGGAGGAGCCGCCGGCACCCCTCCCCTATGGGCCGGGGTCACAGCCGCCCTCTGCAGAAAGGCTTTTAAAAACAGCGACCCCAGCGCTGTTATTAGTTCTATCTCGGAGTCCGTATTAATGGCCTCTTCTAACTTGCCGCTTGTGTCCCTGTGTAGCCCAATGTTTGACTCTAAACGCTCCTCCATGGCATCTTTCAATAAGGTGTAACTAGGTCTAATCCTTCAATAAGGTGTAACTAGGTCTAATCCTTCAATAAGGTGTAACTAGGACTAATCCTTAGTTCTAATCCTTCAATAAGGTGTAACTAGGTCTAATCTTTCAATAAAGTGTAACTAGGTCTAATCCTTCAATAAGGTGTAACTAGGTCTAATCCTTCAATAAGGTGTAACTAGGTCTAATCTTTCAATAAAGTGTAACTAGGTCTAATCCTTCAGATGGCAGAAACACGATAATCCATTTCAGCATTTATTTAGCCATTAAAAGAGAACTGTCAAAAACAAACAGGCTGGTTAACCTCTGATGATCACTGGTCCCAAAAAGATTCCTTTCTTCAGACTCTGGATGGGAGAAAGGAATTAAACAGGATTAAAACAAATTGTACACAGCACAAACAGGGCCAGCTTGAGACACGTACCGAGCCAGTGTCCCCCTGCTGAAATCTGAAAGCCTCCAGCTGGAACTGGAACTGGACCTTATTGAAGGATTAGACCTAGTTACACTTTATTGAAAGATTAGACCTAGTTACACTTTATTGAAGGATTAGACCTAGTAACACCTTATTGAAGGATTAGACCTAGTTACACTTTATTGAAGGATTAGACCTAGTTACACTTTATTGAAGGATTAGACCTAGTAACACCTTATTGAAGGATTAGACCTAGTTACACCTTATTGAAGGATTAGACCTAGTTACACTTTATTGAAAGATTAGACCTAGTTACACCTTATTGAAGGATTAGACCTAGTTACACCTTACTGAAGGATTAGACCTAGTTACACTTTATTGAAAGATTAGACCTAGTTACACCTTATTGAAGGATTAGACCTAGTTACACTTTATTGAAGGATTAGACCTAGTTACACTTTATTGAAGGATTAGACCTAGTAACACCTTATTGAAGGATTAGACCTAGTTACACCTTATTGAAGGATTAGACCTAGTTACACTTTATTGAAAGATTAGACCTAGTTACACCTTATTGAAGGATTAGACCTAGTTACACCTTACTGAAGGATTAGACCTAGTTACACTTTATTGAAAGATTAGACCTAGTTACACCTTATTGAAGGATTAGACCTAGTTACACTTTATTGAAAGATTAGACCTAGTTACACCTTATTGAAGGATTAGACCTAGTTACACCTTATTGAAGTATTAGAACTAAGGATTAGTCCTAGTTACACCTTATTGAAGGATTAGACCTAGTTACACCTTATTGAAGGATTAGACCTAGTTACACTTTATTGAAGGATTAGACCTAGTTACACTTTATTGAAGGATTAGACCTAGTTACACCTTATTGAAGGATTAGACCTAGTTACACTTTATTGAAAGATTAGACCTAGTTACACCTTATTGAAGGATTAGACCTAGTTACACCTTACTGAAGGATTAGACCTAGTTACACTTTATTGAAAGATTAGACCTAGTTACACCTAATTGAAGGATTAGACCTAGTTACACTTTATTGAAAGATTAGACCTAGTTACACCTTATTGAAGGATTAGACCTAGTTACACCTTATTGAAGGATTAGAACTAAGGATTAGTCCTAGTTACACCTTATTGAAGGATTAGACCTAGTTACACCTTATTGAAGGATTAGACCTAGTTACACCTTATTGAAAGATGCCATGGAGGAGCGTTTAGAGTCAAACATTGGGCTACACAGGGACACAAGCGGCAAGTTAGAAGAGGCCATTAATACGGACTCCGAGATAGAACTAATAACAGCGCTGGGGTCGCTGTTTTTAAAAGCCTTTCTGCAGAGGGCGGCTGTGACCCCGGCCCATAGGGGAGGGGTGCCGGCGGCTCCTCCAATCAGTGAGCCTGCACGGAATGTGGGTGTGACCGCCAGGTTCGTGTGATCGCAGAGACTTTGCAAAATTGCTGCACACTTCTGTGTGATAAAATGTTAATAGTTTAGTAATGAGAATGAGAAACAGAGTATAATTCCTGTATTTTTCTTGTGTTTATAAAAATGATTAAATAAATCTCTACAAAACATCAGTACGAAGCGTGGCCATTAGTTCATCGAACCCGTAGTCAGGCGATTACGCTCGGCAGGGTGGATGGTGGCGCAGCAGGTCCGATCGTCTGCATGCTGGAACCAGCCTCTTCACTAACTGACCGCTGTGATGTTTTGGTGGCCCGTGTGGTTTGTAAGGTGGAGCAAGGTGTGGTACCAGTGTGCGTGATTAATGTGATGACTGTGGACACAGTGGTGATGTTGAAGTGGGGTTTACTGCAGAAAATGATATGAATCCTGAGTATCATTTTGTCCATAAATTGACTGATTTAGGTCTGCAGTGTAAGGCTTTTAAAACCTGGCTAAAACATTTCAGCAATGTTATTACTATTTAAATGGTTTGAAAATTGAACTAGAACAACTTTCTCTAAAATCTTTGACAGAAATGGAAGGTTTGAAACGGTTTGAAGTCTTCAGGATCAAGGCTGGGTTTCTTAAGAAGGGTCTGAACAAGGGCCTGTTTAAAGAACAATGGAACCTTGCCTGAGTTCAGAGAGCTTTTAATAATTGTTTTAATGTCTTGACGACTGCATCCAAATGTCTGTTTGAAAAGTTTAGCTGTATAACAATAAAAGATGATGAACTGGAAATCCCGTGGTTGTCCTGAATTCACTTGACACAACAAATCGGGTTGAAGGGGCTTCAGTACGATAAAACGGCGCTGATTTTATACACCAGTTGGCAGACGAGGAAGAGGATTACAGTGAAAAGGCAGACAGGGTGGGTCTGAGGGCGGGGTGACAGTGTGACAACATCTGCACCATCTTGGTACTTGAAAAAACGAACAAAGAACACTCCACTGTTTTTAGATCTTTCTGTCAGTTGTTTATTTGGTGTATTATTTCAGTATAATTTCAAGCATTTTAGAAGTTTCAGAGGCTTTTATTGACTTACATGGAAGGTGAAAAAAGGAGAACTGAAGTTTTCTAATCCAAGGACGGTTGTGACCCAGAAGGACTCAGACACTTACTTGCTGGATGATGGAAGAATCTGGAACGAATCTCACACTTATCGGCACTGTCAGGGTTGAACTCAGATGTTTCTTCTGATACAAAAATGGACTGTAGTAAAACCGACACTGTTCCAGCATCTGTGATTGAGGGTTAAGACCTGCCAAGACCAGAAACCCCCTTTGTCATGGGACATTGAGTGTGATTGAGTAAGGTGAATGTAAATATGAAAGTGTTTTCTGTTAATCTTGTTAGACAGAAGTGTAATTCTTGTCCACATGCAGTACACCTTGTTCTGTGTTATGCTGGGCAGCCGCCAGATGGCGCTAATTATTCATGTATTCTGGTACGGAGGAAGGAGGAGAAAAATAAAATGAGATATAAGATCAGGATAATACAAAACTGACATTTTATTTAAGGTCATCTTACAGAAAGAAAAAAATACAACAAATGAACAATAAACATAATTTCACACCAATTAAATCTTGTGTTGAGGCAAGTAAGCCAGTTTGAGGAAGTGTGTGGGAGTTTTACACGCCTGTTAAAACACCATCAGCCTTCCGGTGACTTCCAAGCCGCCGTGAACACCAGCTGCTGTGATGTCTGCGAGCGCCTTCTGGCACCCACCCGGCAGTATGAGCGGGCCGTCAAAGGGCGGAGCAGGCCGGGTCACAGTACGGGGCAGCGGTGGCCTGGCGGGTAAGGAACCGCAATCAGAAGGTTGTACGTTTGAATCCTGAACCGCCAAGGTGCCACTGATCAAGGTCCCGTCCCAACACACTGCTCCCCGGGCGCCTGTCATGGTGCCGACTGCTCACTAAGGATGATGGTTAAATACAGAGGACACACATCTTAGAAAAAGTCGTAGCCCAGCAGCTGAGCGCATACCTAGACTGTAACAATATCCATGAAGTATATCAATCAGGATTTAGACCTCATCATAGCACTGAGACAGCGCTGGTTAAAGTGGTTAATGACTTGCTGTTGGCCTCTGATCAGGGACGCATCTCGCTCCTTGTCCTGCTTGATCTGAGTGCAGCGTTTGACACTATCGATCACGCTATTCTCCTTGCCAGGTTAGAGAATGTTATTGGGATTAAGGGAACAGCCCTTGAATGGTTCAGATCATATTTGACCAACCGATATCAGTTTGTGGACATCAATGGTGTTTCGTCTTCACATAGTAAAGTAGAGTTTGGTGTTCCACAAGGTTCTGTCCTAGGTCCGTTACTTTTTTCTCTATACATGTTACCTTTAGGCGACGTCATCCGCAAACACGGTATTAGCTTTCTTTGCTACGCTGACGACACACAGCTGTATCAGTCAGCAATGCCAGATCAGAGGCAGCAGCTGAACAAAATAGAGAATTGTCTGAAGGACATTAGACAGTGGATGCTCACCAACTTTCTCCTATTAAACCCTGACAAGACAGAAGCGCTTGTAATCGGGCCTCAAGCAGCCAGGCATAAACTGGCTGACTACACAATAACCCTGGATAGCCTTTCTATCTCACCGAGTATTGAAGTGAAGGATCTAGGTGTCATCATTGATGCAGGTCTCTCATTGAATTCGCACGTAGATAATGTCACTAGAATAGCATTCTTTCACCTTAGAAATATTGCGAAAATAAGAAATATCATTTCAATGCATGATGCAGAAAAGTTGGTCCATGCATTTATTACATCAAGGTTAGATTACTGCAATGCATTATTGTCTGGATGCTCTAGTAGGTGCATGAGTAAACTCCAGCTAGTACAGAATGCTGCAGCCAGAGTTCTAACCAGAACCAGGAAATTTGACCACATCACCCCAGTCTTACAATCACTGCACTGGTTACCCATCAAATTTAGGGTTGACTACAAAATCCTACTTTTAACCTATAAAGCTCTAAATGGTCTCGCCCCACAGTACCTGAGTGAACTTTTGGTTCTTTATGAACCGCCACTCCCCCTTCGATCAATGGGTGCGGGGTCACTACTGGTGCCAAAGGTGCAGATGGTCACAGCTGGGAGCAGATCCTTCTCCTATAGAGCTCCGCAGTTGTGGAACAGCTTGCCTGTCAGTGTCCGGGACTCAGACACAGTCTCAGTGTTTAAATCCAATCTCAAAACCTATCTGTTTTCTCTGGCTTTTTGTTAAAGTCCTAGACCCTCATTTCACTTCACTTTGACGCAGTGTCAATTATAAAGTCCAGTTTATCACAGAGTCCCCCCTTCTCAGGGGACACAGACAAAGTTAAATTCACCCTAGTTAGGCTGTCCTAGTTAGGGTACCGGGCCACTGTAGCACCAATATACCACTATTACCACATATTTCAGTATCGGTCGTACAGTGCAACCGTCTGCCGCTGCTTCTGTTTGTTTTTCTGCGAGACACGGAATCAAGCACCCAGACTACTGGCAGACCCCAGTGATCAGACCAGCAAATAAATCCTGGTTCCTGACAACTGCTTAACAAGGACAAAACATGAAACAAACCAGAGGGTCACCACAGCCACCACCACCGTTACAACTACAGCTTCAGGGATCTTCAAATGGACCAGTAACATCATTGTGGACACGTAATCTAGACCATGACACTGAATACATCCTGGACTTCTCCAACCCTACAACCGTAGGACTTATTATTATATCATCCCCAACCCTGCACTGACACCATTTGCAGGCTCACTCTACCCTGGAAGGGGGTCCCTCTCTGTATCACTCCTTCCCAAGGTTTCTTCCTTTCTTTTTTTTCTCTCTCCTAGAGTTTTTTTGTGTGAAATTTTTCCTTGTGTGCAGAAGGGTCAAGTGTGGGGGGTGTCAACTGTAGGGCCTGTCAAAGCCCATTGAGACATACTGTATGTGGTTTTGGGCTATATAAGAAATAAATGTTGTTGTTGTTGTTGTTTCACCATGTCACCGTGTTCTGTGTTTAAAATGACAATCGCTTCACTTAAAAAAAAAAAGAAAAAACATAATCTCCTGTGGTCTGTGGTCCACCCAGCAGCAACAGAAATTTTGAGAGTGAAATAAGATGAGAGATTTGCTAAATTTATCAGAATATATATAAGTGTTCATGAAGCCCAAAACTTTCTAGATAAGAAATCTAGGAAAGAGGGTTATTGTCGACGTCCATATGAATATTGAAGTCACCAACATTTATCATATAAGAACAGAGTAGAGAAAACCGGATGGGAAGAGCAGCAAAGTCACTTAAGAAATAAGAAAAGAACGACACAATCTATAGTTATTGTACTGGCAACTGGACTTTAGCACGCAACTTTGAAACAGAAGTTCTTACAACAATGTTTTAAACAATGTTTTGTTTGCATGGTCTGGAGACGACATGTTCCAAGTTTAGTGAGACTCAGATTTGAACTTTTCATTTTACTTCACTTCTTTTTTAAATAGTAATGTTTTCAGGACAGGAATTTGCAGCAATTAATGCCTTTGATTCAGACACCTTCAATGGATCAAAGGAACTATTCTTGTTTTACACCATACGGTTCTCAAGAGTTGAGCCATAATGTAAATATAGCGCCCCCTATGTTTGGTTTTAATGGTGTGTGAAGTGCATCTTAAACCACCAGACCTCCATGGATTGATAAATTTGGTTTAATATTTTTGGATAATTTTTGTGTGATTTTGTTGTCAGCACATTCAACTATGTAAAGAACAAATTATTTAATACGAATATTTCAGATCTAGGATGTCTTTTTAATAGTGGTGGGCCGTTATCGGTGTTAACGTGCTGCATTAACGTGAGATAAAAAAAATATCGCCGTTAATCTATTCACAAAGTTGGGTTGGGAGCTGGGTCTATACTACACAAGCTATTGAAGTGAAAGTGAAGTGATTGTCACTTGTGATACACAGCAGCACAGCACACGGTGCACACAGTGAAATTTGTCCTCTGCATTTAACCCATCACCCTGAGTGAGCAGTGGGCAGCCATGACAGCCGCCTGGGGAGCAGTGTGTGGGGACGGTGCTTTGCTCAGTGGCACCTCAGCGGAACCTTGGCGGATCGGGATTCGAACCGGCAACCTTCTGATTACGGGGCCACTTCCTTAACCGCTATGCCACCACTGCCCCTATTGTGCCGGAGTTAAATGGTTACACTAGATGTATAAGTATATTTCTTCTTTCTTGTGTCTTTTAGTTTCTTATTTCCTAAAGACTTTTATTTTGTTTTTGAGACCCGGTTCAGGTCTCTTGGACACATGGCGTGAGCTGTGATAGGTGCGTGGGGTTTGTGTGCAAAAAGTAATTTCTTTCATTTTAATTTATGTACATATTAGGAAGATTTTGCATGTGTGTTATTTTGTGAATATTTTTTTATGTTCTTTTAATACTGTATATTGTAGAGAGAGGTGCAGAAAGACGCGATGTTCTGACGCGATGTTCTGACGCGATATTCTTTTTTTTTTTTTTTTTTAAACTTTGTTTATTAGAATTAGAGCATAGGCAATAGCAATATTCTCAAAAGGTTACAAAAGAAAACAGCTCAAACTCTCAAACCTAGACAACCAAACAGAAGAAAAAGGATAATAATAATAAATATATATATATATATATATATATATATATATATTGATACATACATACATACACATTCAGATATTACACCCAAAAAAAAGAAAAAAAAAAAAAACACAAAACAAACCAAAAGAAACAAAAAAGCAGCCTACAATCCACCCCCACCATCAACCTATACAAAAATAAATAAATAAATTTAAAACCACCTCTGCAGAGCTCCACCGAGACGCGGACTGTATCACCCAGGACCAGAAGGGAAATTCTTATTCTTAACCAGATCAAGGAAAGGACCCCATATCTTTTTAAATGTCTTAAGGGAACCCCTAAGTGAAAGTCTTATCCTTTCCAGTTTAACAAAATAAAGAATATCTCGTATCCAGTGAATTTGGCTGGGAGGTTTCGAGGATTACCAGTTTGTTGTAATTAGTCTTCTTGCCAGTAAGGTAGAGAAGGCCAGCATGTCCCTTTGATGAACAGATAATGAAGAAGGTGAGGGGACTGACGCAATATTCTGACGCGACCTTGCTTTTTGTACAGAATACACTTTGCACAGAAAATCTCTTGGGTGTCAGCTCATCATTTGTGATTCAAGAAACGAAATCAAAAGAAGAAGAAGAAGAACCGCTACACTATGATGACTTTCACCTTGATATTTTAGCGCGGATGTATACCTAGCCGAATTGCACTGTAGGGGGCGAGAACGAGTCTTCGAACTGTGAAATTACCACATTAAACGTGACGTGGTAACATGGATGCAGCTATTTAACTGAATAAACAGTTGGTAAACACAAGTACATCTTATTGAACATAATTTATTTTCATCACCAATTATCATAGTATAACAGCTTTCTCAAGCAGTTTGTGATGCATTTTGGAAACAGGAGATGAGCCCCCTAATGCGCCACCTGGCTTGAGAAACCCGTTCTCAAAGTCTTACTTTTAGTCATTATTTGGGTAGCACACATATTCTGAATGCCTTCGGCAGAATTCAAATGAGCCATTTTAATCTAGATTAATGTAGATGAATCTAGAATCTAGATCAATCTAGATTATTTTATTTACTCTAGATTAATTTATTTTTACTCTAGATTAATCTAGATTAATTCCAAGATTACAGTGAAATTAATCTAGATTAAGAAAATTAATCTATGCCCACCTCTACTTTTTAATGAAAGCCCTCAGCAGATGTTCATTAGGAAATTCTTCCATCCTCCACTCATTTCACTGCCGTGTTCCCTCAGGAAGAGGCTGCTGTCTGTGGTGCTGCTTGAAGATGTGAAGATGTTCATGGTTCTGTAGGTGCCAGAGTCCTCATCTTCTTCTGACAAATTCACCACGATCCGTTCTGTACAGAATATAACACACAGTAATTGTTACTACTACTGTTAATATAAATGTGCTGCTGTATAGTAAAGGTCCAGTTAGAACAGATCTGATGTTGGTTTGATGCTTGAATTCATGTTCATTCCTGCTGCTCAAGCACCATGACAATGGGACACAGTCTTGAAGTCCAAGGTGCTTGAATGTCAGATATCTTGTTCCCCAACTGGGAAAAAACCCCAGAACTGTTTAAAATGAGCTTTTACAAATGATGAAGAGAAATCTTAGAGGCTTCATGGTTCTTTTCACATTGCTGCTGTAATGGTGCAAGTGTAGATGTATTGTACAATAATAACACCAAATTCACACCAGATGTTTGCCTGTCCCAGGAGCAGGACACATTTATTCACCACAGTGTCACCGTTTAAAAGAAAAGGCCATTTAACAAGTCTCACTTTCAAGTGAACAATTCTTCTTCACCCAGCAGGAATTTAGTGTCGTAATATTAAAACTAACTATTAAACCAGACTACGATTTACTGGAGAAAGAAAGATAAGTTAAATACAGGATTTCAGCCCTAAATGTTAGAGTCTGATTTATAAAAACTAGTAAATGTACACAACTCTCTTTCTCTCTCTCACTGTGACGCCCCGGGGCCAATCAAGGAGTCCTGAGTAATATCACCTTGAAAAGCAGGTTGGGGGCATCAATCAGCGACTGACATCAACGACTCAACTCGATTTGTCATTTAACAGATGCTAAATGTATAAAATATTTTTAAAAAATGAACTCAAAATGAAAACCAGCAGTGACTGTTGAAAGTCTAGACATGAAATATAATAAATAAAACAATCACCGTAGTTTCTCCAGTTTACAGTGTGGATCCTCCAGTGCCGTAGAGAGAAGTTCAACTCCTGAATCCTGCAGATTATTGTCACTCAGGTCCAGGAGTCTCAGATGTGAGGAGTTTGATCTGAGAGCTGAGGACAGAGCTGAACAGCTCACAGCTGAGAGGGAACAGCGCCGCAGCCTGGAAGAAACATGATGAAACATCAGATTATGAAGACAGCAGATTGACAAAACATCAGAAGATACAAGCTGCTCTTGAGAAGCTACAAAATCAAACAGAAGCACTTCAGATATCAATCACTGAACGTATTTCCTATTAATGAAACATTAAAATTTGATTTTAAAGCGTGAACTTTAGTCATTATGTGACCTGTGAAGAATGACAGTGTCCAGCTCCAGTGTTTAATTATTGATCACATGGATCAAGTCACAGGAGCAGAAGGACTGATGATCTGAAAAGTAGCTTCATAAACCCTCCACATGTAACATATTTTGTAATAGACAGACACGCCGTGGCCATTAGATGGCGCCGCCTGCACCTTATTCTCCTCACCCTTTACACAGGCCGCCTTCCACAGTGTCTCTGCTTGGTTTTGTTCTAACTCCTGAATCAGAGGGTTCGTTGGTATTTAACCTGGAGTTTTTCTTTCTATCTTTTCGGAAACATCAAACGCTTTTGTTTTGTGTCATTTATTACATTTTTCTTTTCAACCCTGCACCTGCATTCTTATCCTCTGGGAGGATTTCCTTTCCTGCTGGGTTGGCAGGTTCGAATTCCAAACCGCCAGAGTGCCACTGAGGTGCCACTGAGCAAAGTACCGTCCCCACACACTGCTCCCCAGGCGCCTGTCATGGTGCCCACTGCTCACTTAGGGTGATGGTTAAATACAGGTGACACATTTTGTTGTGTGCTGTGCTTGCTGTGCTTCAAAATGACAATCCCTTCACTTTCATTTTAAAAATTACACAACAACCTTTAGGAATTTATGGCTTCACCTCAACGAGTACCATGGTGGACCACAGGTTATTCAATCCATCAAAATGTATTAATACAGCGCTCTTTATAATGTGCAAGGTCACAAAGCACATAACAATAGAACAGTGTTCAGGGCCACTAGTGAGCAAGCCAGAGGCAACAGTGGTGAGGAAAACCTCCCATGAAAAACTCCTGTCCAACCTGCGCTGGGTCTTGGGTCGCTGGAGAACTTTCCCCTCTTTTGTGGTTCTACTCTTTTCTGTAATATTTTTTTTTGCATCTTTTACTGTGTATTCCTATCTTCCCTTATGTGGCTGAGCCTTTGCGCCAAGTTCATAACATAATCAACACTCACAGTAGATTCTCCAGTTTACAGTGTGGATCCTCCAGTGCTGTAGAGAGAAGTTTTACTCCTGAATCCTGCAGATTATTGTAACTCAGGTCCAGGAGTCTCAGACGTGAGGAGTTTGATCTGAGAGCTGAGGACAGAGCTGAACAGCTCAAAGCTGAGAAGGAACAGTCATACAGTCTGGAAGAAACATGATGATACGTCAGATTATTACAGTCATTTTTACTCTTTATTTACCTGTAGATAAACACACACACTTTATCATGAATTTTATATTTAGTTTTAATCATTTATTCCACTTTAATAATTTATTCAGATTTGTTTATGTTTTTACTCAGAATTATGTTGAAGATGTTTTTCTCCTGGATATTAAAGTGTTTCATTATGAATGAAGAACATTATCTTTTCACCACTTTCTAAAAATTATATTTACAGCATTTATCAGACGCCCTTATCCAGAGCGACTTACAATCAGTAGTTACAGGGACAGTCCCCCCCTGGAGACACTCTGGGTTAAGTGTCTTGCTCAGGGACACAATTGTAGTAAGTGGGATTTGAACCTGGGTCTTCTGGTTCATATGTGAGTGTGTTACCCACTAGGCTACTACTACCCTGAAACCATGTCTAGTATAAAGCTGATCAGAATAAAACTCTGCTGCTGAAATGTATTTTTCTCCTAAAGTATTTCCATGAAAATTTTAATATTCAGTCCTGATATCAACACTCACAGTAGATCCTTCAGTTTACAGTGTGGATCCTCCAGTGCTGTAGAGAGCAGTTCAACTCCTGAATCCTGCAGATTATTGTAACTCAGGTCCAGCAGTCTCAGACGTGAGGAGTTTGATCTGAGAGCTGAGGACAGAGCTGAACAGCAACCAGCTGAGAGGGAACAGCGCCGCAGCCTGGAAGAAACATGATGATACATCAGATTATGAAGACAGCAGATTGATAAAACATCAGAAGATACAAGCTACTCTTGAGAAGCTACAAAATCAAACAGCAGCACTTCAGACATCAATCACTGAACTTATTTCCTATTCATGAACCATTAAAATTAGATTTTTAAAGCTTGAACTTTAGTCATTATGTGACCTGTGAAGAAAGACAGTGTCCAGCTCCAGTGTTTAATTATTGATCACATGGATCAGGTCACTGGAGCAGAAGGACTGATGATCTGAAAAGTAGCTTCATAAACACTCCACATGTAACGTATTTTGTAATAGACAGGAACGCCGTGGCCATTAGATGGCGCTGCCTGCACCTTATTCCCCTCACCCTTTACACAGGCCGCCTTCCGCAGTGTCTCTGCTTGGTTTTGTTCTAACTCCTGAATCAGAGGGTTCATTGGTATTTAACCTGGAGTTTTTCTTTCTATCTTTTCGGGAACATCAAACACTTTCGTTTTGTGTAATTTATTAAATTTTTCCTTTTCAACCCTGCACCTGCATTCTTATCCTCTGGGAGGATTTCCTTTCCTGCTGGGTTGGCCTAGAAGGTTGCAGGTTCGAATCCTGAACCGCCAAAGTGCCACTGAGGTGCCACTGAGCAAAGTACCGTCCCCACACGCTGCTCCCCGGGCGCCTGTCATGGTGCCCACTGCTCACTAAGGGTGATGGTTAAATACAGGCGACCCATTTTTTTGTGTGCTGTGCTTCAAAATGACAATCACTTCACTTTCATTTTAAAAATGACACAACAACCTTCAGGAATTTATGGCTTCATAGTGAGCAAACCAAAGTCAACAGTGGCAAGAAAAACCTCCCTTGAAAAACGCCTGTCCAACCTGTCTTGGGGTCGCTGGAGAACTTTCCCCTGCTTTGTGGTTCTACTCTTTTCTGAAATATTTTTTTGCATCTTTTACTGTGTATTCCTATCTTCCCTTATGTGGCTGAGCCTTTGAGCCAAGTTCATAACATATTCAACACTCACAGTAGAGTCTCCAGTTTACAGTGTGGATCCTCCAGTGCTGTAGAGAGAAGTTTCACTCCTGAATCCTGCAGATTATTGATACTCAGGTCCAGGATTCTCAGACATGAAGAGTTTGATCTGAGAGCTGAGGACAGAGCTGAACAGCAACCAGCTGAGAGTTTACAGCGCCACAGCCTGGGAGAAACATGATGATCCATCAGATTATTAGTCATTATTTCTCAATAAAACACACACTTTATCGTGTATTTTATATTAGTTTCAATCATTTATTCCACTTTAATAATTTACTCAGATGTTTTGATGTTTTTACTCAGAATTATTTTTTTTCTCCTGGATATTAAAAAGTGTTTCATGATGAATTAAGAATATTAACTTTTCACCACTTTATAAAAATGAAACCATGTCTTGTATAAAACTGATCAAAATAAAACTGCTGCTGAAATGTATTTTTCTCCCTAAAGTCCTCATCTTCCTCCGCTTATCCGGTCTGGGTCTTGGGGGCAGCATTTCAAGTAGGGAATCCCAGACAGCCCTCTCCCCAACCACCTCCACCAGCTCCTCCGACAGGACCCCAAGGCGTTCCCAGACCAGACTGGAGATATAATTTCCTGGGTGGACCCGGGGGCCTCCTGCCGGCAGAACATCCCTGAAACACCTCAACTGGCTCCTCTTGATGTGGAGGAGCAGCGGTTCTACTCTGAGTGCCTCCCGAATGTCCGAGCTCCTCGCCCTATCTCTAAGGCTGCGGTCATTACCCAAAGCTCATGACCATAGGTGAGGATTGGGACGTAGATCGACCGGTAAATCGAGAGCCTTGCTTTCTGGCTCAGCTCCCTCTTCACGACAGATCTGTTCAGTGTCCGCATCACTGCAGATGCTGCCCCAATCCACCTGTCAATCTCCTGCTCCCTTCTTCCCTCACTTGTGAACAAGACCCCCCAGATACTTATACTCCTCCACTTGAGGCAGGACCTCTCTCCCGGACCCGGAGTTGGCAAGCCACCCTTTTCCGGTCGAGCACCATGGTCTCAGATTTGGAGGTGCTGATCCTCATCCCAGCCGCTTCACACTCGGCTGCGAACCTAGCCAGCAAGAGCTGAAGGTCAGAGACTGATGAAGCTAAGAGGACCATATAATCCGCAAAAAGCAGAGACGAGCTTCTCCTGCAACCAAACTCGTCACCCTCCACACCACGGCTGTGCCTAGGTGGTGATCAGTTGACAGCGCCGCTCCTCTTTTCACCAGAGTGTTCAAAATGTATGACTACAAAGTCAATCATTGACCTGCGACCTAGGCTGCCCTGGTACCAAGTGTACCGATGGGCATCCTCAGGTTCAAACATGGTGTTCGTTATGGCCAAACTGCGGCTTTCACAGAAGTCCAATAACGAAACACCACTCGAGTTCAGATCTGGCGAGCGGATCCTCCCAATCACGCCCCTCCAGGTCATGCGGCCATTGCCCATGTGAGTGTTGAAGTCCCCCAGCAGGACAATGGAGTCTCCAGTCAGAGAACTATCTAGCACTTCAAAAAGGGTGGGTACTCTGAGCTGTTATTCGGCACATAAGCGCCCTTTCAGGACCCTTTCTCCGACCCAAAGGCGCAAAGCCTCTTGTCCCCCGGGTTAAACCCCAACAAACAGGCTGAGAATCTGGAGCTAACAACAAGCCAACCCCAACCCTCCACCTCTAACCCAGAGCAACTCCAGCAAAGGAGAGTGTCCAACCTCTCTCAAGGACTTGGGTTCCAGAGTCAATGCTATGTGTCGTGATGAGTCCGACTATTTCTAGCTGGTATCGCTCAACCTCTTCCACAAGCTCCAACTCCTTCCCTGCCAGAGAGGTGACGTTCCATGTCCCAATAGCCAGTTTCCTTGTCCGGGGATCGGAACGCCAAAGCTCCCACATCGGTCTGCCACCCGATCCGGATTGAACTGGACCATTCATGTTCCTCCTGCGGGTGGTGGGTCCACTGTTGGATGAGCCCATGTATCCAGTTGAGCCTGGCCGGGTCACATGGGCAAAAGCCCGGTCACCAGGCACTCGCTCACAGGCCCCAACCCCAGCCCAGGCTCCAGGGTGGGACCCCGGTAACCCTCCGGGCCGGGTACACTGGCTTTTTGTTGTTTTTTCCATGAAAGGTCTTCTGAACCGTTTTTTGTCTCACCCTTTACCTGAGACCAATTTGTCATGGGAGACCCTAACAGGGGCACCAAGTGCCCCAGACAACATAGCTCCTAGGATCATTGGGGCTCTTAAACTCCTCCACCATGATATGGTGATGATTCAAGAGGAGTTTTTTGAAAAGTATTTCCATGAAAAATTAATATTCAGTCCTGATATCAACACTCACTGTAGAGTCTCCAGTTTACAGTGTGGATCCTCCAGTGCTGTAGAGAGAAGTTCCACTCCTGAATTCTGCAGATTATTGTTACTCAGGTCCAAGAGTCTCAGACGTGAGGAGTTTGATCTGAGAGCTGAGGACAGAGCTGAACAGCAACCAGCTGAGAGGGAACAGCACTGCAGCCTGGAAGAAACATGATGAAACATCAGATTATTTGTCATTATTACTCTATAAAACACTGGATATTACAAATTGTTTCATGATGAACTAAGAACATTAACTTTTCACCACTTTCTAAAAATGAAACCATGTCTTGTATAAAACTGATCAAAATAAAACTCTGCTGTTAAAATGTACTTTTTTCCAAAAGTATTTCCATGAAAAATTCAGTCCTCATATCAACACTCACTGTAGAGTCTCCAGTGTACAATGTTGATCCCTCAGTGCTGTAGAGAGAAGTTCCACTCCTGAATCCTGCAGATTATTGATACTCAGGTCCAGGAGTCTCAGATGTGAGTTTGATCTGAGAGCTGAGGACAGAGCTGAACAGCTCACAGCTGAGAGGGAACAGCGCTGCAGCCTGGAAGAAACATGATGATCCATCAGATTATTACAAAAAATCTGAATTAAACCTGTAAGCACATATCTTAAAAAATAAAAGTAATATACATAGGTCATAAATCTGTAGAGAAGCAGAGTCTACTAAAAACATGGTTTCACTATTTAAATCATCATCCCACTTCTGTAAATGGCAGGGAACCAATGCAGGGATGTGAGAAGATCTGGACTCATGTTCTCTCTCCTCTTGGTGTTTGTTAGAATTCTAACAGCTGAATTTAGAACAAGTTACAGCAGCTGTCTGGAGAGAGAACTGCAACAGTCTAACCTACAAGAGATAAAGTCCTGAAGGCATGTATCTAGGTCCTGTTTAATAGAATTATCCCCAAATTTGTACATTTTATTTATTGTAATTTACAAGTAAACAATAAACCCTTGCATTCTTAATCTATGATTTGAAGAAAGTTCATGTTAGTCTTGTACCAACCTGAGATTCTCCAGTTTACAGCATGAAAACTCCAGTCCTACACAGATGTGTTTCACTCCTGAATCCAGGATCTCATTGTAACTTAGGTCCAGATCAGTCAGATGTGAGTCTGGTGACTGGAGAGCTGCTGCTACAGTCTTACAGGACGACGCAGTGAGGTTACATCCACCCAGCCTGTAAAGACAGAGAAGATGTCCATCATATTTACAGCTGTGTGTTACATGATATTTGATGGATCATTTCAGCTGTAGTGACTGTTGGTCCTTACTGGAAGCTGTATGCAGTGGGGCTGTGTTCAGCATAAACAGCACATTTATGATATAAACTGTAAGACTGAAAGATCCTCAGTCAGGAACTCACCGAGCCGTTCTGCAGTTCCTCACTGCGATCATCAGTCTCTCACGACCAATATCATCTGTCTTGTATTTCTTCAGGTCAAACTCATCCAGAACATCCTCTGATACCAGGATCATGTAGGCCAGTACTGAGCAGTGGGCAGGTGAGAGATTTTTACCTGATTTCACCAACACATCAATCTCCTCATGCAGTGAAGAGTCTTTCATCTCAAGCAGGCAGAGTAGAAGATTCATGGCTCTTTCAGTGGAGATGTTCTTTTTTCCTGATAATTTTGTCAAGACCACATTGTGTGGTTTGTTCTGATTGATCAGTTTCTCTTTGATGTACTGACTTGTTCTCTGGAGACTCTCTGAGCTGCTCTCTGTTTGGGGCAGGAGACCTTGTAGAAGTTCCTGGTTGGACTCCAGTGAAATTCCCAGAAGGAAACGAAGGTAAAGATCCAGATGTCCGTTCTCACTCTGTAGGGATTTATCAATAGCAGCTTTCAGCAGATCATCCAGTGAGACTTTCTTCTGTCTTGTTAGAAACGTCTCCAGTTCCTCCATGTTGTTGCTCACATAGCAGTAAATCACCCAGAAAGCAGCTAGAAACTCCTGGATGGTCAGATGCACAAAGCAGTAGATCTTCTTCTGCTGAAATACAGATTCCTCCTTAAAGATCTCAGTGCACATCCCAGAGTAGACTGAGGCAGCAGTGACGTCTATTCCACACTCTCTCAGGTCTTCTTCATAAAACAAGAGGTTTCCCTTCTCCAGCTGGTTGAAGGCCAGTTTAGCCAGTTTCAGAAGGTCCTCTTTATTTGACTGCAGGAGCTTCTGTCTGTCCATCTCACTCCTCTCATCATACTTCTGGTTCTTCATGTTGGTCTGGATGATCAGGAAATGGGTGAACATCTCAGTCAGAGTTCTGGGGATTTCTTTACTGTCGTCATGGGGCAGCACTTCCTGAAGAACAGTGGCTGAGATCCAGCAGAAGACGGGGATGTGACACATGATGTAGAGGCTCCTTGATGTCTTCATGTGGGAGATGATTTTGTTGGCTTGGGTCTCATCTCTGATCTTCTTCCTGAAGAACTCCTCCTTCTGAGGGTCATTAAATCCTCGCACTTCTGTTACCTGGCTGATACGTTCAGCAGGAATCTGATTGGCTGCCGCTGGTCGTGATGTAATCCATATGAGAGCCGAGGGGAGGAGGTTCCCTTGAATGAGGTTTGTTATGACCACGCCCACTGATGATGTCTGTGTGACGTCACACAGCTTCTGTTCCTGAATGTGGAAATTCAGCTGAATTCTGCTTTCATCCAGACCATCAAAGATGAAGATCATCTTACAGCCCTCATATTTCTGTGTGTCCTTCAGCCCCTGAAGCTCAGGGTGGAAGACCAGCAGAAGCCGATGAAGACTGTACCCTTCATCTTTAACCAAATTCATTCCCCTGAAAGGAAGCAGGAAGATGAAATCTACATCTTGGTTTGCTGCTCCTTCTGCCCAGTCCAGGATGAACTTGTGCACAGACACAGTTTTTCCTATTCCAGCAACACCCTTGGTCATCACAATTCTGATGTGCTTCTCTTGTCCAGGGGAGGGTTTAAAGATGTCATTACAGTTGATGGGCGTGTCTTGTCTTCTAATCCTGACTGCTGCTTCGATCTGCTGAACCTCATGTTCTTTATTCACCCCTTCACTCTGTCCCTCTGTGATGTAGAGCTCTGTGTAGATGCTCTTCAGGAGGGTCTGGTTCTCTGGATTTATGATGCCTTCACATATGTGCTCCACCTTCCTCTTCATACTGGATTTATGAGTCTCCAGGACTCTCTGTAGGACAACATCAGGATCTGGTAATGAAGAACAATGTCCACAGTCAGTCAGAAGAATCAATACAAATATTATTTTTTTGATTTGTAAGTTTTTTGCTTTTTATTATGAGACCAGCACCATCTGCTGTGTAGTGATTCTGTGTTTTAAGCCAGATGTTCACCTATATGTATATTGGTGGCTGTGATTGGTCCTTTTGCTGAAGGTTTTACAGTTTCATGTTGTGTTTCATTGCCTTTTTTTTTGTTACTAATAGCCTAAACATTGGTGAGAATTGGTGTTTAAAATTAATCTCAACAGTCACCAAACATTAATTTGTTCCATGTTCCAAGAATATAAATGATGGACTGGCTTCACATGGGGCAGTGGTGGCCTAACGCTTAAGGAAGTGGCCCCGTAATCAGAAGGTTGCCAGTTTGAATCCCGATCCGCTAAGGTGCCCCCGAGGTCCCCTTGATGAAGGTACCATCCCCACACACTGCTCCCCAGGCGTCTGTCATGGTGCCCACTGCTCACCAAGGGTGATGATTAAAAGCAGAGGACACATTTCACCATGTCACCGTGTGCTGTGCATCACATTACTGGACACGTGTTATAACTGGAATTACAGCAGCACCAGTCGACATATTCAGGTGAAAAGTAATAAAAGTCGTACTTGTGTCTCTGCTCCTGTTGATGGTCGGGTCGTTGGTTATCAGGTTCTGGTGTCCTGATGGAGCTGTGTGTGTTCCAGTCGTCCACACACTGCACACACACAGGAGGACAGCGTTCAACACCTCAGATTCACACTATGGACACATCTTTATACATCAATTTTCATACAGCAATTTTTAAATGTCAAATTATTTTCCAAAATAAATAGCAAATTCCAAGTAGTTATTGTGTGTAGTAATCTCAGAATCAGATTCGTATTTATTGGCCAAGTAAGTGCAAGCACATACAAGGAATTTGATTCTAGTAGATGGTGTCTCTCAAGTACAATGTAGGAAAAAACGACAACAAACAACAACGTGCAAGGAAGTGGTAAGTGTTATTGTACAAGTTGTGGATTTGTTTGTGATTTATAAATAACTATATCTACTTGTATTAAATAAATAGGCAAAAAAAACTAAATCCTATATACAAGTGTACATGAAGTGCATTGTGCAATGATGGAGGTGATTTACAGTATCAGCTGTTTAGGAGGGAGATGGCGAGGGGGAAGAAACTGTTCCTGTGTCGGCTGGAACAGATCTAGTGTGTAAAGGCTGATTTGAATGATAATATTGATGCATATTGGTATGAGGTTGAGTGAATGGTGTTCTGGTGAAGCCAGAATAATCCAGACTATCTTCTTAAACTCCTTCCCTCTGGCAGAGTAGTGATCAGACCAGAACCAGCCAACAGAACAGAAAAACGTTTCCTACCCTCATGTCCTCATTACCAGCTGAACTGCAGCACCAGAGCAACACTTGTTCTCCGACATTATTACTACACAATACTACTTGGTCTTATTTGTAGGAGCCATTTTTTGTTTAAATTCATTTAATTGTACAATGTTGGCCTTGCAGTCTTGGCCTCTGAGGAATAAAGAGTTAAATGGTTCCTGTGCTTATTAGTAGGGTGTGTGGTCAGACAAAGAATAACTGGAGAGGTTTTGGTTAAGAAAGTCTGGCCACTGTTTTAAAATTAATTTACTTTAATTACTTTTATTTGTAATGGAAATATTGAAATGTATTTATATATAGAGATAAGAGCGTCAGATGAATGATGAGACGGAGTCAGATGTGTCCCACTGAGACGGGTTCTGCTACAGGTCACTGTAATGAACTCCAGAGCAAGAAAAAAAAAAACTGATTTACTTCCTCATTCAGTTCATCACCAAACTCCACAATCTGTTCGTCACCTCTGATCACAGGGGGTTGAATCTCCACTGAAGGCAGGAGGACGTTCCATGGACCGGTCACTCTTCATGGATACACAGCTGGACATTGGAGACTCTGGTCTGTGTGTCTGATGGGGACCAGTGTCCCCCTCCTCACCGTCTCCACAGAGACTCATTTTAGACAAAGAGTCCCCTAAACACACAGAGAGAGAAAAGAAACAGAGAGCGAGAGACTGGTCATATTCAGGACAGTTTTAGGAAAATTGTAACAAGTTTTCATACTTTTTATACTGGTAGATTGTGTGATCTGGTACTGGTGTAATGGTCCTGGTATAGGGGCAGTGGTGGGGGCAGTGGTGGCCTAGCGGTTAAGGAAGCGGCCCCGTAATCAGAAGGTTGCTGGTTCGAATCCCGACCTGCCAAGGTACCACTGAGGTGCCACTGAGCAAAGCATCGTCCCCACACACTGCTCCCCGGGCGCTGGTCATGGCTGCCCACTGCTCACTCAGGGTGATGGGTTAAATGCAGAGGACAAATTTCACTGTGTGCACCGTGTGCTGTGCTGCTGTGTATCACATGTGACAATCACTTCACTTTCTTTCTTTCTTTTCTTCTAGTGGTACTGTTAGTGCACAAGTACTGGTATAATATATATTGTAACACTGTTGTACGATTGTGTGTGTGTGTACAGTTGTTTGCAATAAACACACACACAAACATACATAAATAAATACATACAAATGGTTTGTCTGTAAACCTGCTTTAATTTTACCATTGAACAAAAAAAACTGCAAATGGACAAATAATGAGGCAGCTGTGGTCTAGCAAGTAAGGAAATGGACCCGTAATCTGAATGGCTGCCCACTGCTCACTGATGGTTAAATACAGAGGACACATTTCACAGTGTCACCGTGTGCTGTTCTGCAGTGTTTCACAATCACTTCATTTTTTTTTTCTTTTTTAATTCATTGTACTATTATTGTGATTCTGTTGCACCACTGGCAGGCCATTATGGAGAGCTGCTGATAACCAGTGCTTTGGATTTCAGTATTCACTCCACCGCTATGTCTTAAATTGTGTATTTTCATTGTTCTCATTTAGGAGCTGGTCATTTGTGGTTGGTGTTTCTGCTCAATAGTTTTTTATGTACATTTTTAATATTGATTGATAGGAGCAGGAGACTAGATACAAAGTTCTGGATCTACACGTCTGATCCTTCATAACTTCTTGGGTGAAACTCCCAGGGTCTGTTCCCTTTTTCTCGCTAGTTATCCACTTCGTTACATTCCGTTTATGGGTGCGGTCTGTACAAGTCTTTACAGGCCACCGTATTTACCTCTTCATATTCCTATATAGACTGCAGGATGGATGAGTTATTTAAAAAAATCACTCATTACATACATTATTTTAATTACCAGTTCGACCAGCTCGAGGATTTACATGACGTAACGAATGTTTAAGCACCTTAAAAAGCCGAATAATTATTAAAAACCCGGCCGGACGCAATTTCCAGGTCTCAGGCAGAAGAAACGAAGACGTCTGGTCCCCGAACATGAAGTTACTCACCGCTGCTGGGGTTCAGTTCGTCCATCGTAAAATCCGGCCTGGCTTTTACTTCAGAAACTGCGTCATGGAGAAACTTTCGCTTTTGAGGAGCAGGACGTCGCTTACCTGTTACAGGTAAACCTGGAGATTTTATTTACACAAATGAACAAAGGAGAAATCCAGCGTTATTTAACTATAAAATAGCTAAATAACACTGGTGACACTGAAGTTAACTTCTTATTAGAACTGTCCGTTTCACCTTCAATGGCGCTCAGCAGGCTGCAGTATCACCATTACTCCTGTAGGGGGCACTACAGGAAGTTACTTAATAAGAAATAAAGAGCCTTTTAAATGCTGTCACTTGTCACTTGACTGGCCCAACACCGTATTCACGTAATATTTTAATAGGGAACTGCACATTAGATTATGATTAATGGTAATTTCTTACCAGGTAAACTGGGGCCACTGGAATCTCACTTGTTTAGGGTAAAACAGGACGTGTAGAAATAGCATCAAGCATTAACTGTCTGGCCCAAACTATTCTTCACTGTAGAATTCACCTGGGAACTTTGCTCATATACACACCAGTTTATAATAAATGGTAAAATCTTGACAGGAAAGTGAAAGTGAAGTGATTGTCATTGTGAAAAACTGCAGCACAGCACGCGGTGACACAGTGAAATATGTCCTCTGTATTTAACCACCAGCCTTGGTGCGCAGTGGGCACCATGACAGGTGCCTGAGGAGCAACCTTCTGATTACGGTTCTGCTTCCTTACCTGCTAGGTCACCACTGCTCCACAGGAATTCTAACGCTTATGTGCTTTGGGCTGCTGAAATCTCACTTGATTAGATAAAATTGGACGTGTAGAATTAGTATAAAGAGTTACCTGTCTGGTATAACACCGTTTCACCACATAATTAACCTGGGAACTCGCCGTTGGATTATGAATAATGTCAATTTCTTACCAGGAAAACTAAGGTTTCAAAGCTATGGGCCAATTTTAGGTAAAACAGGACGTGTAGAATTAATAACAAGTGTTACCTGTCTGGCCCAAAACATACTTCTCTGTAGAATTCACATGGAAACTATGCTCATATGCATATAGGTTTGATGAATATGGACATTTCCAGGCGGGATAACTCGGGTTTCAAAGCTTTGGGTCACTGAAATCTGGTTGGTTTGGTTTTCCTTTCCACAAATGGAGATGGAGAATAAGGAATGATTTTCAGTCAACCAAAATTACCAAGAGAGTTTTTCTCCTCCAATTTATTTCCACACAAATTAATATAGCTATTTATGCATTCTAATTTAAATATTGGAATGAAAATACATTCACTTCTAAACATTCAAATATATGTTTATTGCTCTTAAACTGAAAATTACACAATAAAATTCAAGAGTGTCACGTCCACTGTGCCAGCTTGGCCCCCCACGACACGCTCTCCCTCTCCAGAGTACTGGGGAAGGAGGATCTGTGTGACGTGGTACGTCTCCACCCATTTTTGTCCGCCCTCCTCAGGTTAACCAGTATCAGGTGTGGTTGATTGAGGACGATGGTTCCCCTATAAATACCAACCTGATCCAGAACTCTACAGAGTCACCCACCAACACGGGTACTGGGGTGTGGTACAGTGTATGCGTCTTGTGTTCCAGCTTTTCCGATTTCCCTGTTCTCCCTTGGTGACCGACGAACACTAAATAAATTCTATTTCTTCTCAACCGTCGGTGTCCGTCCTCCCTCACTCCACCCCAGTGGTGACAGTAAAAGTGACATAAGTGCAAAATAATGTCAGAATTAGCGTTTATTAAAAAATAAAAAGAATACTTAGAGCAAAGAAAACAATATCCAAAGTAAATTTGGGGTTTAAACATTGTTTTATTGCTTTTAATAAGTGAAGTGATTGTCACATGTGATACACAGCAGCACAGTGCACACAGTGAAATTTGTCCTCTGCATTTATCCCATCACCCTGAGTGAGCAGTGGGCAGCCATGACAGGCGCCCGGGGAGCAGTGTGTGGGGACGGTGCTTTGCTCAGTGGCACCTCAGTGGCACCTTGGAGGATCGGGATTCGAACTGGCAACCTTCTGATTACAGGGCTGCTTCCTTAACCACTAGGCCACTAGGCCACCACTGCCTAGTACCACCACTACTATTATTAAAATAATCCGGAACGGAACAATTTTCCAGAAACACAAAAACATGTGTTACCAAATATCACTTAAGTCACAAAGTTAACTGATCTGATCAACTGAGGGTGCTGGTGATTTTACCACAGGCGGCTGCATCATGAAATGATGGTTTTGGAAATATTTTAGGAAGGTCATATATTACACATAGAACCAACAGCAGCCTGAAGCATCACCTGGGATTTTACAGTGTCCTGGGTTTCTAAATGTAGTATAGCTAAATTCTTCTGACTGCAGAAGGGTGGTAGTAGCCTAGTGGGTAACACACTGGCCTATGAACCAGAAGACCCAGGTTCAAATCCTGCTTACTACCATTGTGTCCCCGAGCAAGATACTTAACCCTAAGTTGCTCCAGGGAGACTGTCCCCTGTAACTACTGATTGTAAGTCGCTCTGGATAAGGGCGTCTGATAAATGCTGTAAATGTAAATGTAAATGTAAAGGGTGGAAAAGCATGGGCAGATGTTGATCATGTTGCCGTCCATCCTCCTTTCATCTCACTGCTGTGTTCCCTCAGGAAGAGGCCAATGTCTGTGTGCTGCTTGAAGATGCTCCTGCTCCCACGCGAGAAAATACACATGGCAACAGACATCTCAGGCCGTCCAGAGTACGTAGAAAACAGACTTGGACATCGTTAAGCTGCTGCTTCTGTTTCTTCATTTTGACCAAGACACCTTAATAAGTTATAAGATATAAGAGGAAACACACTCACAAAATCTAAATGTTCTGAAGAATAATAAAGGTCCAGTTTCAACTGCAATAAAGACTCAATCCAGGATCCAGGCTCTCAAACCAGCCTGATCACATGACTTGACACATTATACTGTATACCAGATGCATTCTGAAGATTCTGCTGTTCCTGACATTTACATTTAAGGCATTTGGCAGACGCCCTTATCCAGAGCGACTTACAACATGCTTCCAAGTTACCATCGATGAAGTGATCAATTTTGGTTCACTAGGACCCCCAACTATTAATCCAATCTTTTTATTTGCTCTGTTGTAGTTTCTATACATAAGACAGGCAATAAGCTGAGCTGTTCTGACCTCGAGGGGAAGTTCATTCCACCACCGAGGGGCCAAGACAGAGAAGAGTCTAGATGAGCGTCTTCCTTTTACCTTCAGAGATGGGGGGACCAGGCGAGCAGTACTGGAGGCTCGGAGTATACGAGGTGCAGTGCGAGGTGTAATAAGGGCTGTGAGGTAGGATGGTGCTACTCCATGTTTGGCTTTGTAGGCCAGCATCAGTATTTTGATGCGTGCAGCTACTGGGAGCCAGTGGTGGGAACGTAGCAGAGGGGCGGTGTGGGAGAATTCTTAACGTTTCAGTCTTAACCTTTGTCTGTGTTTCCCCATCCACAAAGTACAGACCCGGAATGTTGGGAGTCTTTTCTGATCCTCTCTGTCCCGCCCGCACCCCAAGTGACAAGTTGCTTGTTTCGCTGCTTTTTAAGCAGGAGTTGTCACAACACAGTAATAACTTAGTTCATTCATTAAATTGCTTTAGTCCTCTAAAATTAAATGTCCTCTAAAATTAAATTAGTTTAGCTGACACATGTGTGTGAAAGGGCAGTGAAAGGACTTTTTCTTTGATGTATTTCTGTTTGGGGCTGTGAACAGTAAGGAGCTGCACTGTCTGCTGCTCCCCTTTACTCTGGATTTTGTCCCCCGAGGAGCTCAAACACCAGACCAGAGTTCCTGGACCACCGAATGCAGCCACGGTCCTGTAATTCCCCGCACTAGAAGACATTTCCTGCATCAGTGTTCCGGGTTCTGGAGTTGAACTGTGAGTGAGGAGTGTGCTGAGTGAGGAGTGTGCTCTTGTCGTGTCGCTGTGGCTCAGAATCTAGTGCATGTATTCCTGCTGTCGTTCTTGTGCTTGTATTTCAGGTGGAGGTGTGTGAAGTGTCCCCGTCTCCCCCTGTCCCAAAGCTTATTCCTCTGTGTTGCTTTGTCCCTTTATTATTATTAATACCACTTTGTAGAACTTATCTCCCCTCTGTTTCTGTCGTGTCACTGTGAAGTTGGGGCAGTGGTGGCCTAGTGGTTAAGGAAGCGGCCCCATAATCAGAAGGTTGCTGGTTCGAATCCCGATCTGCCAAGGTGCCACTGAGCAAAGCACTGTCCCCACACACTGCTCCCTGGGCGCCTGTCATGGCTTCCCACTGCTCACTCAGGGTGATGGGTTAAATGCAGAGGACAAATTTCACTGTGTGCACCGTGTGCTGTGCTGCTGTGTATCACATGTGACAATCACTTAGTAAAGTAAAGTAATAGTAATAGTAAAGTGCATGCAGGTAACATGAATGTTGCTGTTTTGTGCTAAATAAAATTAGATGTTTTAATTAAAGTTTAATTAAAGGTAAGATAAGATGAGATGAGACAAGGTGATCCTTTATTAGTCCCACAATTGGGAAATTTACATTGTCACGGCAGAAAGTGGAGAGCAAAAAATGAATATGCCAACCATTAAAAGCTCACTATACAAATATAGTCTGGAAAAAATAGTGGATTAGAGTACACATTAGAGTGTGCTGTGCTGCTGTGTATCACAAGTGACAATCACTTCACTTTCTATTAAAAATATCAGAATATACCTAACTATATAATTTTGAATGCCTGTATACATATATTATACATATATTATAAGTTATACATAATTTATATTATAATTAAGTGTACATATGTACAGTGTGTGTTTATAAGTGTACATGGTGTACTGGATGTGTGTGTTTGTGTGGTCAGCTGTCAGTGGTTGGCGGGAAAGACATTCTGAATCTCTGTCCCACATCGTGGTGCAGCAGCCTGCCACTGAAGGAGCTTCTCAGTGCTGTCAGGGTCTCCTGCATGGGGTGGGAGATGTTGTCCACCATTCTCTTGTCACTCACCACCTCCACTGGGTCCAGAGGGCATCCTAGAACCGAGCTGGCCCTCCAGATCAGCCTCTTTCTGTCCCCAGCAGAGATGCCACCTCCTCGTGGAGAAAATGGCTTTATGTCATCTATAAGAAGACTGTAGATAGTTTTAGAAATAAAAATTGGCATATTTTTTAAGTGGTTTTTGTCACGGTCCCAGCTCCGACCCCCCGGTTGCTCCCACTGAACCCACACACTCCAGCAATCACAGAAGAAGAAGACACAGCGAGGACATTAAGTCCAGGCTCGTTCATAGTTTGATTTCTGTCTCTGTGCTCCTGCCGATCCTCGCCCTGGATCTCTGGATCTTCCCTGAACTCTGGCTTTGATTCATGGCACGCTTGACTCTTCATCCTGACTAACGCCTCTGCACTGTCTGATCACCTGACCTGACCTGGCCTGTCTCCATGCTTCTTCTTGTTCTGCCCCTCTCTCATTATTTCTTTGCTCCGCTTTTTTCCAAACAGAAGAAGCAGGAATAATAATGAAGGAATAATTGCATTTAGTTAAGTTAATTTCTGCTGTTAAGTTTGTAAATGTCCACCTTAATAATTTTTTTTATTATTGGTAATTTAGCTGACAGTAAATACTTGTATTTACATACATATTGATCCACAACAACAACAACATTTATTTCTTATATAGCCCAAAATCACATACAGTATGTCTCAATGGGCTTTGACAGGCCCTACAGTTGACACCCCCCACACTTGACCCTACTCCACACAAAAAAAAACTCTAGGAGAGAGAAAAAAGAAAGGAAGAAACCTTGGGAAGGAGTGATACAGAGAGGGACCCCCTTCCAGGGTAGAGTGAGCCTGCAAATGGTGTCAGTGCAGGGTTGGATATGATATAATGAGTCCCACGGTTGTAGGGTTGGAGAAGTCCAGGATGTATTCAGTGTCATGGTCTAGATTACGTGTCCACAATGATGTTACTGGTCCATTTGAAGATCCCTGAAGCTGTAGTTGTAATGGTGGTGGTGGCTGTGGTGACCCTCTGGTTTGTTTCATGTTTTGTCCTTGTTAAGCAGTTGTCAGGAACCAGGATTTATCTGCTTGTCTCTTCACTGGGGTCTGCCAGTAGTCTGGGTGCTTGATTCCGTGTCTCGGAGAAAAACAAACAGAAGCAGCGGCAGACGGTTGCACAGTACGACCGATACTGAAATCTGTGGTTATAATGGTATATTGGTGCTACAGTGGCCCGGTACCCTAACTAGGACAGCCTAACTGGTGAATTTAACTTTGTCTGTGTCTAACAGGGGGACTCTGTGATAAACTGGACTTTATAATTGACACTGCGTCAAAATCAAGTGAAATGAGGGTCTAGGACTTTAGCAAAAAGCCAGAGAAAACAGATAGGTTTTGAGATTGGATTTAAACACTGAGACTGTGTCTGAGTCCCAGACACTGACAGGCAAGCTGTTCCACAACTGCGGAGCTCTATAGGAGAAGGATCTGCTCCCAGCTGTGACCTTCTGCACCTTTGGTACCAGTAGTGACCCCGCACCCATTGATCGAAGGGGGCGTGGCGGTTCGTAAAGAACCAAAAGTTCACTCAGGTACTGTGGGGTGAGACCATTTAGAGCTTTATAGGTTAAAAGTAGGATTTTGTAGTCAACCCTAAATTTGATGGGTAACCAGTGCAGTGATTGTAAGACTGGGGTGATGTGGTCAAATTTCCTGGTTCTGGTTAGAATTCTGGCTGCAGCATTCTGTACTAGCTGGAGTTTACTCATGCACCTACTAGAGCATCCAGACAATAATGCATTGCAGTAATCTAACCTTGATGTAATAAATGCATGGACCAACTTTTCTGCATCATGCATTGAAATGATATTTCTTATTTTCGCAATATTTCTAAGGTGAAAGAATGCTATTCTAGTGACATTATCTACGTGCGAACTGAATGAGAGACCTGCATCAATGATGACACCTAGATCCTTCACTTCAATACTCGGTGAGATAGAAAGGCTATCCAGGGTTATTGTGTAGTCAGCCAGTTTATGCCTGGCTGCTTGAGGCCTGATTACGAGCGCTTCTGTCTTGTCAGGGTTTAACAGGAGAAAGTTGGTGAGCATCCACTGTCTAATGTCCTTCAGACAATTCTCTATTTTGTTCAGCTGCTGCCTTTGATCTGGCATTGCTGACAGATACAGCTGTGTGTCGTCAGCGTAGCAATGAAAGCTAATACCGTGTTTGCAGATGACGTTGCCTAAAGGTAACATGTATAGAGAAAAAAGTAACGGACCTAGGACAGAACCTTGTGGAACACCAAACTCTACTTTACTATGTGAAGACGAAACACCATTGATGTCCACAAACTGATATCGGTTGGTCAAATATGATCTGAACCATTCAAGGGCTGTTCCCTTAATCCCGATAACATTCTCTAACCTGGCAAGGAGAATAGCGTGATCAATAGTGTCAAACGCTGCACTCAGATCAAGCAGGACAAGCAGCGAGATGCGTCCCTGATCAGAGGCTGTTGGAAAATGTATATAAGTTATCATGCTACTAACCTTTACTACCTTTTTGACATATATATCCCACATGTATTAAACTCTATTAATCCTTTTGACATATATATATATCTAGCATGCATTAAACTATATTAATCCTTTTACTATGCGCACTACATTGAATCATTAGTCTCTCCAGAAACTGGTGGGCTAAAGGCTGTTTGCAGAACAGAATGACCGCGACCAGATAAGAGGAGGCCTGCAGCCGCGGAGAAGCAAGAAAAACAAGAAGACCTTGGCGATGGAGTGTCTACTAAAGAGACAACCCTACATGCAAATTATAAGCTTATTTGGTGTGATCCTGTGATGAATGTACCGCCCTATTATTGAATAAAAAGAGAGGAAGCGGAAGAGACGGCAGAGCTTTTTGGAGGCTGCTGTATTGGTCGTCTCTGATCGCTCTCCTTGCAAGTAAAAGAACTCAACTTCTTCGTGTCATTCTTCTCTGGTTTATAAGTGTTGGAACGGCGTACAACTCTAACATTTTATTGGTCCTTCGAGCCGGATTCCAAGACACCAAAGGATTCCAGCGGACGGGACGGATACCAGGAAATCCTTGGCCAAGGCTGACTCCTTAGTAGGGGTCAGAGACAGACCCCTTTGGGGACTGGGAGGCCGACCGTCAGTTGGGATCTGGAGGTTGACGGAATCTTACGAGTGAGAGAAGGCACGGGGGTAAGTTGACTTCTGTTTAAAAGAAATGGAATGAATGGTAACAAGAGGTTACAAGAGGTAACAAGAGGTTACAAGAGGTAACAAGAGTAACAAGAGGTTACTTAAAGGAAACAAACCCTGGGTATTCTAGACTCTGGCAGGTAACGAAGGCAGTTAAATTCCGTGGGGGGGCGGACCCCTCCCGTAAAGGGTTAAAATCCGCGGGGAGGACGGACTCCTCTGTCAGTGAAAAGGAACGTTCAATAGTAAAATAAGTGATTTAAAACTCATACAGGTGTATGAGAGTGCGCGCGGGTGTGAGTGTGTGGATGAGTGGGGGTGAAAGTCACTAGACGGACACTCCATACAAAACCTCACAGGGAAGGAAACAGCGACCCCTCGTGGACGCAGAGGCAAGGTATTTCCACCCCAAATGATTTGAGGTAGAAGTGAAATACACCACGAGAGGAATTTTGATACGCTGTCCTGTGAACAAATACCAGTGTTTTAGGATACCCCAGGTACAACACACTGGTCAAAATTTAGGTCAAAATGGGTAAGGGATCCAGTAAACCAGAACCGAAAGAAGAACTAAAATGTAAAGACTGGAGGTATGTAGAGCAGATTAACAAAGCCTACGTCGAGCCGTTAAATAAATGGATAACAAAATACGGGTTTGATGGACAACTGAGATTAAAACGTCTAATTGAGTTACAGGGAGCCATAAAACATACATGTAAAAATAAGGAGAAGCAAATGAAGCGAGAAGGGGTTGAGGCTTTAATACAGTGGATAAAGATAGCAGGAAAGAGAGAAGAAGGGGAGAGGAAGATAAGACAGGCTAGAGAGAATGCAGCACGTGAGGAGGAAAGGGAGAGAGAGGATCAGGCAGTTAAAGTGATGGAAGTGGAGAAAACTATTCTGTTTCTCCGCAAAGAAGACCATGAAGAAACTGGAAGTAGGGGAAGTCAGAGGGAAGGGGTGCGTAGGGCTGACGAGGAAGGAGTAGGGGAGGAGGGGGCAATGGGGGCCGCTAGTGCAGCCACCAGCGCTTCCCTCTGTGCCTGCAGCTCCTCCCCTGTATCTGGATATGGGATATGGCATATCCACACCATGCACATAGACAAACTGATAAGAACTAAAAGGAAAAGACAAACCTATAAAAAAATTGACACCTTTTGGGAAAACACTATGCGGGATACAGACACATTTTACCATGTAGGCAGAGATAGAGAGAGACAGGGAGGACGCAGGGGAAGAAGAAGAGGGGGTGTCCAAGGACGAGGGTGGAACACACAGGGCCAATGGAGAGCAGGCTGCTGGTCCTGTGGGAAGGCTGGGCACATAGCCAGAGACTGTCTAGCAGGGCCGGGAGATAAGGGAGTAGTAGGGAGATCAGTAAATGGGGGTACAACAATAGTCACTGCTTCTAAACCAGTTTGGGTGAGAGACCCCAAAGGAACATCATGTAAAACGTGTCCATCCTTTTTATCCCAGAATGCCCTGTTAATTTGCTGGGAAGAGACGGCTTACTTAAATTAGGTTTGGCACTCGTCTCCACTCCGTAACAGGTGTGGAGCTCATGCCCTCTGACGAACTACATGTCACCATGTGGTATAAAAACTCTCCTTGGCCTGATCCAATATACGAAAAGAAATTGTCACGACTCACGCCAACAACCATAGTCATTCTTTATGTTTACTCGGACGGGCAAGGTAACGTGGTGGCGGGGGTCGCTTTACCTAGCAATGCTCCGGGTTGGTATCCACCGCACATCTCACTGTATAAAAACAGAGAGAGGAGTTGGAAGTCGTTGGGCACCATAGTTCAAGAAGGTGACAGCGCAACGGATTTGGGCAGACATGTGGGACAAATTAGAGCATAATTTGGAAATGGCTGTATTGGACAATACAGACCAAGACTGGAGTACTCCAGAAACCAGTGACATTTTCTGCTCACTGAAGAAGATGAATCAGAACTAGCACAAATCCCTCAATCATTGTGGTCACAAGGACCGTCTGATGTAGGACTGATAAAAGGAATTTTGCCGGTACAAGTCAGACCCAAAACAGAATATCGGCCTTGCATAAGACAATATCCGCTTAATCCTGACACACTAGAAGGCACACCAGTGATACGTGACTTACAGCAAGCAGGGGTTATTATAGAGAGAGATTATTCCCCCTGCAATACACCTATATTCCCGGTGAAAAAGCAAGCTCCCTCGGTGGGATGGAGAATGGTGCAGGATCTGCAGGCAGTAAATGCTGCAGTAGTACAGCGAGCTCCGTGTGTGCCTGACCCACACACATTACTAAATTCCTTAAGACCAGATGCGCGAATATTTACTGTGGTCGACATTAGCAATGCCTTTTTCTCCATTCCCATAGACCCAGACAGCCAATTTTGGTTCGCCTTTACATTTAAGGGGAAACGATACACCTATACTAGGCTTCCCCAGGGCTATTGCGAAAGCCCTACTATATATTCCCAAGCCATGCATGCCAGCATGTCCAAATTTCAACCACCGGGGGGAAGTCAGATTCTACTTTACGTTGATGATATATTAGTGGCTTCTCCGAGTCTGGAAGCATGTAAAATTGACACTGTGGCCCTCTTAAATCACCTAGCTATAGAGGGGCACAAAGTTAGTAAAAACAAATTGCAATTGTGGAATCCACAAGTCAAATACCTGGGTCACCACCTCAGTGCAGGCGGCAGAACTATTCTAGAAGAACGGAAAACAGCGGTCCTACAGGCGCCAAAACCAATTAATAAAAAACAAATGATGTCATTCTTAGGATTAACTAATTATTGTAGAAGTTGGGTACCAAATTACGCTGAGATTACTTCCCCACTCACGGCTTTAATTTACACTGAAGACCTGAAAATGACATCACCGCTAAATTGGACGTCAGAAGCAGAAAAAGCTTTTTGTGATATTAAACAGGCGCTGACCTCCAATTTAGCTCTAGCCTTGCCAAATTATAGTAAACCGTTTATACAAATGGTGGACTGCAAAGACAAATATATGACTTCTGTCCTAGGTCGACAACATGGAGACAACCTGAGACCGATAGCTTATTTTTCATCCAAATTAGATAATGTAGCCCGCGCATTACCACACCGTGTGAGGGCGGTGATAGCGGCGTCGATGGCAGTAGAAGCAAGTGCCGGAATAGTTTTATTCCACCCATTGACCCTTAAGGTCCCACATGCAGTGGCTGCTTTACTACTGCAAACCAATATGATCTTTTTATCACCTGCAAGGCACCTCTCCTGCATGGCCACGTTGCTGTCACAGCCACATCTCACTATCGAACGATGCACCACATTTAACCCAGCCACATTGTTAACTTTACCCGATGACGGAGAATAACACGAACACACAGCTAAATCTAGATTAGATTTAAGTGACCAACCTTGCCTCAGGGTGAGGTAATATTCATCGATGGCTCTTCAAAGAAAAATTATTTGGGAAAAACATAAACGGGCTACGCCATGGTGACAGCAGTGATTAAAGCTGACAACTTACCATCAACTTTTTCAGCGCAAGCAGCCAAAATAATTGCTCTAACTGAGGCTTGTAAATTAATGAAAGGGAAAGATGTTACTATATATACTGATAGCCAATATACATTTGCTCAGTACTGGCGGAATAGGGGAATGGTTACATCTACAGGAAAATACAAGTGCAGGACAGGAGTTCTGATGAGACACTCCAGCCTCTGTGTGTGGGTGTGTGTGTGTGTGTGGGTATGTGCGTCTACACGCATTGGCAGACCTTATCTCTCTGGTATGTGTGTGTGTGTGTGTGTGGGGCCTATCTATCTCTCTCTCTCGTTTTGTTTTGGAACTCTTAGCAATAGATTTTACCGTCTGGGCAGCAGCACAGCGATTTACAACGGGTCTCCACCTTATTCAGATTTAAAGGGAATATGGGAAATATTTTGAATTTACATTTTGTGTATCTTGTTTGTTTGTTTTCTTTTCTTTCTGAGAGTTTTAAAATTAAGTTTGTGAAAAGCTGGGGAAAATATATACATTACATCTAAACTGTGCAATTTTAAATGAATATTGTACTGTTGTATGTACACTTTGGGTTATTTTTTTCTGGGTTTTGTGTTGTTTTATTTTATTTAAGAAGGGAGATTTCCCAACGGCTGCACTGTTTGCCTCTGTTACTGTGTCTTTGAATAAGGTCCATCACACCTACACTGACCTACACTGACACTCACGCTGAATACGAAGACATAACACACTGATACGCATCCCTCTGACAAGTGAATTTTTTCTTTTCTCATTGTTGATTCTAGTGCAGCCATGTAAAAGAAGCACAGTGGAAGACTGGAAAAAAAAAAAAAAAAAAAAAAAAAAGGCTTCACATTTATATTGTACTGTGGATTTTATTTCATTTCATTGTGTTGCCCCAGCCAATGACCGATATGATGCTGTATTGTTTTTTATTTAAATGGTAGCATTGGGATGACTACATTATTCTGGTTATAACTTGCGCTGTGCACTTTTTGTTTCCTTGAACCCAGACCGAGAGCATTTAGAGAATAATTATTATTATTGTTATTTACAGCAATAGGGTTATTGTCTCAGTTTTGGTTTGGATTTCAGTTGCATTTTTGCTGTTACATTTCTGTTTCTGGGTCACATTATTAGTGGAAGATGACAAGGACCTGTCATCCAAACTCCTCACATCCATTACTGTAAAACAGTTGTTGTTATTTATTGCCTTTTGTTCCTACCATTGAGTATTTCTTCCAAGGTTCAGCAAGCCTTTAACTGCCCTCACTCATTATAAATCGATGTCTTCTCAGGTGCTGTGGAACCCTGATGCAGAGCAGGCCCTCTTAGCTTTGAACAGACTCCCCACCCACATTAGGCCTCCAAAATTGTGACCGTATCACCTCTGTTCTCCTTCACTATGTCCTTTAGCTGATTTTTCATGCATTCTTTTTTTATTTATTTTTGGGAGGTGCAAATTTTTGTGTAAAGACGAATCGGGTGCGTAACGGATGTTGGATGTTACTGCTGTAGCAGTCTTGGATTTTCAGCATGACTGAGGATGTGTTTCTACGCGGGTTTTTGATGCAATTTGGATGTTACCTTATCGACAACTGTTAATTTAATTTTTTATTATTTACAAATTTTTTATGAAAAAAAAAAAACATAATTGATACATGCTTGATGTGGTAAAAACAACAATTGGCTTCTTTAAGTGGAGCAAGCAGCTAAGGTCACTCAACAAGATTGCGTGCTTTTTATGGGGCCATGACCATTATTACAGGTAAAACCAGCGGTTATAACTCAACCAGATTGTCGTTGCAGAAGTTGGGATCAAGTTTGGGATCAGGTTGTTTGATCGATTGCCCACAAACACCACCGGGTTGTGTGTCTTAGTAACCCTTTTATTACCAGTGTCCATATATCCAACAACAATAAGTAACCTATTATTCAAAATAGACAGCCTGGTGCCTGCAGACTGGCACCAGACGAAGCGGTCAACCCCGCCCTGGGAGAAGCTAACAGATCCAACTTACATAGATGCAATTGGGGTTCCCAGGGGGGTGCCTGACGAAAATAAAATAGCAAATCAAATAGCAGCGGGATTCGAATCAACCTTGTGTTGGTGGTGTACGATTAATAAGAACGTAGACAGGATCAACTACATCCATTACAATGTTCAGAAATTAGGAAATTGGACACAAGACGGTTTTGAGGCCGTGCATGGGCAATTATCCGCCACTTCCCTAATGGCTTTTCAGAACAGAATAGCGCTTGATATGCTCTTGGCTGAGAAAAATGGGGTTTTGCGCCGTGTTTGGAGAGCAATGCTGCTCGTTCATACCAAACAACACAGCTGCAGGAGGCAGTCTGACATTGGCCATTGACGGCCTGCGCACCCTCAACCGGAAGATGAAGGAGCATTCAGGGGTGGAAACTACGATGTGGGATTCCTGGATGAATGTATTCGGGAAATACAAAGCCCTAGTTCAATCCGTTTTAACTTCTATGGCTGTATTTGCAGCAATTCTGACCTTGTGTGGATGTTGTTGTATTCCTTGTCTGCGCGGTCTTGTGAACCGTCTCATCACTACGGCCTTATCACCCAGGGAGGTTGATCCCACACAGTTATACCCGCTCTTGGAAAAAAAAATAAAATGTATTTTTTGATGTTTTAATTCTGTATTTCCTGAATTTATCAGACTTTTTGTTGTTTTAATTCTGAACTTCCTGTATTCATCAGGCAAGGTGCTGTTTGCATAAGGCTGGAAACGACGTTCAGAAATATGGTGACTTATGGTGATAGGATGGTAGAATATGGATCGCTCAGCAAACTTGAATCTGCTGATTCAGAGAAAAAAAAAAAAAAAAAAAAAAGCAGCGTTTTGAATCGGCAGGGTAGCGTTTATTCTGTCCTCTCCTGAACAGAGACACCACGTTTTTGTTCTCTTGAATGCTTGGTTGGTTGCATTGTGGTTTCGATTCTGTGCGTCCTGTGGCCTGTTCTCAGCACCGTACTACAGTCCCTATGTGGTCCAGAACGGCATTGTCACTCTGTGTGATATACACGATTTTTCTATTATTTTTATTATTGTTGTTATTATTAAGAAAAAAAAAAAAAAAAGTCCTATTTTTTATTGTTCTTTATTCACGATTTTTTCTATTATTATTATTATTAAGAAAAAAAAAAAAAAGTCCTATTTTTTTATTGTTCTTTATTCTATTATTATTGTTGTTATTATTAAGAAAAAAAAAAATTAGAACAAGGTTTGTTTCATGATAAACAGGGGGGAAATGTTGGAAAATGTATATAAGTTATCATGCTACTAACCTTTACTACCTTTTTGACATATATATCCCACATGTATTAAACTCTATTAATCCTTTTGACATATATATATATCTAGCATGCATTAAACTATATTAATCCTTTTACTATGCGCACTACATTGAATCATTAGTCTCTCCAGAAACTGGTGGGCTAAAGGCTGTTTGCAGAACAGAATGACCGCGACCAGATAAGAGGAGGCCTGCAGCCGCGGAGAAGCAAGAAAAACAAGAAGACCTTGGCGATGGAGTGTCTACTAAAGAGACAACCCTACATGCAAATTATAAGCTTATTTGGTGTGATCCTGTGATGAATGTACCGCCCTATTATTGAATAAAAAGAGAGGAAGCGGAAGAGACGGCAGAGCTTTTTGGAGGCTGCTGTATTGGTCGTCTCTGATCGCTCTCCTTGCAAGTAAAAGAACTCAACTTCTTCGTGTCATTCTTCTCTGGTTTATAAGTGTTGGAACGGCGTACAACTCTAACAGAGGCCAACAGCAGGTCATTAACCACTTTAACCAGCGCTGTCTCAGTGCTATGATGAGGTCTAAATCCTGATTGATATACTTCGTGGATATTGTTACAGTCAAGATATGTGCTCAGCTGCTGGGCTACAACTTTTTCTAAGATTTTTGATATGAACGGAAGGTTGGATATCGGTCTATAATTTGAAAGCTGACTGCGATCAAGATCCGGCTTTTTAATCAGGGGTCTAATGACTGCTACCTTGAACGAACTTGGTACGTGGCCGGTGCTAAGCGACGAGTTAACAATTTTGAGGATAGAATTTATAACATTGGGTGCTATTTGCTTAAGGAGCCTTGTTGGAATCGGATCCAAAGCGCAAGTACATTGATTTGATGATGAGATTAATTTGATTAATTCATGCTCTTTAATAGGGTTGAATCGTTCTAATCGGTGGTCTATTAGAAGATTATTTTCGATGGAAATATCGGCGGAGCTATTTGTTGTGCTTTTAATCTTCTCTCTATTTGCGACAATTTTGGTATTAAAGAAATTCATAAAATCATCGCTACTATGATTATATTGAGTGGTCGCATCCATTTCTGTCTTATTCCTGGTTAGTTTGGCTATAGTTTTAAACAGGAATCCAGGATTATTTTTGTTT
Organism: Denticeps clupeoides; assembly: GCF_900700375.1. Lineage (NCBI taxonomy): Eukaryota > Metazoa > Chordata > Actinopteri > Clupeiformes > Denticipitidae > Denticeps > Denticeps clupeoides. The sequence goes on from NC_041708.1 coordinate 36,181,510, forward strand.
TTGTCTGTTAACGAGGACAGATACGTTGATCGAGCCGCGCTAAGTGCCTTCTTATAATTAAGTAGGCTCTCCTTCCAAGCTATTCGGAATATGTTTAATTTACTTTGACGCCATTTGCGTTCTAATTTCCGGGCGGTCTTCTTAAGCGAGCGCGTGTGATCATTATACCAAGGAATTAAGATTTTATCTCTTACTATCTTCCTTTTGAGGGGAGCGACTATATCTAACGTACTACGCAGTGTTAATTCTAGACATTTGGTCGCTTGGTCAAGTTCAGCGGGGTTTGACGGTGAGTTTATCAGCGTTGATAAATCTGGTAAGGTATTAATAAACCTCTGTGCCGTACTTGATGTAATTGTCCGTTTGTCTCTATAACGAGGGGGATTGACAAAACCTTGCATTTACACACGTATGGACGTAATATCATTCACAAATCCTGTCTAACACTTTCTCTCCATCTTTTATATTCCTGTATAAAGGAACCTGTTAAAGGAATGAAAATTATTCATATCTGTCAGTGTTACGTCCCGTGGTGATGTGATGTGTGGTCTGTGTCTTGTTTGCATTGTCCTTTTTGTAGGAGGAACTCCTCCCATACCTGACGCTGATTTGCTCTCCTGTCAAGAGTGAGGCTGTTAAAGATGCCGTGGATCTGCTGAGACGGAGGAAGAGGGAAATACGCCAGACAGATGCCCTGTTCACAGCAGTCTGCACTGTGATTTTTCATGGCCTGACTGCTTTGTTGTCTTGTGTCAAGGCTTGAGTTGTACTTCTTTCGATTTATTAAACAACATGGTTAAAACGTTTGTGCCGTTTCCCTCTATCTTTCTGATGGTTTACATTCCTGACCTAAACCAGGACGTAACAGTCAGTGTAATGAAACCTCACAGTTGTCACGTCGCCGTCTAGGGGTTGGGAAAAGTGACAACATAGGAGAAGGACGTGTGAGACGGGAATACACACATACCAGGCCGAAGTGAAATATCATGCTTTTATTTACAGTGAGGAGTGAACAACCAACTAAAACCTAGAGTGCTGTACATACCAACAACACACCATAAAACGATAGACTATACAATTTACACAACAAAAACGCACACAGAGCACCCCCCCAAACCTCCCTATGGCCCAAAGGACGTAACACAGTTCACAAAAAATACATTTCAAACTTTTTATTAAATTCATTTAAGTCTGGTTGGCGTATAGCTGTGGGTCAGAAATTGTATTATTATACAACAGACTGTACTAAAAATTTATATTTAAATAAATAAATAAACAGTAAAATAAATATAATGTAGAAATGTACACTTTATAAAGCCTTTATAAATGAACAGGTATTTTTTTCTTGACTAGCTTTGCATATATAAAGGTAAATAATAGTTATAATGATTCATGAGAAAAAACAGGTATGATCGAGTAAGAGTAGAGCAGATGTAGATGAGGATCCCACTTTTTACAGTTTTGTTCATCAAGGATGCAAAGAGAATTTAAGAAAAAATCCAGCAGATGTTGATCAGGAAACTCCTCCAACCTCCTTTCATCACACCACTGTGTTCCATCAGGAAGAGGCCACTGTCTGTGTGAAGCTCGAAGATGTTTCGGCAGGACAGATGCTGACGAGATGATCCCACCCTCATTTCAACTTCTGTTCTCTTTCTGGGTGTGTCTGGCCAGGCGGTCTTCACTTCCTCACCTCCGTCCATCTTGTCAGTGTAACTGGGCGTGACTCCTCTCGGTGTTGAGTGGTTTCTGGCTCTGGTGTGTGTGAGGTCAAGGGGCAACGTATGATGAAGCACGGTTGTGTTCACGGGGACAATCTCTGCAGTCCTGTTTATTGATGTTCCAGCCAATCGTCACCTCTGCTCCTGCGCAAGAAGACGCACGTAGAAACAGACATCTCACGCCGTCCGGAGTACGTAGAAAACAGACTTGGACGGCGTTAAGGTTTTTGAATCTGGACATGGCTCTGGTCTGTTGTTGGTGAGCACATGGTATATCTGCGTACATCTCCCTCTCTTCTCCTACCCACAATTCTTCAGACCAACAACTTTCAGCCGCTGCTTCTATTTCTTCATTTTGACCAAGTCACCTTTATAAGTTCTGCAGAGGAAACACACACAAAAATCTAAATGTTCTGAAGAATAATAAAGGTCCAGTTTCAACTGCACTACAGACTCAATCCAGGATCCAGACTCTCAGACCAGCCTGATCACATGACTTGATCCAATTTACTGTATACGAGATGCATTCTGAAGATTCTCCTGTCCCTGACATACTGGGCCTCATTTATCAAACATGCGTACCATCATTTCTTCGCCCATTCGGCGATTTATCACATTTCGATGTGAGTGTACGATACACAGAAGTCCACGGCTGCTCTCAGATCGCGTCCACACTTCCTGTCAGCAGGAAATCAAGCTGTGACTGAATAAATTACAGCATCATTACTTTTAAATGATGTTGAGCAGCCAGGATTTCAGGTGATGGTTCTTATGGGTTTTATATGATTAATGAGCTTTTTTATCGACTTTTCTAATTGTGAGATTATAGGTCGTGTAGTTACGTTATACAGATATTCCCATGGCAACCATTATTTTTTACATATTTTATGTCATTATGTTTCGACTCACAAGTACCTTGTGTGTAATTATGTGCAGAAATCCAGGATAAACTAAACGATGAAAGAGAGCTACTTAAGAGCAATGGCAGTCATCATATTCAGCCCCGGCAGATCTGTCACCAGACGGGAGAGGAGATACAACATCACGTACAGTCGCCATGGTGGAGCGCCGTGTCAGACCAACTGAAGGAACTTCTATACGTCAGAAAAAGCCAGACGGCATCTTGTCTGTGCGCTTCTGGACAATATAGCGCCGGACGAGTGGGTTCCATCTGATGCTCCGCAGCATGATGGGCTGATGCCGAGAAGAAGACAGGACATCATTCAACATCTTCTAAAATGTGACTTCTAACTACTTATCCTTGGCATGTGTGCTGTTAAAATAAGACAGAAGGTTTGTAGACACTTTATTCTTCTTTATAGTTTTTCATATTTTCACTTCTGTCTTTTAATGTTTGATCATCTCTGCTAATAAACCAGACGTCTCCGATTTTCTATGCAGGACGTGTTCAGTCAGGATCCACGGTCGTGGTTGCCGTCCCAGATCGCCACTGCTGCTTGACGCTGGTTTATTAAAATTAACATTGATCAAGTTTACATTTGTCTCTGTTCGATGAAAGAACCACATTAAAATATATTTCATATTTTTAGTTATTGATGAGTAAACTGCATATTCATACCTCAGCTGGAGTTTGGAGAGTTACGGTGCGGTGATCTGCTTCCATACGTGCAATTTATCACCCTTTTATTCCACGTTTCAAGCTGCCAAACAGCACCATTCTATTCCTCTCCGCCTGAATAAATTAGCATCTTCGTTCTTTTTGTGCTTTCAGTGCAACAGTAATAGTAGAAAAAGTCGTCTCTACCTCGGTTATAATGACGTCGAGTTCCACTTCAGAGCCTCTTTGCCACCTTCATGTCGCCAAGATTTCGGGCGCGGCCATGTAAATTATGCTGATTTCAGGGTGTTTCATCCACCGGATTTATAATTTACCAAGACGGACGTGTGAGTACATACGGATCAAGAATCACACGTAAAATTTACTGTGATTTTTACACCAAATACACATTTGTATTGATAAACGAGGCCCATTGTGAATAACAAATAAAATACAGTTATTATATTCACTTATAATACAGTTATTATATTCACTTACAATTATATTCATATTTCACAGAGAGAGAGAGAGAAAGAGAAAGAGATAGATAGAGAGAGAGAGAGAGAGAGAGAGAGAGACTGATTACAATCATTCAGTCCTGATATCAACACTCACTGTAGATTCTCCAGGTTACAGTGTGGATCCTCCAGTGCTGTAGAGAGAAGTTCCACTCCTGAATCCTGCAGATTATTGTTACTCAGGTCCAGGAGTCTCAGACGTGAGGAGTTTGATCTGAGAGCTGAGGATAGAGCTGAACAGCTCATAGCTGATAGTTTACAGTACCGCAACCTGGAAGAAACATGATGATACATCAGATTATTACAGCCATTATTACACTTTTTTTTTACCTGTAGATAAAACACACATTTATCATGAATTTTATATTTAGTTTTAATAATTTATTCCACCTTAAAAATGTACTCAGATGTTTTGATGTTTTTACTCAGAATGATGTTGAAGGTGTTTTTCTCCCAGATATTAAAAAGAGTTTCATGATGAATGAAGAACATTAACTTTTCACCACTTTCTAAAAATGAAACCATGTCTTCTATAAAACTGATCAAAATAAAACTCTGCTGCTGAAATGTATTTTTCTCCAAAAGTATTTCCATGAAAAATTCATATTCAGTCCTGATATCAACACTCACTGTAGATTCTCCAGTTTACAGTGTGGACCCTCCAGTGCTGTAGAGAGAAGTTCCACTCCTGAATCCTGCAGATTATTGATACTCAGGTCCAGGAGTCTCAGATGTGAGGAGTTTGATCTGAGAGCTGAGGACAGAGCTGAACAGCAACCAGCTGAGAGGGAACAGCTCTGCAGCCTGGAAGAAACATGATGATCCATCAGATTATTACAGTCATTATTACTCTTTATTTACCTGTAGATAAAACACACATTTTATATTTAGTTTTAATAATTTATTCCACTTTAATAATTTACTAAGATGTTTTGATGTTTTTACTCAGAATGATGTTGAAGGTGTTTTTCTCCTGGATATTAAAAAGAGTTTCATGATGAATGAAGAACATTAACTTTTCACCACTTTCTAAAAATGAAACCATGTCTTGTATAAAACTGATCAAAATAAAACTCTGCTGCTGAAATGTATTTTTCTCCAAAAGTATTTCTATGAAAAATTTATGTTCAGTCCTGATATCAACACTCACTGTAGATTCTCCAGTGTACAGTGTGGATCCTCCAGTGCTGTAGAGAGAAGTTTCACTCCTGAATCCTGCAGATTATTGTAACTCAGGTCCAGGAGCCTCAGACGTGAGGAGTTTGATCTGAGAGCTGAAGACAGAGCTGAACAGCAACCAGCTGAGAGGGAACAGCTCTGCAGTCTGGGAGAAACATGATGAAACATCAGATTATTACAGTCATTATTACTCTTTATTTACCAGTAGATAAAACACACATTTATCATGAATTTTATATTTAGTTTTAATCATGTATTCCACTTTAACAATGTACTCAGATGTTTTGATGTTTTTACTCAGAATGATGTTGAAGGTGTTTTTCTCCTGGATATTAAAAAGAGTTTCATGATGAATGAAGAACATTAACTTTTCACCACTTTCTAAAAATAAAACCACGTCTTGTATAAAACTGATCAAAATAAAACTCTGCTGCTGAAATGTACTTTTCTCCAAAAGTATTTGCATGAAAAATTTATATTCACTTCGGATATCAACACTCACAGTAGAGTCTCCAGTTTACAGTGTGGATCCTCCAGTGCTGTAGAGAGAAGTGCCACTCCTGAATCCTGCAGATTATTGCTACTCAGGTCCAGGAGTCTCAGACGTGAGGAGTTTGATCTGAGAGCTGAGGACAGAGCTGAACAGCTCACAGCTGAGAGGGAACAGCCATACAGCCTGGAAGAAACATGATTATCCATCAGATTATTACTGTTATTATATATTTATCTGTAGATAAACTCATACAATTTGTTTTAGATTTAGTTGTAATCATTTATGCTTATACCATTATTTGAAGTGCTTCAAGTCTATCATTGTATTTGTCTCTTCTGGAAAGGTAGGAATCTAGACTTTGTTTACTGTCTGTTTTTAAGCTCAGTTGTTGGACTGTGTTGAACTATCAATTGTGTGGTGTGTATCAGTGTTGTTTTTGACAACCATCCTAGATTTAGTCTTAGTCTTAGTCTTTTGGACTATAATGTTTATTAGTTTTAGTCAAATTTTAGTCACTTCTATATGTGATAGTTTTAGTCGACAAAAACTCAAAAAGGTTTTAGTCTAGTTTTAGTCAAAAAAAGGAAAAAAGTATAGTCTTTTAACAAATTAATTTAGGTCAATACGTATTGGGGATTTCTGCTGGGCAGTGTCACACATAAGTTGTGAAAATAGAAGCAGATCTATAAGTTCAACACATTGTGAGCTTGCAGATCAGCTATTTTCACCAATAATTACAATAATAAAGGAATGGTTTTAGACGTATAAGGTTTCCACCCAACTGCAAATACTTTCTGATCTAATGATTGTGCATTACACACAGATAAAGTGGTAACAGTGGAATCAATGTCCATTACTCCAAAAAAGCCAAAAACAAAAACATTCTACTTCAACAATTGTGGCTTTATTTCTCAGAATTTTCTAAAGTACAATGAATATACACATGCCCAAAATATGAGTGATGGATGAGGAACACATATGCTCAACTTGGCCTTGTCTGCCAGTGCAATTAATATGCATATTATTTATAAAAACAGACATCATACAATCCCACATCTCAGAGGACCTGTCCTGGAGCATTAACACCTCCAGCCTGGTCAAGAAGGCTCACCAGCGCCTCTTCTTCTTGAGAACATTAAAAAAGAACCAGCTACCCACTACCATCCTGTTGAACTTTTACCGCTCTACAATAGAGAGCATCCTAACCAGCTGTCTCACAGTGTGGTATGGAAGCTGCACTGTTGTTGAGCGTAAGGCGATGCGTAAGTGGGTGGTGAAAACTGCCCAGCGCATCACAGGGACTCCACTTCCATCCATTGAGGAAATCCAGAGGAAGCACTGTCTGCGTCGAGCTCACAGTATTCTTAAGGACTCCTCCCACCCGACCCATGGACTGTTCTCTCTCCCGCCTTCAGGCAGACGGTTCAGGCTACCACGGACAAGAACCAGCAGACTTAGGAACAGCTTTTTTCCCCCAGAGCTGTTTCCTTGCTGAACTCCTCTGCCCCCCCCCATACACTCCTCATAATCCCTGCACTGTACTACTCCTGCACATACCACTTTATCCTGCACATATCACTTTATGTATATATATATATATAACTTATTTGAACTGTATCCTGCACTTGCTGCTTATTGCACTTCTGGTTAGACCTAACTTGTACATGTGTACTTGTACATGTGTAATGACAATAAAGTTTAATCTAATCTAATCTAATCTAACTCAGGTGGTCAATCAGTGATAGTTTCAGGTTCCCCTGAGGTGTAGGGGGGTTTAGGGATTTATAGTGAAGGTCACTCCAACAGCCATCAATCCAAACCTTGCATCTTTCCTTAATCCTCCTTTTTCATTTAGCCTTTTACTTCACAGCAACAATGTGTTTGAAACCTTTTCCAGTAACCATCTCTTACAGGCTTAGGAAAACATACTCACTGCAGAAAACAACTACCCCACCCTGTCATCTACTTCTCAAACAAGTGTGGTAGGTGGGCTCTGGATCTGTCAATCTGCTGTATAAAGGTGGTAGTAGCCATTGTGTCCCTGAGCAAGACACTTAACCTTAAGTTGCTCCAGGGGGACTGTCCCTGTAACTACTGATTGTAACTCGCTCTGGATAAGGGCGTCTGATAAATGCTGTAAATAAAAAGCTGACTTCATCTCTGGCCTCACCACTCTCCACTCACTAGACCTCCTGGTGCTAACAGAGACCTGGATATCCCCTCAGAACACAGCTACACCTGCTGCCCTCTCTTCTGCCTACACATTCTTCCATACTCCTAGTGCAAACTGGGAGAGGAGGGGGTACTGGCCTTTTAATATCACAAAATTGGTCCTTCACACCACTGCTTCTCCCTCATCTTAACATCTCTTTGTTTGGATTCCATTCAGTCTTAGTTTCTTCTCCTGTGAACATCTTTCTCATTGTCTTATATCACCCTCCAGGGTCGTTTGGGAACTTCTCCTTAGACTTCAACCTTCCACTAGCCAAACTCCAATCATCTTGCCTTCTTCCCTTTCTACACTCTTTTTCCTTGTCCAACATCTTCCCCACACACAAAGGAGGGAATGTCCTGGACCTGGTCTTCAGTAGTCCTTCTCCGACCTTTCTTTCACTCCACTTCACATCTCTGACCACCACTTCCTGACCTTCACACTCACTCTACCTACAGGATTCACAACTTCCCCCATCCATCCTTCATTCGACACAACCTTCACACTGTCTCACCTTCATCTGTATCTTCCTGCATTCTTTCACATCTGACTACCTCTGACTCATTGTTCTCCTTACCACTAGAGACAGCCACTAACTCTTTCCTCACCTCACTTTTTCCCTTTCTATGGATCACCTCTGTCCTCTATCTTCTAAACCCAAAAGGACTTCTCCAAAAGGACTTCATCACATCAGATGAAATTATTCAGATTATATCTACAGGCAATCCAATCACATGTCCAATAGATCCAATCCCATCCACAATGCTCCAAAACATCCCTCCTGACCTCATTTCTTATATCATAAACAGCTCAATCACATACGGCCATGTACCATCTGCCTTTAAAACAGCCAGGATTCTTCCAATCCTAAAGAAACCTTACAGACGTCAACAATTACCGACTGGTTTCTCTCCTCTAATTTCTTTCTAAAATCCTTGAGGACTGCGTCTACAATCAGCTATCACTGGATTCTAACCAGTCTGGCTTCAGAACAGCTCATTCTACTGAGACGGCCCGTCTGGCTGTATCTGAGATGCTACATGTGGCCAGATTGGCAAAACTGTCATCGGTTCTTATTCTCCTCGACCTCTGCAGCATTTGACACAGTTAACCACAATACTCTTGTCTATCCTGAAGAGGCCTGGAATTCCGGACTCAACATGGCAGTGGTTTGCTTCCTACCTTGATGCGCGATCTTATCAAGTGACTTGGAAAGGATCCACCTCTGCCTCACATAGACTCTACAATGGTGTTCCTCAAGGCTCAGTACTAGGTCCTCTCCTTTTCTCCCTCTACACGAGATCACTTGCTGAGGTCATTTCCTCACATGGGTTATCCTACCACTGCTATGCCAACGACACACAACTCATCTTCTCTTTTCTTCCCTCTGATCTACATGCTGC